>NC_140357.1:12764127-13342689 GCF_963514085.1 Chelon labrosus | reverse complement strand
GGGGGAGGAAGAAGATTAGGGGTTGGGTGGATGAAATAGGAGGAGGAGAAGAAGAAGATTATAAATGAGAGGAAAAAGGAGGATGAGTAGGAACATAGGAGGAGAGGAAGGAGGAGTGAATAGGAGGATTTAAGAGAAGGAGAAGAAGAAGGAGGAGGAAGGGGAGGAGAAATGAGGAAGAGTAGGAGGAGTAGGCAGGAAGAAGAGGAGGAGAAAAGGAAGATGAAAAAAAGGAAGCAGTTGGTACAGGAGGAAGAGTAGTAGTAGAAGAAGAAGGAGGAGGTGAGGGTAGGGGGAGGAAGAGGAGGAAGAGGAGGAAGAAGTAGTATTGTCTCCTCCATGTGAGTGTCTACAGCAGATGCTTGGTTTCTGTCTCATTATTATTATTATTATTATTATTGACCATGTGATCTGATCCCTGTCTGTGATTGGCTCCCGCTCTGCAGGTGTGTCACCTGGGAGGGATCCAGCACCTGGTGGACCTGCTGGACCACAAGGTGGCCGAGGTTCAGAAGAGCGCCTGCGGGGCCCTGAGGAACCTGGTGTACGGCAAGGCCACCGACAACAACAAGGTGGCGCTGAGGAACTGCGGCGGCGTGCCCGCACTGCTGCGCCTCCTCAGGAAGACCACCGACAACGAGGTCCGAGAGCTGGTCACCGGTACGTCCCCCTTTAGAACCGGATGTGGCGCTAATTCCACTCCTGGAAGGTATTCTGGAACATTTAGAGGTTAAAGGTGTTAAAAGGTCAAAGGTGAAAACGAACCTAAACCACAAAACCCAACAAAGATTGATGGAATAAAAAGTCCCAGACTTAGATATGTGTCTTCTCCAGCCTGTCTTCTTCCAAACGCTGGCGTTAAAATCTCTCTGGTGGGCGTTGGGCTGCTAGCGTGGCCCGTTAGCCGCCTCCCTGGCGGGCTGAGCGTCTGGCGGCGTGCTAATCCGAGCGACGGCTGTTCTGTGGGAGGTGAGAGCGGCGGAGGCAGCGGCGGAGGCGGCGGCGGCTTAAACACTCGGCGCTGGTGTTGACAGAACGGATCTCGCCACAGTCCTGGAGACAGATGCTAAGATAATGTGCTTTGGAAAACAGGAACGCCGGCCGACAGCTCTGCAGCAACACCACGCAGGCTGTTTGGAAACACGGGAGACGCCTCGACCCGTTCAGAAAGTCTGACTCTCAGGACGGGAGACGCCTCGACCCGTTCAGAAAGTCTGACTCTCAGGACGGGAGACGCCTCGACCCGTTCAGAAAGTCTGACTCTCAGGACGTCCAGGACGTAATTAAAGTCTAACGACAGATCATAGACTTTATACTTTAAATTTAGAGCATTTAAAGGGACAGTTTCACCGTTTGGTCAGTGAATCACTTTGTGTCGCCAGGAGGAGGAGGATGGAGAAGACGAGGAGGAGGAGGAGGAGGAGAAAGAAAATAAGGTGGAGGAGGGAGAGGAAAAGGAGGAAGAAGAAGGAGGACTAGTAGGAGAAGAATATGTAGCAGGAGGAGGAAGCGATGGAGAAAATAGAGGGAGGACGATGAGAAGGAGAAGAGAAAGGAGTAGTAGTAGGAGGAGGAGTAGACGGTGAAAATAGAAGGAGGAGGTGAAGGAGTAGTAGGAGAAGATGGAAGAGAAGGATAAGGAGAAAAAGCAGGAGGAGGAGCTGTAGGAAATGTTAGGAGGAGAAGAAGATGGAGAAGTAGGAGGGAAAGGAAGGAGGAGAAGATGGAAAAGAAGGAGGGGGAGAAGGAGAAGATGACACAGGAGGAGGAGGAGGAGGAGGAGAAAATAGATGGAAAAGAGGGAGCAGGATAAGAAGGGGGAGAAGATGGAGGAGAAGGAGAAGGAGAAAAAGAAAGAGGAGGAGCTGTAGGAAATAGAAGGGGGAGAAAAAGATGGCGGAGGAGGAGGAGGAGATTAAGAAAATAGAAGTGGAAGAGGAGGAGAATGAGAAGAAAAAAGGAGTAGTAGTAGTAGGAGGAGGAGGAGGAGGAGGAGAAGATGGAAGAGAAAGAGAAGGAGAAAAGAAGGAGCTTTAGGAAATAGGAGGAGGAGAAGATGATGGAGGAGGAAGAGGAAAAGGAAGAAGAAGATGGAGGAGAAGGAGTAGTAGGAGAATAAGACGGGGAAGGGAGGAGGAGGAAAGAGGAGGAGAAAGAGGAAATGGAGGAGGACAAGAATATGTAGCAGGAGGAGGAGGACATGGAGAAAATGGAAAGAGAAGACTGAGGAGGAGGAGGAGAAGAAAGGGGAGTAGGAGAAGAAGTTGGAAGAGGAGGAGAAGATGGTACCTCGGTCCATGTTTAGTTTTACTAACTCTCCAGCCTTAGCTCCGCCCCTTCTGTTCACTCCACCTGTCAGACCTTCACCTCTGGTCTAACGCTGCGTCCTCTTCCTCAGACAGAGCTGGGCCCTGACCCGTCCACAGGAGACAAATGTCTCTCGTGACCCCGCTCCCCCTCTGTGTGTCCCCCGACAGGCGTCCTGTGGAACCTGTCCTCCTGCGACGCCGTGAAGATGACCATCATCAGAGACGCACTGAGCACGCTCACCAACACCGTGGTCATCCCTCACTCGGGCTGGAGCAGCGTCTCTCACCGCGACGACCACAAGGTCAAGTTCCAGTCGTCGCTGCTGCTGCGCAACACCACCGGCTGCCTGAGGTGAGGAGCGAATCAAACGCACCCTCGTTTATTATCATGACTATTATTATCTAAAACTCTTCAGACGTATTTGTTTTTCTGCTCGTAGCTTCAAAGTTGTTGCACCAGAGAAAAACGTCAAGAGAGAAGAGGAATCTGCTTTTAAATATACTCAGTAAAGTCGCTTTGCTTTGATTTGTAGAGAATATCTGACATTAAATTGAACTAACTCTGTCGTAAAAAAGGAAGTGGATAGATCCTCAGGAGACGAGGAAATGATTCTCCAACATCTTAATCATGTGTGGCTTGTGCATGACGTGTTGCAGGAGTATGTCTTGAGTTTTGGCGCTGAGAGGAAGCTCTGAGCTGCAGCATCCCTCCTCGCTCGCACTGGCTGTAGATTGATGGTGTAGCAATGCATTGTGGGAGTCGTGTGCCTGTTGTGCAGTTTCTTCATGTCAGCTCTCTAGCTATTGGAGGACCGGGCTCCCTCCTTTACTGTATCCGGGCAGGTTTTTCAGCAGCCACCCTGTGGGGGGAGCCGCTCACTGCACCTCGGCCTGAGTGAGTGAATGAATGAATGTGTTTTATATGTGTGTGTGTGTGTTTGTTCGTGAGGAACCTGAGCTCGGCGGGGGAGGAGGCGAGGAGTCAGCTGCGTTGCTGCGAAGGCCTGGTCGACTCTCTGCTCCACGTCCTCAGAGCATGCGTCAACACGTCCGACTACGACAGCAAGGTGGAGCACAATCACAGATTCTTATCATCCCCGATCAAATAAAATTATGTTGAAGATTCATCCAGCATTCGTTTTTTTTTTTTATCTCCTTTTTTTATCTCCTTTTTTTATCTCCTCAGATCGTGGAGAACAGCGTCTGCACCCTGAGGAACCTCTCGTACCGGCTGGAGGTGGAGATGCCCTCCTCCCGTCTCCTTGGCAACCAGGAGCTGGACACCATGCTGGGCTTCTCCTCCCCGGCCAAGGAGCTGGACTACCTCTGCTGGGGGAAGAGGAGGCGCGGCAGGAAGCGGGGCGGCTGGCCCGACAGCAAGGTAACCTCCCTGGAGAATACTGGAGGCGTCGAGGGTGTAATGCTGATTTTGAATCGGTGTGTTTTTTTTTTTGTTTTCGCAGTGGGACGGCGTCGGGCCGGTCCCGGGCTTCCCCCAGTCCCTGAGGGGAGCAGAGCTGCTGTGGCACCCGATGGTGGTGAAGCCCTACCTCAACCTGCTGGCTGAAAGCTCCAACCCCGCCACGCTGGAGGGCGCCGCCGGGTCCCTGCAGAACCTCTCCGCCGGAAACTGGAAGGTAGCTCAGTTTAAGGATGTGACCTCTCTGACGCCCCTCTGAATGCACATCTTAAAGTTCATTTTTAAAGCTGTGTTGCGTTTGTGTGCTCAGTTCTCGGCGTACATCCGAGCGGCGGTGCGCAAAGAGAAAGGTCTTCCCATCCTGGTGGAGCTGCTGAGGATGGACAATGACCGGGTGGTGTGCTCCGTCGCCACCGCGCTCCGCAACATGGCCCTGGACGTCCGCAACAAGGAGCTGATAGGTCAGTCAGGACTTCAGTCAGGAGCATCGGAGCAGGTTTCATATTTATTACGTGGCTGCAGATGAGTCTGTGGCAACACGTCGCCCCCTTGTGGTGAAATAAACCATCCAGACAGTTTATGAGGAAACAAAGATAATTTATGACCCATTTTATCACATGCACAACAAACAGAGCACTTTTTAATTTAACAGATTTATCTTGCACCTTGTTTTTATATTTTGTTTTCATCTTTAAAGGGGAACTACTGTTTTTTTTACAACCTGGACCTTATTTCTGGCATAAATTACAATCTTTTACACACCCATATAACTTTTGTGTCATTTAGAGTCAAACAGGAGATATTTAGATTAGCGTATATCCATATAGTGGGAGTGAATGGGGCACCGAAATGCAGCCTCTTAATATAATGCTATGGTTCGTCCACAACCTCAGAATCGGAAAAAATATTCAGCCATGTTGCAAAAAACTAGCAGTAGCAAATTACAGGTAAACAAGCCGGCCGCCGCGGGTGCGTGCGGCGCTCAAAGATGACTTCATCCAGGTCAGAAGATATCATCGGGGGTCTGTAGGTCAATCTGCAGACCCCGGATGATGATAACAGGTAACTCTGGACTCAACGGAGAATAGCACTAGAGTATCATAACAAAATATTGGTGAAATGAACGGGTTTCGTGGCAGATAATGTTATTTAGAGGCTGCGTTTCGGTGCCCCATTCACTCCCACTATATGGATATACGCAGATCTAATTATCTCCCAACTGATGATCGTATTTTATGCCAGAAATAAGGTCCACGTTGTAAAAAAACAGTAGTTCCCCTTTAACTAGGAATCTTGGAAGTATTTCTGACCCAATCCTGGATCTTCCTCCTGCAGGAAAGTACGCCATGCGGGACCTGGTGAACCGACTACCCGGCGGCAGCCCCACGGTGCTGTCGGACGACACGGTGGCGTCGGTGTGCTGCACGCTGCACGAGGTCACCAGCCGCAACATGGAGAACGCCAAAGCTTTAGCCGACAGCGGCGGCATCGAGAAGCTGGTGGACATCAGCAAAGGACGAGGGAAAGGGTACGAAAAGCTGTCCCTTTTCCTGATAAGATGAGGAATCCGTGTTTAGTTGTCTTACGGGTCGTTTTATCTGTGCGTTGATTTGTCGCAGGTACTCGATGAAGGTTGTGAAGGCGGCAGCTCAGGTGTTGAACACACTGTGGCAATACAGAGAGCTGAGGAGCCTCTACAAGCAGGTGAGGTGAATTTGTCCAGAAATAAAACCCCTAGACTCCTTTCCGTCAGTAAAAGTAAAGATTTAACTGTTTATCTTTATTCCTACACGTGAACAGGACGGGTGGAACTACACCCACTTCGTCACTCCCGTCTCCACCCTGGAGCGAGACCGTTACCGTTCTCAGCCGACACTGCCCACCAGTCCGATGCAGATGTCCCCCGTCATCCAATCAGGTGGACATCAGGTCCAAGACAAATTCCTCTATTATCGTTGTTTGCTCTTCAGTGATGATGGTAAAGTTTCCTGTTTTTTTTTGGTTTTTTTGCAGGCGGCAGCGCTACGTCCTCGCCGGCGATGCTCGGGATAAGAAGACACAGCTCGAACTATCAGAGGGCGCAGTCATCTATGCAACTCGACTCGTATTACGGAGACAACAGTTTACACAAACGGCAGTACACAGGTTTGTGTGGCGTCCCTCAGGGATCTGCACACGTGCCACTGGCATTTCAGCCTTTTCAGTAAAGCACTAATTATGACAGTTTTATTGTGAGAATAATGCTAAAAGGTTTTCTTCTTTCACGTCAGGGTCTGAGAAGAAAACCCCATATTTCATTGGGACGTATTCCTCCCAGTCAGGAGAGGATTTGAGAAGATCCCAGGTAAAACGTTGTGGTGTTAAAATATTAGATCTTGATATCGTCAGATGACGTCTATGAATGGCTACTATTATGCTACTGTCCATCACCGCCTAAAGCCCCGCCCCAAATGATTTGATTGGCCATATCTTTGCTGGAGCGAACCATGCCAGCAGGTGGAAGTAGTATGGATTCAGGAAGAGTTACTATTAGCTGAGAAGCTAGGAATAGCTACTATTAGCAAGGAAGCTAGGAAGAGCTATGATTAGCTGGGAGGCTGGGGAACTAGGAAGAGGTACTATTAGCTGAGAAGCTAGGAAGCTCTACTATTAGCTAGGAGGCTACAGAGAGGTACTAACAGCCAAGAGGCTAAGAAGACCTATTAATAGGTAGGAGTCTAGGAAGCTAGAAAGAGCTACTATTAGCTAAGAGGCTAGGAAGGTCTACTATTAGCTAGGAGGCTAAGAAGACCTACTATTAGCTAGGAGGCTACAAAGAGGTACTATTAGCCAAGTGGTTAGGAAGACCTACTATTAGCTAGGAGGCTAGGAAACTAGGAAGATAGACTATTAGCTTAGAGTCTGATTCTGATGCTAATTTGATGGTTATCTTTCTTCTTCTAGCACCCAGAGCCATTCTACGACGAACCCGACAGGAAGAACTACAACAGCTACAGAATGTACCTGTCGTCCCCTCAAGGCTTCGGCGAGGACCAGTACGAGGACGAACCGGTCCACCTGACCCCGTCGTCCCCCGACGGCTACGCCAGCCAGTCGCTCCGATTCAAAGCCAACACCAACTACGTGGACTTCTACTCCACCACCCGGAGGCCTTCGAACAGGGCGAACAAGTTCACCGGCTCCCCAGACTCCTGGGTTTAGAGACACAACGGACGCTGCCGGGCCCCGTCGCGTCGGCCGTCTGTTTCCGTGGGTGTTAATGTGAATGTGGAGCGCTGAATGATTTGAGTGGAAGGTGGTGGATGCATGTGGATGTGTGTGCATCTGTGTTGAAACTGTGCTGAATGACCAGGGCCTGGTTTGATCCATGCAGCTTTTGACTAAGTGCTAACTTCTGACCTCCAGTTAGCCGCATCTGGAACCATTAGTTGTTGATTTGATTGGACATCTTCTCATTCTTCTACTTCTGCAGTGATTTAATTGGAGCCACCTGCACATAATTAGCATCACAGACTCTTTATCTCAAATCAGGATGGAAATTTGACCAATTACAATTAAACTGCTTTGTTGAGTGTTGAATGCAAGTCGTTCACACCTCGATTCAAGCTACAAATACACACATTTATATATATAAATACACAGTGTATAGATACCTCGTTAGCTGCTGCAAACATGGCCGCCGCATTGGTATGGGGAAGCTACGCCTTTGCGCTTCAGGACGGGGTTAGAATTTTAATTTTCGGGCTAGTTTCCAGTTTTTTGGACAATAATCGGTGAAATGAACGAGTTTCGCGGCAGATAATGTGTTATTTAGAGGCTGCGTTTCGGTGCCCCATTCACTCCCATTATATGGATATACGCAGATCTATGGTCAAATTTTTTAAACGCATTTCCAATAATAAAAAAAAGTGTAAATATTCCAAGTTTAAGATTTATAATCCATATTGTGGCTCTCTCTATGTGATCTAATAAACTAAATTTACAACTAAGCTACTCAAAACTAGCCTAGTCTAGTAGCTTGATTGACTTAGCATAGCATTCATTCATGCTAGCGTATAATTTAGCATTTTAACCAGATGAAGTATAAACGCGCCAAGTCAAAAGCTGCTTCTCTTTCGAACAAACCCGGCCCTGACTTTTGTCGTTTACCAGAGTGTTTGTTCACGTCAACTGATTTCATTTCTCTCCGCAGTAAAAGTGTGCAGTGTGTTGGCTTTATAACATAGATATCGTTCGCCGGCATCACCTGGAACGCTCGAGAAAAGAAGTCCAAAAAGTCGAAGGGTCCCGTAAAAACTCTCGGGAACCTTTAAAGACTCAGAGAACCGGGGTTACGTCTGTAACCCTTTGCTTTCCTGTAATGTTTGGCCAAAAAGTGCAGTAAACCATAAAGTATGTGAAATATGTGAAAAAAACAAAAACAAAAAAAATCTATTTGTACAGATGCAATGGTTCAACCGTCCTGTTACATTGTTGTATTCAATATGTAGGACTTTCTATGTGATTGTGTGAAGAAGATTTTTCTATTATTTATTATTTTTATTAATTTTACTCGTGACCTGACCCAAATACCCCCCCCACCCCACCCCCCATCTGTCTGTTCTGTCCGAGACCAATGATGACGATGTGCGATGTTAACAGAGGGAAATATATATGTATAGGGATTAAAGATTATATCACGACGCCTGAATGAAACTTGTGGTTTTGATCTTGAACAAAAACCGAAATAGATAACATCTTTATTCGCTTTAATTGCATCGGGTATATTCAGATGTGTGAAGCCACGACAAAATGTACATCATGACGAGGTAAACAAACAGCCCTCCCTGAGCATGCCTTTATAACTCGAGCTCCAGTCCATGCAGTTAATTTTTAATCATCGCGTTGCAGGAGCGACCGCAGAGCCGCTACCTGCAACCAAACCAGAGTGGTGATATTCAAAAACATGCTCAGCTGGCAGCATGAAGAAAAGCAGCACAGACATCTAGTACATCTTTAGGAGGAGGGTATATAAACAGTTTTTGTCGTTCTGAGGGTGCTCAGTTGAAGTCTGTTATTCCGACTGTTCGGGTGTTTCTAAAGGCACAAAGTGTGGCAGAGTGAATAACGAGACTTTCAGCCGATCGGAGGGATTCGAATTTAAAGATTTGATTGTTCTTTGGCCCGTGAGAGAACTGCTTTACTCTGTCTCTGTTTTTATTTAACGACTCCGATTGGCTGATCAGGATCGTTAACAGAGAGCAGTGCATTGCAAAACCCTGAAATCCATTGAAAATACATTTTTAAAGCAGCACTGCAAGGAGCATCTGATTGGCTGGTCAGTGTCCCTGAAGGGCGGCATGAGATCATAAATTTGAAAACTGGGAAATCGTTTAAAAGAAACTGATAAACCTCAGAAGACATTCATACAGGAAGTGCGTTCAGACAAGCTGTGTGCAAACACGTTTTCTGCTGCAACTCAACATTTCCACTCGAGCTCCAGCTGTAACTTCCAACGTTATCATTTATCTACATGTGACGCTAAAGCCTGCAGCTAATTAGCTTAGCTTACATTAAATGGGTTAATAGTTAGCTACTTCCATTTCTTGTGACTTACTGACCTCTTTCTGTTTCTGTTTTTATTTTTTTTTTTGTATGCTAAGCTAGGCTAAATCCATCTGTTTCCAGTCTTTATGCTAAACTAGGCAAACTCCACCTGTCTCCAGTCTCCATACTGAGACCGGCTAACCAGCTGCTGGCTCCGAGTAAACAAACTATTGTTTCTAAACATCCCTTTAAATGAATGAATGCTGGTTTAAGACTGAATTATAAATCTACCGCCTTCCCTGCGAAGCTGCACAAACCTAAGCTTCAGTGCATCTTCACGTCCCTTGCTAATTAATCCCTCAGAAAGAAACTCTAAAATATTTAATCTGATTAATTACTTTTCGTCAGTCTACAATCAGAGAATCACAGAAACATATCATAACATGTTAGAAATGAGGCCTCGGAGATTCTACATTCAGCGAATGAAAACTGTCTCATGTCAGTATTTACACTACAGATGTTTCTTCTCTGAGCGATGACAGTCTGTTGTGAAGGCCTCCCATTGGTGCTCCAAGGGGAGGGGCGGGGCTTGTGGATCCAAGTGAGGTGGTGGTCATGCGTCTGCCTGCAGGAAGAAGGTATAGCATTGTTTATATTGTTTCTGGTTGTTATGCTAAGCCAGGCTACCTCTTTTCATTTCCAGTCTTTATGCTAAACTAGTAGGCTAGTCAAACCAGATGGAGAGAACCATGCTAGCTCTTTCCACTTGTTTCCAGTCTTTATGCTAAGCTGAGCTAGGCTAACCAGCTGGACAATGCCATGCTAACTCTTTCCATTTCCAGTCTTTAGCTAAGCTGGTCAAACCAGATGGAGAGAAGCATGCTAGCTCTTTCCACTTGCTTCCTGGCTCTGTGCTAAGCTAGTCAAATCAGATGGATAGAGCCATGATAGCTCTTTCCATCTGTTTCCAGTCCTTATGCTAAGCTAACCAGCAGGATGGTGCCAGGCTAACTCTTTCCATTTCCAGTCTTTGTGCTAAGCTAGTCAAACCAGCTGGAGAGAACCATGCTAGCTCTTTCCACTTCCAGTCTTTATGCTAAGCTGAGCTAGGCTAACCAGCTGCACGTTGCCAGGCTACATCTTTCCATCTGTTTCCAGTCTTTATGCTAATGTTATCATTGTGCTAAGCTGCTGTTCATGTCTGCCCCCTGGTGGTATTTTCATTGTACTCACAGGGTTGTGGTTTCAGTTGTGGGAGTAGGCGACACCGGCTCTGACGGAGGTGCAGATGGGGGACGACAGTGGATGGTCGCGCGGCCTGATGGGCTTCGCTGAGACCCCCAAAAAAAAACAGTTAATTAATAATCTGGTTGATTCTTTCAGCAGAATATTTAGCTTTCAGAGCACTGAGCTCACCGATCTGTGCAGAGTATCCCCTCCTGGCCATGTTCTTGGCTCGGACGGCCTCCTTGATCCGGTCCACCTCCTGCTGGTAGCGCTTGCGGTCCCTCATGGCGTTCTCCTTGGCCTCCTTCAGGGCGTTCTCCAGGGCTTTGACTCGCTCGGCCGTCACTCTCAGACGCTTCTCCAGCTTGGGCAGCTCGCAGCGAAGGTCAGCGTTGTCTCGAACCAGCTGAGGGCAGCGGCGGAGAGCAGCTGAGTACTTAGACACGACTTTGAAAACACAACATCATTCCACGGCTCGTCTCCTTTGTACCTGCTTGTGGACCTTGGTGAGCTGCTCCAAGTTGTTCTCCAGGAACGAGATCTTCTGTTTCTGGGCAACGTTGCTGAGTCCTTCCTCACAGTCCAGCTCTGCACTCTGCACAAAAAAATAAATAAAGAAACAACGGTTCAGCAAAGGTTCAGAAAAACGATAACACTGAACGTAATGCGTTCACAGACACAGGATGTACCTTCTTGACCCGCGTGGTGAGGTCCTGAACGAAGAGTTTGCGCAGGTTGTGCAGCGTCTGCAGCTCTTTGGCCTGAGAGAAGAAGAAGAGGGTTAGAAAATATAAAATATAAAAATATAAACACGCTGCAGCTGATTGGTTAACATTGCAAAGTGCAAAAATGGCTTGGAAGACTACTAGGGTGAGTGAGGGTCTCTAGAATGTCCTATGTTCAACATCGTTCCTGAACGCACCACTGTCTTGTCTCTACTTCATTGATGCTAAGCTGTGACCACATGGGGAGCAGTTGCTAGTTAGCTTCCTGGTGCTAACAGTATGGGGAGACTGTGTGGGAAACATTTGTTGCACCGAGCTGCTGAGAACCTACGGGACGCTTCTGAACGTGGACGGAGCCAGAGGACGTGTCTCTACACCACACTGACGGGACGTTACTCAACTACATCTACAGTAGCGTCCTGCAGCCCAGGAACTGTGAGTACTTGCAGAACTCCAACGTGACTGACTAACAATCACAGCTTGTTTTGATATTAAGTTAAATTAGCAGTACCTGCTGCTATTTCTAATTTATGTTTGAGTCGGCGTAGCAACCAGGACTCAACAAAGAGGAAAGATGTGGAGTTGTTTTTATTTACAGGTCAGGATGCTGTTATGTTTAGAGGAATAAAATAGATAGAGGAGGGAGGATGAGGAGGAGAAGAGGAGGAGGAGGAAGAAATGGGAGGACAAGAAGACCCATCCATCCATCTATCCTTTCTTTCTTCATGCATCCTTCTTTCTTTCTTTCTTTCTTCATGCAATCTATCTATCTATCTATCCATCTATCCATCTATCTATCTATCTATCTATCTATCCATCCATCCATCCATCCATCCATCCATCCATCCATCCATCCATCCATCTGACTAGCTGATGCTGTTCAGACTCACCACGGTCTCCTCCAGACCCTTCAGGTCGTCTCTGGCCTGCTCCCTCTGTTCATTCAGGATCCTGCACAGAAAGAAAACCAACATGAAACCGGAGCGTGTCCACAGAGCTGGAGGACGGCTGTGTCCGTCCGTCCGTCTGTCTGTCCGCTTCCACCTACATGAGCTTCTGCAGCTTTGTGTCCTTCTCCTGCTCCTCGGCCTTCAGCTTCTCGTGGTCGGCCATGAGTCTCTCCTGCTCCAGTAGCAGACCCTGGTTCAGGCTGAGAGACGTGAAAATGAACAATGAGACGTCCTACATGTCCTACACGTCCTACATGTTATTAGCTCTGATAGCTCGGACCCTTCCTCACTCTGTCAGCTCGTCCAGCATCCTCTGCTTGTCTTCGATCTCGTCCCGGAGGCGGCTGAGCTGCTTCTGATGAACCTCTCTGTGGTTCTCCAGCTGCTCCTCCAGAGCCCTCTGGACGACGGGGACGTAAAATTAAACAAAGTCTTCAACGTCAAACATCATCCAGCTTTTTATTTTCTCACCTTGAGCTCCTCGTCTCTGTCCTGTCTGCCGATGTCCTCCTTCTCCTTCACCTCGCCCGACACCTCGTGTCTTTTCTCTAAAGAAGAAGAAGAAGAAGAAGAAGAAGAAAGTCTTGGTGTTATGTGAGGTAGAGGTGATTGTTTTCAGATGCTGGTGGAGGATGTACCGACCCTGGGCCTGCAGCTTGGCCAGCTCTTCACTCAGGACGTCCTGACTCTCCTCCAGCTGCCTCTTCTTCTGCTCCATGTTCTGCATGTAGTCGGTCAGAGACTTGATCTTGGCCTGATGCTGGAGGGGACGCCACAACATTAGGGACCTATCTATCTATCCATCCATCTATCTATCCGTCTATCTCCAGCTTCCTGGATGTCACCTTGGCGACAGCGGTTACCTGGGAGACGAGCAGCTGACAGGACGCCAGCTCCTTCTCATTGGCCTGGATCTTGCGGTGGGCGTCGGCCTGGGCGCTCTCCAGCTGCTTGCTGCGGTTCACCAGAGACTTCACCTCCGACTTCATCTTGCTGATGTAGAGGCGAGCGACGGTGAACTCCTCCTCCACCGCTGAGCCGTTCCCCTTCGTCTCCAGCGTCTGAGGAGGCCGGAAGGTTTTTATATTTTTGTGTTTGGCGACAGAAGGGACGTATATTTCTTTAAAGAGTTTCTCTGACCTTGACGTCGCTGGTGCCGATGATGGCTCCGATGTCGCCCAGGTCTCTCAGCAGCAGGTTCAGGACCTCGGCGGCTCTCTTCTTTTGGAGGCCGTTCAGCTCCTGCAGCTGACTCAGCTCCCTCTCCACCACCGACAGCAGCGCCTGCCAACAACGCCAACACCAACATCAGCCTCAACAGACGCCACCTCTGCTTCAGATCCAGCAGGAAGAAGCTTCATGTCCTACCGTCTTGTGCTGCAGCTCCTCGACCAGCTGCAGGTTGACTTGCTCCCGCTCCTCCACCTCCAGGCTCTTCTGGTCGAAGTTGACGGCCAGCTCCTCCAGCGCCTGCAGAACCTCCTTCACCTCCTCCTTGGCCAGCTCGTTCTCCGTCTGCAGCCGGCACAGCTCCTCCTGGATCTTCTCGTAGTCGCGGCGCGTCGACGCCAGCAGCTGAACGCAAAGTAGATAAACTTTAACAGGAAGCGAAGTGTGCGGGTTTTAGATGTTAACGGTCCAAGACAAACCTCTTCCTGGTCCAACATCTGCTCCTTGAGCTTCTCCGCCAGCTGACTGTGTTGGTTGATTTCATCATCCTGAACAAAAACAGAAGAGCGAAGTTAAAAACATGTGCAGGGACTTCTTGTTCCTGACGTGGCAGCTAACGTCTCACCTTGTCGTCCAGCTGTTTGTACAGGTTGCTGATGTCCTCCTCGTATTTGCTCCTGTCCTCGCCGGTCACCGAGACCAAGCCTCCTCGTCCTCCTCGTCCTCCTCCTCCTCCTCCTTCTCCTCCTCCGGCCGGCAGCAGGTTGTCGATGATGGGGGTGTTGTCGTACGGCTCGACGTTCTTCTGGTCTTTGGCGCTCAGCTGCTCGTCCTCGGGAACGTTCTCACCTGTAAAACATCGTGCACTTATTGACCAATGATTATACAGGCTAATTTATTAGCACACTAGCAGATTATGTGTCCTGGGTATGTTCACATCTGACTGGACGCCCCAGCACAGATTTAAATGTAAGGTGTGAAGGACCCAAGATGTCACCAGCCTTTAAGAACTAAACACTTTCATGAAGCATCTTCAGGAAACTCTACAAGTCCAGCTGCTCTCATTTCAGCTTGTTTTGGTTTTTTATTATTTAAGCAATCAGTCGTCTCCTCGTTTTGGTTTCTCTGGGCCTATTAATATAAAAATCGATCCTTTACGCTGCAGAGAATCGATCCGCTGAGGTTTGGTTCAGTCAACAACAAACAAAACACGAGAAGACGGACGGAGGAACCCGAGGGTGAAGGTGGAGAGCTGCTGTTTGATAAATGGCTGACTCATGCCAGAAACGCCGACTCTGCATCATTTGCGCGAAGAAGAGGAGGGCGGGGGGGGGGGGTTTAGTGGTTGCCGTGCAACAGAGGATGCAGGAGGAGAAACGACGTGAATCTGGATGGAGGCGTTTTTTTAAAAGACGAGCTCACCGTTCCTCCAGCGGTTCAGTTCGGCCTCCAGCCTCTGGATGACGCTCTTCAGACCCTTGTTCTTCTCCTTCTCCTTCTCGAACTTCTTCTTCCACTCCTCGGCCGTCAGCTCCAGGTTCACGGACACCGTGTTCTTGATGGTCTTAGCTCTGGACAACAAACAACACTCCTGTTACTGTATTTCTTCACTCAGAGCTGCAGAGCTGAGGCGTAAAGAAAGTCTGTTTACATTTGATTTGCATCGTCTGCTGCAAAAAACTTGTGCCTTTTACATTTTTTGGCTTTTTTCTTTTAATAAGAACTGTGATTTAAAATGTTCAGATTAAACTTTCTGGTGTCTCTACCCCTCATTTCCTCTGGGCTTGGTCTCTGCAGATGATTGCACACTAATCTGTCTAGTGCTTTATTGCATAACCCGTTTGAACAGACTCTGTGGATAGTTACCGTTTATTGAGTTACTCTCTAAACGAATAAAACCATCAGGACCATTAAAAGATTAGAAACAGTGCTCTACTGTGAGTTATTCTTGGGTTTAGAAGACAAATAAACGAGAAGGCACCAGGCCGGAGGTCTATAAATAGATGCACAGCGGGAAACCCGGAGCCATCTGGTTGCTAGTTTGCAGCACTGACGTCAACAAAGCCTCCAACTCTGTATCTGGTTGATGTAAATCAGAATGTGACTGTTTTATTCACGTTTAAATTAATTGCACAAGGAAGGAAAAGGGAGCTGACGATTTCCCACAGATCTGGTTTAACCGTACCTCTGTCCAAACATGAGCGTGGACTTGGTCTCGGCCTCGTTGTAGACGGACGGCGAGCAGCAGATGATGATGGTGGTGCGACAGTTACCCCCCAGAGAGTCCTGCAGGATCCGAGTCATCTTGCTGTCTCTGTACGGCACGTGGGATTTCTGAAGAGGAAGCGTTCAGGCTGAGTTTTCTCACATTTTATCCCATAATTCTTCAAATAAATAAATAAGGAACTCACTGTTCCCTCGGCGAGAGCTGAGATGACGTTTCCCAGCGCTGACAGAGATTTGTTGATGTTCTTCGCCTCGTCCAGCACCGCTCCCTCAGCTCCCGTCTTGCTCACCTGTTCAGAAAAAGGTTGATGATGAGGTTATTAACGTCACCTTCTATCACCGGCTCATCCTGCTACTCCGTCCTCCACAGACCGACCTTCTCGCTGCCGGCCAGGTCGACCAGGTACAGCTTCCCCGACAGCTTCTTCTCCGTCTCGATGTTTTCCTGCTTGATGTTGATGAGGAAGATGCTGTGGCTGCGAGAGCTGTGCTCGTTCATGTCTGGAAAATGAACCAAAAACACACCTCAGAGTCAAATATTTTACCTTTTTACTACGTTTTTCTAACAGTTTTTAGCATCTAGATGAAGATATTTGACCAGTTTAATAATAAACGATACGTACTAGTCACCGCCACGTGCCGATTAGCTTTGCCCTCATCGATGACGTCCATCACCTCCTCTGGGCTGGACACGAAGCGCTCGGTGCAACCCTGAGAGAGACGTTAGCCAGCGTTAGACACGCATATTTACTTTAAATAATAATAAATAAATAAAAGTTAGAGGGAATAAATGGAGGAAATACATAATAAATAAATGAAAAATACAAGTTTAATTGCCAAATGGGCCAGAGGAGGAATCCAAAAGAAGAAATATATTAAAAAAATAACTAAAATATAAAAATGAAAGGGACTGAATGGAAGAAATATGGATATGGATAATATACAAATGCAAATAAAGCATAATAATGAATGCATACGCTTAGTTTTACACAAATATTTTGTTTTATGCAGGCCATGACTTAAAGGTAAAGTTATTCATTTAAAGCCGCGTTTGTTCAGAAATAAACAGAAAATTGGTCTAAATGTATAATAAACTAAAACTGATCGGACTAAATGCGGGGGAAATGCAAATAATTATAATTAAGTGACATTAAAAACACTCTTCCTCGTCTGCTCTTCTCTCTGCAGCATCTCTTGAACGAAAGTCTCAATTAGATGACAGCGACACCACCGTGTGACCTGATGTAAAGCGCTCTGGAGATTAAACGAACGACTAATCCTGATCTGAAACTATTTATTTATGAAAGCTTAAAGTCTGCAGGACTTCATCAGGACCGACCTTGACGTAGGGCACTCTGTTTTTGTCCTCGTGCACGGAGAGGTTCGTCTTGGACACTTTAAAAAAATAAGAAGATAAAAGATGGATTAAAATTTAAGTTGATTTAATAAAACGAAGAGCAAAGCGAGTCAAAGAGTCTCTGCGCACCGTCCAGAAGGTCTCTTATCTTGTCCAGGTAGATTTCAAAGTAGGAGACCTGCACAGAGACACAGATCAAACTTAAAACGTCAGAATTTTGCTAAAAAATCTGCTTCGTTTCAAGGAGGCCGGCGTTAAAACGTGTTTGACCTTGATGTGGAACTCGAGGTTCTCGTCCATGGAGTAGATGTGGTCAAAGATGTCCTGGGCGATGCGAGGGATGATGCCCATGAGCTGGGGGTCGTGAAGCTTGCCCTGAACACGGAGGGGGAAAAATATATAAATAAATAAACTGTGAGGCAGAAGGATAGAAGAATTAAAGTGAATGTAAAGAGGTCAGAGGTCGGATTAAAGAATTATAAAAAGAGGCAGTGAATCTTCAGCGTCAGACGCGCTTGGGTGGATTTACTGTTTGGATTTAAGTCTGTTACACAACGCCTGCTGCTCTAATGATCTGTCTGCAGGAGGAAAGCTCAGAATATTCAGATGAGTTGAAGAAAAAGAAGCTAATTTAATCTTTCATTTGGCAGACTAAACAGGAAACGCTTTAATCGTCCTCTTACCTCCATGGTGTGGGTTTTCCCAGAGGACGTCTGCCCGTAGGCGAAGATGGTCCCGTTGTAACCTCCCAGCACATCTGGGAAAAAAATAAAGTACAACACAGCTATGAAGCCAAAGGCCACGGCTCCGTCTGACAAGAATCTGAGTGCAGGTGTGTGCAGATGCTCGAACCTTTGACGATCTGTTTGGCGCACTGGTCGTACACCTGCTCCTGCGACGTGTTGGGAGGCAGCACTCGGTCGAACACGTACGGTTTACCCTGTTTCAGACACAAAGTACAGATGAGACTCAGCAGAGCAGGTTGGCTTTTAAATAAAGACTGCATTCAGCATCTGGAAAACACAATAATAATCAATAATAGTTGCCTAAAATGAAGAACAAGACATCTGCACGACAATAAAATGAAATTGCAAAATGTGATTTGACTGTGGCTGCAGACGTGAGCTTGTTTCTCGTTCATATATGTGGAAATAATTCCTGTAGATCAGTGGAGTTCTTCATCCTGCACAATAAAAGTCTGATTAATCTCAGTGATGCATCACAAAAAGGGCTGATAAAGGTTTTTGGATGCCGAAAACAAACTAATCAATCACTAGTTCTGTCTAAACAAATACCTCCAAATCACTGATTGACACTGGATATAAAAATACAAACATGTTTAATAGTTTAATAGCTGATTTCCTGTTGTCCTGTAACATATCCTCCACATCCTTTACTAACTGTGGTTTTCTTTTAAATCAGAATACAGAGCTGTAAATGTCCTACACGCCTGATTGATGCGATAATGCAACAGCATGAATAATGCAGAGCTGCTGACTCTGACCGAGGGACGGGTTCATTTGCTTTCACATTTTATTTTAGGGATCAGGTTGTCAAGTTCAAAGAAGAAGAAACCATCTGTAGATTAATTTTCTTGTGCATTAAAACTCATTTTCTTTTCTCTTTTTTTTTTTTAAAGGTTTGTCCGTGTTAGCTCCACCCACCTGGGACTCCAAGGAGCAGAAACCAAGCATCCCCTAAAACCTAATCTGAGGCTTTGAAGTGAATCTAAATGCAGTATTGATGCTCGTGAATCAGCATCTTGATAATGGTGAGTCAGCATGAGTGACCTCTGACCTCTACATCCTCTCGTTTCCCTGCATGCTGGCTTTTTATTTTAATAATAATAATAATAATGATAATAACCACTGCGCACTTGGCGCACAGAGTTCCTGCAGAGCTCCAGGTGACTTTCTCCTCCTTGTACCTGCACACAGTAAAGAAGCATAAACAGAAACAACAGAGAGGATGACTTGCCGTTATGAGCACGGTGTCGTCCTCTTTGAATTTCGGGATGTATTTGTCTCCTCTGGTGATTTCGGACTCGTTCAGGGGCCTGAAGCGACACATCACCCTCACCCCGCACTCCGCCGCATCCATCATGGCTGCTGCTTACACCTCCACACAAATAAATAAACACACACGATCAGAGTTTAGCCCGTTTTTTTTGGTTTTTTTTTATCCAGCTCGTCCTTCATCCAAGCCGAGCATCTCCGGCTCTCAGCTGCGCCATGACCCGGATCAATCGCAGCGCTGCGTCCCGGGGAGGAGCTCACCCTTCTTCGGCGTTACAGGCCTCTCTCTGCGGCGCTGACACCGATAAACCGTGCAGAAAAACCCCGTCCTTGTTTCCTCGAAGACTCGGGTCTGCAGAGGAGGATGCGCAGAAACAGCCGCAACATCCAGGGTGGCAGTAGAGGCGCGCTCCCGCACGTTGCCGCGGCGCGCTCATGTGCCCCCATCAGCATCTCTTGTAAGCGCGCACACAGTTTATTATAAAGCTTTATTTTTATTTTATTTTTATTTATTTGGCATTAGCTCTCTTGCTGCAGTTTATATGACGAAACAAACCACGATATTATCTATTATTATGTATATGTATTTTAAGTGTAAGTCCAGATTATTTATATATATTAAATCTTATATTAAAACCGATACAATTAATTATTAATGGGGTTTTAAAAGTCACATTAAAAGTTATGATTATAATGATGATCCGTATGTATTTATTTATACATAAATATAAATATGAACTGTACAAATCAAGTCATTAACAGTAAAAATTTACTGGCCATCTTAATCTAGCTACAACCTTTATATATTTCTATTTAGTAGTCATAGTATAGTATGTCATAAAAAGTCATAGTATAGTGTGTAAAAAAGTCATTGTATAGTATGTGGGGGAAAAAATCGTAGTGTAGAATGTAAAAAAGTCATAGTATAGTATGTCAAAAAAGTCATAGTATAGTATGTCAAAAAAGTCATAGTATAGTATGTCAAAAAAGTCTTAGTATAGTATGTCGGGAAAAATCCTAGTATAGTAGGCAAAAGAAGTCATAATATAGTATGGCGAAAAAAGTCATAGTATAGTATGTCGGAAAAAATCCTAGTATACTATGTCGAAAAAAGTCATAGTATAGTATGTTGAAAAAAGTCATAGTATAGTATGTCGGGGAAAAATCATAGTATATTATGTCAAAAAGTCATAGTATAGTATGTCGACAAAAGTCATAGTATAGTAGGCGAAAAAAGTCATAGTATAGCATGGCGAAAACAGTCATAGTATACTACAGTATGTCGAAAAAGTCATAGTGTAGTATGTGGAAAAATGCCACAGTGTAGTATAAACATGTCATTTTGTCTCAGTTTTCTATGACACAATTAATGAGACCAAAACAAGACACATTTTTTATTGAATCATTTCATAGGCAGGAAAATAATTTGTTTTTTAATAGCAGCAAAAAGACAGAATATTAAAAACATACTTATTGTAGTAGTGTGTTGTTTAGCTGCAGTTCCTCTGTGTGACCACCAGAGGGCAGTAATCATCATAGTGTCTCCTGTAGTATTAGCATTAACCGGAAGTAGTGGACAGGTGTCGTTAATTAACCTGGCTAACGTTAAGCTAACGGCGTGACTTCGGTCTCTGGCTAACGCGTCGTTTGTCCTAAAATTAGATAACTTGCGACTCAATGAAGAGGAAATTAATACAAACGGTTTTAATAGACACGAAGACATCGAGCGTTATGTCCAGGTACAGTAATATCCCGTGTTAAAGTTGTCAGCTACCTGCCCTGACTACCTGTTCGTGTTCACCTGTTAGCTTTGAAGCTAATAGCGGTGTAGCTTGTGTTGTTTTGCTGAAGTTGAGAAGAAATATTCTGTAGCTTTGCACCTGCTTCATCTGAAATATCAATATTAATAGTAATACTGTTATTATTTTATATTTTTAACGCAGTTGAAGACATGTTAACGTTTACTGTGGCAAGACTTAAAAATAACAATATAATTAATAAATGTTATGCACCTGGAGGAAATAGAGGAAGATCACACAATAGAATTAAATTATATTTAATAAAAATGTCGTGGTATAGTACGTTGTAAATTTAAAAAAAAAGTTAAAAAATGTATTTAATCGAAGAGACAAAAACACTTTTTTAAAATAAATAAATAAAATAGAACGTAAACCGGAAACAACTCAGACTTTATTGTATAAATGATTACGTTGATGAATAAAACATTAGTTTACCTGACAGTACAAAATCACTAATAATACTAATAATTATTATAATTTAGGATTTGAATAACAAAGACAGGTACTTTTTAAAAAACTTGGGCAGTTAGTTTATTTAACTTTATTTAGTTTTTGGATACTGGCACTAACCGGAAGTAGTGTACAGGTGTCCGTTAATTAGCCTGATTAACGTAACTTCGGTCTCGAGGTGTTGTTTGTCTTAAGATAAAATATTTTGTGACTCTATGAAGAGGAAATAAAAAACAGACACGAAGACATCGAGAGTTATGTCCAGGTACAGTAATATCTCGTGTTAAAGTTGTCAGCTACCTGCCCTGACTACCTGTTCGTGTTTACCTGTTAGCATCGATGCTAATAGCGGAGTAGCTTGTGTTGTTTTGCTAAAGTTGAGAAGAAATATTCTGTAGCTTTGCACCTGCTTCATCTGAAATACCAGTATTAATCGTAATATTGTTATTTTATATTTTTAACGAAGTTGAAGAAATTTTAACGTTTACTGTAGCTAAGACTTAAAAGTAATAATATATTTAATTAATTATTTTATGCACCTGGAGGAGATATTTACATTTAACTGCAATGCTTTCGTGTAACTCAATCGAAGAGAAAAAAAGAACAAACATTTTTAAAATAAAATAAAATAAAATGAACCGGAAGCACTGACTTTATGATTATGTTGATGAATAAAACAAGTTTACCTGACAGTACAAAATCACTAATAATATTAATAATTATTAAAATTAGGACTTAAATAACAAAGACGAGTACTTTTTTAGAGTAGCTACACCTGAGGAGTTTATTATTATTTAGATTTTGGATCTAAGCAATAACCGGAAGTAGTGAACAGGTGTCGGTTAATTAACCTGATTAACGTAACTTTGGTCTCAAGCTAACGTGTTGTTGTCTTAAGATACAATATCTTGCGACGAGGAAATTAAAAAAAATAACTAATTAAAATAGACATGAAGACAGAGTTATGTCCAGGTACAGTAATGTCTAACTACCTGTTCCTGTTTACCTGTTAGCATCGAAGCTAATAGCGGAGTAGCTTGTGTTGTTTTGCTAAAGTTAAGAAGAAATATTCTGCATCTTTGCACCTGCTTCTGAAATTAAACTGGTTTGAACATCGATTCAATATCAATCGTAATAGTTTACTGTTATTTTATATTTTGAACGAAGTTGAAGAAATGTTAACATGTCCATACAGTACCAAGCCAAGACTTAAATTTATAAATATGTTTAATAAATGATGTTCAGGAAAACAGTCAGTGATGCAGTGAGTCTCCACCAGGACCAAGCCCTGTTGTTACTCCTGAAATCCTGCTCAGAGAAGACGGAGAGGTCAGAGACTTCACGGTAAATCCTGCAGGGATTCAGGATTCATACAGTTCACACTAACTGAATAAAAACATTTTGTTTTCATTTGACCCTTGTGCATGTCCTCATCTCTGTTCCAGATTAACTTCAGCATGGACTCATGGAGAGACAGGTGTTAGAAGTGCTCTGTGGTGTTCACCAAACCAACAGATGATCCCTCTGCTTCTTCTGGGACTCTGAGCCAAGCGGTGACTGACCAGGACGCTGGAAAGTGACCCAAGCCCAGGACATGTGTCTGATCTGGAGGATGAAACACAGCCAGCGTCTAACTGCAGGTGTGTTGGCTGCTGTCGTCAGATACAGTCATGTTTCAGGATGATGTGAAATGGTTTCCTCAACTTTAGTTGCACTGCTGACGAGAATATGACTGAGGAGTCATTAGTGTCTCTTTATCCACTGACTAATGATCAAATTATCATCTACATTTGTCTTTTAATGAGAGGAAGTCTCTTCTTTATTGTAAGATCTGTTCGAAGAGCAGATCTAATATGATATGAAGAAACTGAACACTAACTTTCAGCATCAACATGAGCTAAAGTTTAATATGTTTATCACTTGAGACATGAGACATCAACACATCCTCCTTCTGTTTCAGGTGGGTCTGTGGGATTCTCCTGGTTGCTGCCAGCGTGATGGGCATCATGTGTTGGTCTCCTCCAACTTGAGAAACTGTTCAACAGCATCAGGAGCATCCAGTTCTTCACGGTAAGTTCAGCTTTTTGTTGTCTTCTTTCTGTCTGACCAGCAGTCTGCAGCCTGAAGATCACTATCTCAGTTTATCATAGAAATCAAAGGTGGAAAAGTATGCATTTTTATTTAATCACCTGTTGTAAATGATCTGAAATCAAGAACAGTAAACTGATGTATGTTTGTAGCAGGTGGGGGAACGAGCGCCATCTACTGCAGCCTTCAGGAAAGCGCCGCAGAGAAGAACCTGGACGTGACGCTCTGAGGGAAGCTCTGCCAATCATGTCATGTGTGTTTGTGACTAAATGGAATGTTTTAATAAAAGTCAGAAAAAACAGCTGGATGTGTTTCTGGTCATTGATAATATTGAGTGAATGCTGCTTTTTAAAACATGAACTCTAGAGCTCTGACTGTTAGAGAGTTGAACAAAAGGTAAAAGTAAAGCTAAAACACTTAGCTGTTAGAGAGTTAAACCGTTAGAGAATTTAACAAAAGGTAAAGCGTGGTTTGTGAGAGGCTTTGCCTCTCACAAACCACGCCACTTTAAGATCGATGAGAGGGGGGAGGTGGGTTTGTGAGAGGCTTCGCTTCGCTCCGCCTCTCACAAACCCACCTCCTCCCTCTCACCTGTGTTTGAGAAGGAGTCTTTGAGAGAGAGTTGAGAGGTGGGGTTTGAGAGGCGGAGCGAAGCGAAGCCTCTTCGCAACTGATACTTTGAGCTTGACACTCTGGGGATTGAACTCCTGATCTTATGGTCCGTGGACAGCTTGCTTTACCCACTGAGCTATGCCACCCACCCACCCTGCTATGATTCTTTCTCTGAAATAACTCAGGTGGTGAGGAGGACTGTCTGACCTGGAGATGAACACACAACCTCCAAAACTTCACCACACCTGAGTGACACGGTCAACGACAGACAAACGTCCTTTTAAAGCCTCAGACTGATGTTTCACCACAAAACCTGGCTGCTGCTGAAATCACTTTTACAACAGGGACAAAATATTATGAACAATCCAGATAAAAAAATAAATAATTCATTCTTTGTTTGACAGAGAAGCTTTTATTTTCTCCACAAACATTAAATCACATTTTAATACACTTTCCTCTTAGGCCTCACTGTGGAAGTACATTTTATCATTTAATAAAAATAAATCTGTCCAATGAATGACTCTTATTTACAATTATTACCGTTTCACTGAAGTCCTTATTTTTTTACTACTGGCTGCAGGTACAAGAATATATTTCACTGTGCATTGTACTATGTATAACTGTGCATGCAACAAATAAAACCTATCCATCTGTCTGTCTTAGTTTCTCTACCGTTTCTGCGGAGACTGTGCTGACCTGATGTCAGAAGGTTTCTCTGTGAAGCTCATGATGAGACGAGCTCTGAGGAAAGGTACAGTATGAGAAGGTGACGAAGTCAGACGACGACTCATCTTCAGTTTTCATCTGGAAACTCATCGAAACGAAAAGACGACGACACATCCTGGATTTACTGAAGGAGGAAGAGGACACAGAGACACAAAGACATTTAGAGGATTTATCAACGTCCACAAAATTCGAATTAATCTGAAAAATGACTGAACTCAGTCTAAATGACATGAACAGCTACAAACAAACAAGAGGAGGACGTTCCATGTGGAGTCAACCAGGAGTTCCCGCCTCAGACGTTGATCATTTGTTCCTGTTGAAGAGTTAACATATGTGATGGAAAGTCCAAAATATTAGAGATGCTGCTTTTACAGACGGAGCCTCAACATTTTAATTTACAGACCAAGTATTGATTTAAACACTCCATCTACATTATTCTTCTCATTTACAGACAGATACAAACTTGATGTTCAAGTTTCTGTCAGATTTAACTCTGACATGACTGTATGCAGACAGGTGTATGATTTTTATTATTTTATATTTCTGCTGCATCACTTTTAAATAAAGGTTCATCTCATCTTAAATAATCGCCCCGTGTCTCTATAATTTTGAGATGATCAGTAATAGACTGAACTGTCAGGACATTTGTTTCTGCAGTGATCAGATCAACAACTTTGTACATCAGACACTTTACTTATCAGTTTTATTGTTGATAAAATACAGAAAATCTGCTTTAAATCAACATTTATTTTGTCAGTTTATCATTTCTCTAAATGCAGGTGGATTTCACCAACGTCTCTGAAATGTCCGATTTGTCCTGAACGCAGCGGAGCAGCAGGAAGTGGAGACAGCAGAGCAGCAACACGTTGCCTCTGTCCGTGTGTTGGTTTAATGTTTCTACAGTGAGTTGACCAACTGTCAGTCAGTTCAGTGACTTAGTGGTGAACACTGAGACTGAGAGGAAGCAGCAGGTCAGTCTGCAGAGTCTGCTTTTACTCTTTAACGAGTGAATTCAACAGTCAGAGGCGGGAGGACGCTCGCTGCTCTGAAAACAGACTCACCTGCGCAGGTGAACGCAGCCTGTTCATCAACACAAACACTGCAAACAAACCGACACCAGAGTAAAGGAGAAGAACGAGAGGAACGTTTTTACCTTCAGCAGGAGAGAAGAAGCCACGACGCTGAGACTGAAACATCCAGAGGAACAGGAGGAGGAGGAGGAGGAGTGATGAAGCTCAGATACATTAGAGTCACACCTGATCCTGATCGATGTAATCAACACAGAGGACAGGAAGTGGTTAGAAACTACCGCGATCACTGCCCTCCAGTGGTCACCGCCAGTAACTACATATATAGGTATCCTAGTAACTCCTTGTTCTTAGGTCCTCTCTTCTCAGTGGCTCTGGAGTTGTGGCTCATGATGTGAAGCCTTTCCTCAGAGATTATGAAGGTCTGGGTTAAAGCTCTGGATGTATAAATCCATTGTGAATATTAATACCAAGATGACAGACTGAAAAGATGTAAAAATAGGTATGTTAGGTAAGTGTTGTATGAGCTGTGGCTTAGAGGCTTGGAGTTGGGTGGATGAAGCTTTTAGGGCTTCTTCCTCAAAAAAGATTCAAAGCCTCAAAGACAGACACTACCAGTGACATCCAGTGGTCATCTGCAGTTATAGCAGCCTTCCAATGATTCACACACCATGTTGAATCCAGTTCCACAAACAACAACAAAAAAACAGTCAGTCAAGACTGACAGGCTTTAAGAAAGAGAGGAAGCATGCTTGATAAAGGACTGAAGTTGTGACCAGGTTTTGTTGAGTGAATACCAGAGTCTCTGGTCTGCCTGGTTATGTTACGAGCATGAAAGTAACAATAAAACTTTCAACAAAACGTCACAACTTCAGTCTTTCATCAAGTAGCAGTGGCTGTCTTGATGTCTCTTTAATTGTGGTTTCCTGTGTAGTTAGTTGATTTTCATCCTCACATTTACAACTGGTGGTGGGGGACTAAACTTCTTCACTAAACTGGTTTGAATGGGTATCAGTGACTTTTATTAAATGATTTCATTGGTAATTGTTTGGTTTGAAGGATTTCAGGTTAACTCAGAGAAATAAACATTCACATTCAGTCTCATTCATTCGTAGATTCAAATTACCCAAATGTTTGTTCCATGTGCTCCATCCACACCTGTCCAGGTAGAAGGCCAGACTGACAAGTGGAAGTGGAAGAATCCAATGTGGTTTATAGAAGGGGGAGCTGGACAGTACCAAGTTGTAGAAGCGGTGTTTGGTAGTTGTAAACCATAATCATATAAAAATGTCCATTACATGCATTCATACAATTTCAGCATCTAGTTTGAAAATCATAAGATGTCATTAAGATGTCAGCCTGTAGGTAAAAGTTAGATGGTGATGGAAAGATGTTTTATTTCATTAATGATGATCATCTTCTACTTGCTTGTGTTGGCAGAAGATGGAGGAAACACACATGGAAGTAAGATGACGTTTCCTTGCTGGTGGGAGTCTTCACGATGACAGGTGAGTTTCTTCAGTTTCTGTTACATAATCCAAAGAAAAATGCAAAACATGTTTTCTTTTCTGTGGCAGCTACTTCTTCTCAGATTTTACACCTCTCTGAATCATCGACTCCTGACTCAGATGAACGATCACAAGACTTTTCTACTTGCTTGTGCTGGCAAACGTCTGTTAAATGAAAGACGACGGAGGAAAACACACATGGAAGTCTCCTCTTTGGCAAACCGGAGGGTCAGCTGGTGGGAGTCTTCATGATGGCATTTATTTACAGCCTTTTTTTAACAGTGTATCTCCCTGTAGCATTTTTACAGTGTATGCCATTTGTTAACAGTGTATCTTCTTGTATCCATTTATTTACAGCCTTTTTTTTTACAGTGTATCTCCTTGTAGCATTTTTTTTTACAGTGTATCTCCTTGTAGCATTTTTTTTACAGTGTATCTATTTGTAGCATTTTTTTTTTTTTACAGTGTATCTCCTTGTAGCATTTTTACATTGTCTCATTGCAGCTGTATTTTAACAATGTATCTCCTTGTATCTATTTTTGACAATTTTTTTACACTGTACCTCATTGCAGCCTTTTTTTTTTTTTTACATTGTACAACAAAATATTTGACCTAAATGTGTATTTTATCCATTTATCTGAAGAGATATCAAAACTCCTTTAATAATAATGAACCATTATTTAAATTATTATATATATAACTAATTATTATTAGTTGACATATTAAAGGTGTGCTATCCTGTTCGTCCACTAGGGGACAGTATGACGCAACAAGAGGACAAAGACACAAACCAGATTGTTCAAGTAAGAGTGACCATGTTTTTAATATCTTAAACATCTGTGCAACATTATTCAAAATGTTACATCACTGCATGACCTGTAATGTTTCACAATATTTACAAAAAAATGCTGCTTACATCAAACCATTAAAAAAAAAAACAATCTCAAAATAATGGACAAACTATCCCTAGCCCACGTTAATGCAAAAAAAATAAAAAAATAAACAAAAAAAAAGCAATCAAGTGCACATCATACTTCACGCAAGTCTATTTTTTGTAAAGTATATATTAGTGAGAAAATATATACTTAATTACAAGTTGAGGAAATAAAATACTGACAACGAAAAGAGCAAAAAGAAATCACACTCACGCCTCACACACATGATCACAGGTGGAAGGAGGAAAATAAAAAGACTGCACACGCCACCTCTTTAACAGAGAACATGATAGAACAGATCCACGGGCTCCTGCTCGTCATTGCACAAAAAAAAAATAAAAATAACGGAGGAGGCAGAATGAACTTTACCGAAAGAGCTCACGTCACATTTTATTTAGTTTTTTTTTTTTAGTTTTTTTTTTTTTTTTTTTTAAACGGCTGGAAGAGATTTCCTCGCCACGGTTTACAGTAAAGATCTGTGAAAGTGTGCACGCTGAAAATAAAGATAAAAATAAAGATAAAGTTTATGGGCAAAAGTGTTTCTGTTTGTTTTTTCTCAGCGTGCACACGACACCTCAGATCAGAGAATACAGTACAACTTGACTTGAAGGTAAAAGCGTCTCTAAGATATGTTTTAACGAACGGAGAATCGGTTTGTTTAGTGGATTATTTGGTTTTTAGGTCGTTTAGTTTCTTACTAAAACAAAAAATAAAAAATAAAAGAAATTCAAGTAATGGTAAAGGTTTTATTCTGCGGGGGTTGTGGCACGTCTGGAAATAAAAACTTCATTTTGGAGCAAAGTAAAAAGAAGGAAAGGGTTGATCATATTGCACTTGATATTTCTCTGTAGTGATTTCAGGTGTGAGTTCCCAACACTTGTCAGTTTGTAGACGGATCGCTTGTAGTGTCAAAAACTGCGTCGGAAATAATATGGTGTTTTTTGTTTAACCCTCAGTGACACAATCTGTAGCAACAAGAAAAGAAAAGAGTGTCGTCTGCGTTAAATAGGGAGGGGATATGACCTCTGACCTCTGGATACATGATCTATTCACTGGTTAGAAAACAACAACATACATATACACATATAAGGCTTGAGTTCTCAACTCTTGGTAGTATTATTGCCATCTAGCATATTTGTAAAGCTTAAAATAAATATGGAGTACTGTACAGAAATAATTTACATCAAAAAATTAAAGAAACAAAAAAAACAAAAAAACACAAGGCCCCTAAAGAAGAAATGCTTTCAACGCTCCTGAAAACCCAGTTAGTGTTTGTGATGATCTAGACTCTGAGCTAGTCGCTACTAAAGCTCTAGGTGACTACAGTCATGAGAGGAAATAAAAATATATGTCGTCACTGTACAAACAAGCACGAAAACATGATCACAACCAGCAGATGAGAGACGATGGAGCTGCTCTCTTTACAGCCACCCAACTATGAGGAGGAAATGAATGAAGTGACCTCTGACGCCGAATCCTTAACCTGGACCTGGTCCTAAATGTCCTAGAGTTTGTGTCCTGTAGCTTCCTGATGTCTGTCTTTGTCTGTCTGTGTTAGTGTAGTGTGGAGAGGGTAGCTGGTACCTTGTGTTCTCTACTCCAGAAATGTTCTGGTCATCCAACGCTGCCATAAACTCCCTAACCCTCTCTGGAAGATGTTTCTCCTTGATGCTGTCTCTTCTGTTGTCGTCTTCTTCTTCTGGGATCTTTGGCAGCTTTAACGCTATCCAACCATCATTATAAGAGAAGAAGAAGAAGAAGAGTAGTAGTAGTGGTGGTAGTAGAAGAGTTTGTCTCTTCTTCTGGGATTTTTGGCAGCTCTGATGCTAGTCTACTGCCACCACAGAAGAAGGAGGAGGAGGAACAACCTGGATCTGGACGTCCCAAGTTTCCTGTTGTTTCCATTTTCCAGATGATTACAGATGTTTCTACGTCAAGAGGTTTAAAAATATGGCGGAGTTAAATGAAAGCCCTTTTCTTTGAATCGTGCATCGACCTCTTTCCTGATCCTGGGACTGGAACACATGACTTCAAACTGAGAACTGAGAAATATCAGCAGCTAAATCTTGCCTTTTTATTTATTTATGTATTTTTTTGTTTTGGTGCTCGTAACGAAAAGAAAACTGAACACTTTCTGCTGGTAAAGTTCATTCTGTGGTTTCGTCTTTTTAACTGTAATGGAGATCATGTCCGTTCCACTGCTGTCGCCTTGAAAAATAAAAACTAACAAACAACCAAAGGAACTAAAGAGTAAAGGAACCCAGCTCGTCGTCTTACAGGTGATCATATAAAAGCTTTAGGCTGTATTCTTATTTATCCTACGCATGCGGCCGACCGCATAATTTCTGAATAGAAACCAAGACATTGGTACACTTCTTCTGCTTTGTTTTTGTACAATAAAAGATAAAATGTGCATTAGGTACGCTTGTACATGACATTGTACAATATTTACATACAATTCTTAATAGCAGGAAATTTCAGGATTATCTATATACATATTGAAAATGTATCAGAAATATTTGGACTGTCTATTCTTCTTAAATATGTAAGGTAATGCTTGTTTTTTTTGTTTATTTTACTATCTTATACTAGAAAAAAATAGTTAATTATTCAGTGAGCTGTAGACAAATTGCAACCGATGTTTTTCTGTCTTTTTCTTTTCGTTTTTTTTTTCCGTTTTGTGTTTTTCTCCTACTACAGTTTAACCTGTATCGGTGGTTGGATCATCTCCAGCACCTCATTGAGATCATGGGACGAGGATGTACCAGTGAAAGTCCATGTGTAGCACCTGTTAGAGAGCTCGGACGCACGGCGCCTCCGAAGGCTTTTTGAGGACAACACATTCAATGTTATCTGGAGATCTTCCTCCTCTTGGGCTTGGGCAGCTTCACCTGACGGTCCCGGGATGGGATCTGAGGGGGAGACATTGAGGTGAGGCGTGGAGGTAAAGGGGACGACTGGTGTGTCAGGTTATCAGAGAGGATACTCACTGTGCCTGACATCTTGTCTAGCTCGCTCATGGCCTCGTGGATAGCAGCTTCCAAGTGATTATTCAGTTTCCCCGGCCTGTCGGATGAAAACATTCACATTAAACTTTGTATTTTTTTTTTTAGGATGCTGTGTTTAATCGTGGTGGAGGCGACTTACTTCAGGCCTCGTTTGGCGGCTCGGTCAAGTGCCTCCAAGTCGTGCGTTAGTGTTTTTAGCTTCTCTGGCTCCACCTGCAGGAAGAACAAGGAACAGGCTCAGAAACAGACCAGAGTTCATCAGAGCGGAGATGTTTCCTCTAAGGAGCTTCTTCATGTCTCAAGGGCTGAAGGACAAAACATCTTCAAGAAGCTCTTCAATCTCTTGGACGACTCAGAGCCGTCCCAGACATGTTACCAGAAAGCTTGGCAGCCATCTCTAGTCGGACCTGTTTCTATTCTACCACTTGGCAGGTATGACGCTGGGATCCATCTGCCACCATGGCTGCTGCACAAAAACAAGCCTCTGACTTTTCAGCACTGAAACAATTTTCCACCTGGAGTTAATTTATTCTAATCTGCTAAAGACTAAACTGATCTTATTTGTTTACGGGGAGCTCTCTGGTGTCTCACCTTGGCCTGCTCCCTCAGCTGCATAGCAGCACTGTGCACTTGTTCGTCCCCGGCCAGCTTGGCGGGCCAGGGTGGGAAGCCCTTCAGCTGGCCCCAGACCAACTCTCCCATGTTGAAGGTCCTGGAGCGGTAGTGGAGCAGCTCTGACGAGGGGGAGTCCGGCTGCCGCAGGTCCTCCTCGCTGCTCAGGCTCTTTGTGTCCGAGGGGCTGGGGGCCATGCCGTTGAAGTGGCCGTTGTAGTGGCTGTAGTCTTTGGCTGTGGCCAGGGGCCCCTCCAGGCTCGTGGAGGAGCTGGGCGACTGGTCGTCCCCCGTCAGCTCCTGCCGCGGGGGACCCAGGACTTCTCCGTAAGCCCGACTGTTGAAGTGGGGGGTGGTGCCGTTGATGTGGGCGCAGCGCTCCACCGTCTGCTCCAGACGTTCCTTGTAGTTCGCGGGCGTCCGACTGCAGTTATTGAACCGGTAGCCGTTGTCCAGAAAGGCCTTCTCGTGGGCCAGGGCCAGTCCGTGGTCGTTGGCCCCCTCGGTGGGGCACGGTGGAGCAGGGGCCAGACTGCAGGGACTACTCCTTACTTGGGTCGAGCACTCCAGAAACTCCTCGCCGCCCCAAGCGCTGTTGTTGCTGTGACCGTCGAAGCCTCCTCCGTGCTGCGTCTCCCCGTCCCACTGGCCCCTGGGGGTCCCACGGCCCGGAGAACGGAAGTAGTCCCCAGCCTCTGGGCCGTCTGGAGTTCTCTTCCCCGGATCCAGGTTCTTCTGACCCCGCCCCGGCCTCACCTGCCTCGGCCTGGCTTGCTGCGGGGGCATGGCCTCCCCTTCCTGGTGCCCGTGCAGGACAGCGCTCACCGCTTGGGGCAGGTTGACGGGTTCCCCTATGGAGGCAGTGAAGGCACTCATGGCGCTGAGGGCAGGCACCGGACTGGCCTGTGTGGTCCCGCTCACCGTGGTGGTGATGGTTACGTGGACACCTTTACTGGCGGCGTCCACCACGGCTCTGTAGATGGCGTCCACCGACTCCGGGCCTCCACCGGGACCCCTGTCGGAGCCAGGCGTGCCCGACGGAAGCCCCTCATCTTGGGGTTGCTGCTCCTCCCCGTACTGTGGGTGCGACATCATCCCCTGCTGTGGACACAACGTTAAAGTGACGACTCGATGACAAATTAAAAGCTGCAGAGGTTAGAGTGGAGTGGAGCGGTACCTGGTAGTTCTGGTAGAGGCAGGGCAGGGAGCCGGCGTTAGCGTCAGAGAAGTGCTGCTGCCCCTGGTAGACCGGGTGCTGCATGGCGCCCTGGTGGACCTGCTGCTGGTACATCGGACCTCCGCCGGCGCCGACGTGCGGCTGCAGGGCGCTCATGCTGCAGCCGAGTGACGACGGGTTTCCTGGATTAAAAAAAAAAAAAGAGAATTTGTAAAACTAAATCTACGTAATCCTCTCTAAAGATCAGTTCAGAGGAATTTGTAGTGGTTTTTAAAAGCCGCTGAGAAAAAGTTGCACACATTAACAATCTGTTGCGTCCGGCGCCAACAGATGGAGCGTGCAGCCGCAGCATCCAAGGACGGAGAGCGGGAACAAAAACACATCAAGGCCACAGATGTATCAGTGAATGAAGAGGGAGGCCGGCAGCAACGTGACGCAGACAAAGCCCGAGCAAAACACGAGCTCTCAGAGGCCTGACGCCGCCGCCGCCGTGTGTGTGTGTGTGTGTGTGTGTGTGTGGACGAGCAGCGACCGGAGCAGCTGGTGTGATGCTGCGTTGCTAAAGGGCAGCTGTGTGTGTTCTCCATTTTTTTCCCTCCTCCTCCTCTTTTCTTTCTCTCTCTCTCTCTTTAACGCCGAGAGCCACGACTCGGCCAGCCCCCCCCCTCCTCCCTCTTTCCTCCCCACATCCTCCGCTACTGCTATGATATAGTGACGGCTGTTGCCGGGGGAGGTTGTCATGGGAACCGAGTGATGATTGGTGGTGCTGTCCGCTGCCAGGAAGCTCGTTGGGGAAGGGGGAGAGAGGGAGAGGGAGAGAGGGAGCTGGGAGGCGGGTGGGGTGGTTTTTAGCCTGCTGGGGGATGGGGGTGACGGTCAGCTGGGTGGCAGGGGGTTCAGAGGGGTTTACAATGAACTTTGGGAGGAAAGGGGGGGAGGCGGGAGGGGGGGCTAGCTGTATAGAAACAGATGGCTAGAGGCTAAAGCTAAGACGCCGCCGACCACCAGGCCCAGGAGTTTTCAGAGCTCTACGTTATCTTATCCTGCGATACCAGGACGACGGACCGTTATTAACTTTCACTAGTGTACCTAATGTTTTGGCAACTAAGCATGTTTTATTTTAAGTATTAATCGACTGTCACGATAGAAACTATATGAAACATAATCCAGAAGCAGTTATCGTGCCAATCAGGAGGCTAAATAAATAATAATAATGAATTAATAAGTTTTCTTTTCCCACTGGTGACAAACGTCCCGCTCCACCCCCCTGACCCACACCAGACCCCCTGAATCTCACCGCCTGGGCTCACCAGGGCCCCCGGTGATAAGAACAGGTGGCCTGCAGCAGACCTCGCTGATATCTCCATTATAAACCACATGAGGACACGGGGGACGCACGGCGAATACATAAAACTGCTGCTGCTGCTGCTGCTGCTGGTGGTGGTTGGGTCCCACACACACACACACACACACACACACACACACACACACAAGTAGTAACACACAGGCCTAAACCCTCATCAAAGGCTTCACTCTGGTCTCTATTCAGGGTTACTATAGCGACCAGCTTGCCGGGGAGAAGCTCTTTAGAGGCCGCTTCCCTTAAAGCGTGATGCAGATCCCGTTTCCATCTCCTCACACCGACCCGCCGACTGACTGCGGGCGCACAAATAAAACAAAGAGACACAACTCTGGCTGAGTGACGGCGAGACGAGGGCCCTGAACGTCTCTGCCCCGGGGGGAGGGTTGGGGAGGGGGGGTCGCTCATGTCTCACCTGTATCAGAGATGGTCTGCGTACAGCTGCCATCGCCACCTCCGTGTGGCATCACCATGTTTGTCCGTCCCATACTGTGAAGCTGTGACGGGTGGGGGCCGGGGTGGGACAGAGGTGGGGGGTTAGCGTTGGGGCGTCCCAGCGGCATGCCGTCCGGCCCGATGACCCCCGCTCCCATAGGGCCACAGCTGCTCATGGAGGACGCCTGCATCTGAGCCATCATGTCAGGGAACTGGCTCTGACGGGAGCCAAGATGGCCCCCGGAGGTGTCCATGCTCTGGCAGTGCTGCATGGCGTCTCCTGGACCCCGCAGCCTCTGCTGGACCAGGAGGTTCTGCTGAGGGCCACCGGGGACCATGACTGTGCTGTCGTTGTAGTGCAGCGGTGCGGATCCTGGAGCACCAGACCCCGGGCCGGGGCTGAGGCCTGGACGATGGGAACTCTGGCAGCTCATGGTCTGGAGCAGCTGAGCCATGGAGGTGTTCGGGTGGAGGTTTCCCAGTCTGCCCACTTTCCGCAGCTGCTCGGTGGCACTGGGCCCCGGCATGTGGGGTTTATTAAGCATGCTGTAGACCATGTTGCTGCCGTTGTCGTGGTTTACAGCGGCGCCGCCGGACGACTGCTTCCGTTTGCGCATGGGGTCCCTCTGCTGAGCCATGAGCTTGTCTCTGAGCGCCGCCCGGCCGCTCTGGCCCTCAGGAGTGTTGAGCAGCATGGTGGAGTTTGGAGGGAGCATGGGGTTTAAAGTGCTGTGTCCGTCCATGCCTCGAGGGCCGCTCATAGAGCCAGGGTGACCGCCGCCCCCTCCGTTCCCCCCGCCACCTGCCCCCATGCCCGACATACCAACAGCACCACCAGCCATGCCACCAGTGCCGCTGCCAGCAGCGCTGAGTTTGTTTTGATTTGCTAGCTGTGCTTTGGCTGCAGCTGACAGGAGACTGCTGGCGGGGAAGGAGGCGGCGTTCTGTTGGTTGAGGATCTGGTTGAGGGGCATCCCCAGGAGTCCTGGGTGGCCCTTCTGGGAAGCGCTGGGCGTTGCCAGGGAAGATGACGACGAAGAGGAAGAGGTCGGCGAGTACATGGGGTTGCTGTGTTGCTGGGCGCCAATCGAGTTTCCCATCCCAGGCAGCAGCTGGGAGTCTTTGTACTGGTGGAGTGGATCCGTTTTATTGGTGGAGGGGCTTGAGGGCATGGCGGGCCGGGGAGACCCCATAGCCGACCTGGGGGAGCGCGGAGGAACCTTCATGCTGCCGCACGGGCCTTGGTGCCCTGAGGGCATCGCAAAGTTCCCGTGGTCAGAAGAGGTGGAGGATGAGCGTGAGCGATGGGGGGAGGCCTCCATCCTCCCAAGCGCAGGTCCAGCCATGTGGACAGGAGAGGTGACGGGGGAGGGGGACATGGAGGAAGCCGGACCACCCTGTTGAGTCCTTTGAACGTGGCCACCGTGCCCCACAGGCCCGTGCTTCACTGTGGGTAAAGGTAAGTTGCTTGGCAGAGGAACGATGGCGGGAGGGGGGATGTTTACATTCATCATTGGTACCTGAGAGTGGATGCTAGGCTGGAAGTTGGAAGGGTTCTGGGTGTTGGCAGGCGGCTGGCTGACCGGCTTACTGGGAATGGGGTCCAGGATGCCTAAGGGGTCCTTTTCAGAAGTCAACTGCCTTTTCTGAAGCGCACAGGATGGCGGTATGGATGGTGGGGGGGGTACGGGGTGCACGGGGGGCTGTGTTTTATGGTGAAACGCTGCACGTGGCAAATCCATGCCAGGGGGGAAGTTCCCTCTTGGCATGTTCATGTTCATGACAGGGCTTTTGGCAGTGGCCGTTGGGGAAAGGGGCGTACTAGTCCTCCCTGTCATGGCACAGGAGACCTGGCCCGCAGGGGAGCCGTGGAGCATCAGGCCGGGGGGAGAAAGGGGCGTCCTGGTGTTCCCGTGAATGGAGGCTGAGCCGGGACTACCAGCTCCAGGAAACCCACAGGGATTGGTCCGCTGAAAGCCCTCGGGACTCCCCAGAGTGTCCGCGCTGGGAGACTGCGAGCCGTCTCCGTACAGCTTGGCACCGGAGGGAGGTGGGCTCAACATGCCTCCGTACCCGGACCGGTAAGGAGATTTGGGGCCTGGTTCCCCACTGCTCAGCCTCTGTTGCCTGTGGTACCCAGAGTAGAGCTCCGGCTGCTGGGCTCCACTCATCTCCTGGGGCGGATACAGCCTCTGCTGCTGCTGCTGTCCGGCTGCCATCATCATCTTGAAGGAATTCTTGCAGTCGGGGCCGACAGCACTGAGCAGCCCATCGCTGGGTTTAGTCCTTATTGCTCGTTGAGTCGTGGAATGAACGGCGACCACAGACGATGTACCTGAAACACAAACCAGTTTACGTCTACACGCTAAGAACACGTGTGTGATTTTCAGGCTTCATGTGTACGTCGCGTGCACTCGTACCTCCACCCGGACTGGTCAGCGTCAGAGGTGGGTGCGTCTCCATGCTCTTGTGCAGCGTGGCCACGGCCAGGAGCTTCCTCTTGTGAATGCAGAGCTTGGTGACGTCTTCATCTGCTTTCACGTCCTCCGCTGTCCTCAGCTTCACGGCCGCCCCTGGGTCGAAGTTGAACACCTGAGGGGGAAAAAAGAGGGATGTGAGGTGATCTGGAAAAAGACGTGGACTGTGGGGTTATCTCAAATTCGTTTAGTTCCTACATCTTGGAAGAAGTATATACGGGAGGAAGGAGAATATTCTGGAGCGTCCAACAGAAAGATGAAACTAAATCAGACCCATAATGTCCTGATCCGACAAACATGGGGCGTTTTTTGGGGACAAATTTAGCATCGAGAAGGATAATCGGTTGGGTTACCTCATGTAACGTGATACAGTGGACGCCTCACAACAACATCTGTAGCTGCACAGAAATCAGTGAAGCGGCCAGCTTGAATTTATTTCATACTTCCTGAGCATATGGAACCGGAGCGGAGAAGAGGATTAATGCTGCAGGAGCGGGTCTGAAAGCTTTTTCCCCACCTTGAAATCTGGTCTCTACACAGACCGCGGCCGACATTAATTCAGGACGACCACAGTTTTTAAAAGGATGACTTCTGGATGCTGAAAAGGTCATTCCACCTTCCGAGCTTCGGGTTGTGAAAGTCAAACATGTCCTGTCTCGGGGCCAAGACGTGTCAAGAGTTGATTAAAAACAACGTGCCGTCTGAAGAGGCACTCGGCCAACACTCGTTCTCATCGGACGTCCAGCGAGTGGGAGCAGTCACGTTTGTCCGTTAGTTCGTGGCCTGACCACGGTTGTTTAAATTATAAAATAATAATTACCTTGTGGAGGATGAGAGGGCACTCCAGGCCACATTTACAGGTTCCATCCGTCAGCAGGTAGGTCTTCACCTGCTCTAAGGTGGACAGCACCGAGCCGCTGGGACTACACAGATTCAAAACAAAACAAAACAACACTGAGAAGCTGAAGCACACTTCTTCACATCATTCAGCATTTCATTTGACTCCTGTAAAGAGATGACGTCGGGCGTTAAATCGATCATTTTACTTATTTTACGCTCGCCCCAGAAGAAGAAACCGAAGCACAAAGGCTCCACTAGCAGACGTCCTCCTGGAGGCAGCTTCAGCAGACGTGAAATCCTCCCACTCTTCAGAGCTGCACCACGGAGGAGTTCTTTTAAGGGTGGGCCCAGGATTTATTTCACATGTTTAGAGGCTGATATGTGATTAAATAGCTTCCTAAAAGTGCTGCATATCAAATTTGGCTCCTTGTTCTTTCTTCTCCTGTCATTTTTTCCACCCCGTCTCCCCAGGTAGGTAACTATTAGAATCAAAACTGACAAAAACAGGAGAAGACGACGCAGAAAGACGTGGATGTGTGGCGAGGTGGTCGTAGTTGATCATCTAAACAGAATCCATGGAGGATTTAAACACTGAACGTTTAAAAGAAAAGTTTCCTGTAGACTTTGACTCTAGGAGAAGACAAGGACAGACTTTAGGACGCTACAGGGGACCTACTACAGGACGTTTAAGATTCGGAAGTCGCAGCTGCAGCTGAATAAGAAATAAAAAGGTGTGTGTGTGTGTGAGTGTGTGTGTGTGTGTGTGTGTGTGTGCTGTGTGCTCAGCATCATGCCACGGTCACAGACAGGATTCTTTCCGACGCCCAAAATAAATCTGACACCAGCCGACTGCTTCGGTTCATTGTAGCTGGTAAACACATGAACCTACAGGAGACGGGGAGCGGTGCAGGATCCGAAAACCACCAGACCAAAGACGTCCGTCCCCCGCCCCCCGCCCCCCCTGCTTCACTAACTTAGTAAACATTTGGCCGGTTCATTAAAAGGAGGTTGTGAGATCTGCGACTGAGCAAACACGTGGGCTGCAGTTCAGCCGAGCAGAGAGATGTTTAACAGCAGGTAGATGTTAAATTTCAACCGTGACTCAACACAGCAAGTAACATCGTCACCTTCTGAGACTCAGACAGAGAGGATGATGAACAGAGCTGCTGCTGGACACCTAAACCTTTCTATTAATAAACTAATAATCTACCTTTGGCTCCAGTTTATAATAATATTAATAATAACTAGTGCAGGATTCTTTCTCCGTTTAAATCCAACTCCTAAAATGTTTCTAAGTTTATTAACCTGGCGTTTTCCCACGTCTTGATGATATTTGCATACCTTATGTACACGACCCCTCCGCCGAGCTCCGCCTTGCGCTGCCAGCCAATGGGGACCTGGACAGGGACGGCCTGCCGCTCGTCTCCCACCTCACAGTCCTTTCCGCCATTCATTGCTCCACCGGTTTTACGCTCGACACCTCAGAGGGACATATATCAGACATCAACCAGTGTCATTTTTCGTCGTCCAAAGCCGTGGTGGAGGAGGTGGAGGTGGGAGGGGTTGAGAAGGTGGGCGGGGCTTCCAAGATTCAACGCGGGACTCTTAGGGTGCTCTCGGGGTGGAGCGGTGGGCGGGTAGGGTGAGGCCAAGCTCACGGCGGGCCCTACCCTTTGAGCTGCTTCATGGCGACAGGGCTGAACGGCGCTTGGAATTCCATTAGTGCATCTTGTCGTTCGGAGCCATGCGACTCGGGATGGATGCCGGATGGGAACGGTTGGCGGGGAGCGTCGTGCTTTCACAGGAAAGTCCTTTGTTAGGTGTTACTCTGTTTGTTCTTTTACCATTCGTCTGTCAGGCACTCCCTCAGTACGACGTGTGGAGCATCTTCAACATACTGGTTCCCAAACGCAGTTGGGTAGCGGCGATCCCATGGTTCCTGTAGGAGGAAGGAAAATTAAAGGTCAGTTTAATCTTTAATCTTAGTGGTGGTGGACCACGACTTTCCTAGACATTCGTGAATCAAGAACTGGAACCAAGACTTTGTAAAATCCTTATTCGACACCGTGTTTTATCTCATCTTGATTTAAAACATCACTTCAGACGTAAAATAAAAACTAATCAAATATTTTATGCCGCTACTCTGCCAGCGCTCCCCTCATCTCTCTGACACTTGAAGTTAAAACCGATCCGAGCTGGTAAATCCGTCTGAATTCAGTCTGCTGACTCATAACTGCCCTGCGAGCTGCCGAGACCAACCCCAGCAACACCACAGAAGAAGAAGAGAAGAGGTAACGAGGGGCATGGTACATGTGTGCCGTTTATCTGGAGACGCAGCAACAGCAGCAGCAGCTTCAGACGACATGTCAGGAGAGAAACCGCCGCGTCGTTAAAACCTAATTTCCCACATGTTTGGAAAAAGACACAACATAAATTTCTATCGTTCGCAGCAGAGGAAGAACATTTTAACTCCAGCAAGTTCAACTCGGAGTGGCGTTTTATTTGCTTTCAATCACAAAGACGTAAACAGAGATTTAGCCAAAACCATTTCATCTCAACCTTTTGGCAAAACAAATTTAAACCTCGACCACCTCCACCGCCATTTCCTAAATAAATAATCTGCAAGCTAAACGTATGTTTTCAGGCAAATTACATAAAAGTTTTGTTTTCCAGAGACAAACATCCGTGTGGTTGCTCTGTGATGAAGGCAGCGAAGCTAAAACTCTGTGTCTCTGTGTTGTTACGACTTAGCGGCTGCAGCTTTTCAAAAGAAACTGACACGGAGGAAACGTTACGCTTTGTTCCAGAGACTGACTTTCTGAGCATTTACACAAACTGTGGATGCAATTTAAGTTAATTTGTGTGTAATAAATCAGACAGGACATTGTTATTAAAACTCAGATAGCTAGACGTGTTTTTATAAGCTATTGTAGTTCATCATGAGGCATCCTGAAGCACTAGCACGACAGTACAGATGTGAAGTTGCTGCCCTCAATGCAGGCAACTAGTCGTCACTGAGCGTTTAAGTTCCATAATTACTAGGGATGTCCCGATCAGTATCTGGGCCGACCCAGGTGAAAGGTCAGGTCAAGCTTCAGCCAATAGTTATTTATTAAACCAAAACCACATCCAGGTAGACAGCGTCAAGGAGAAAGTTCAGTTTTCTTTTCGTTACGAGCACCAAAACAAAAAATACATAAATAACTCCGCCATATTTTTAAACCTCTTGACGTAGAAACATCTGTAATCGTCTGGAAAATGGAAACACAACAGGAAACTTGGGACGTCCAGATCCAGGTTGTTCCTCCTCCTTCTTCTTCTTCTGTGGTGGCAGTAGACTAGCATCAGAGCTGCCAAAAATCCCAGAAGAGACAAACTCTTCTACCACCACTACTACTACTACTACTCTTCTTCTTCTCTTATAATGATGGTTGGATAGCGTTAAAGCTGCCAAAGATCCCAGAAGAAGAGACAAACTCTTCTACCACCACTACTCTTCTTCTTCTTCTTCTCTTATAATGATGGTTGGATAGTGTTAAAGCTGCCAAAAATCCCAGAAGAAGAGACAAACTCTTCTACCACCACTACTCTTCTTCTTCTTCTTCTCTTATAATGATGGTTGGATAGCGTTAAAGCTGCCAAAAATCCCAGAAGAAGAGACAAACTCTTCTACCACCACTACTACTACTACTACTCTTCTTCTTCTCTTATAATGATGGTTGGACAGCGCTAAAGCTGCCAAAAATCCCAGAAGAAGAGACAAACTCTTCTACCACCACTACTCTTCTTCTTCTTCTTCTCTTATAATGATGGTTGGACAGCGTTAAAGCTGCCAAAGATCCCAGAAGAAGAGACAAACTCTTCTACCACCACTACTACTACTCTTCTTCTTCTTCTTCTCTTATAATGACGGTTGGATAGCGTTAGAGCTGCCAAAAATCCCAGAAGAAGAGACAAACTCTTCTACTACTACTACTCTTCTTCTTCTTCTTCTCTTATAATGACGGTTGGATAGCGTTAAAGCTGCCAAAAATCCCAGAAGAAGAGACAAACTCTTCTACTACTACTACTCTTCTTCTTCTTCTTCTCTTATAATGACGGTTGCACAGCGTTAAAGCTGCCAAAAATCCCAGAAGAAGAGACAAACTCTTCTGCCACCACTACTACTACTACTACTACTCTTCTTCTTCTCTTATAATGATGGTTGGATAGCGTTAAAGCTGCCAAAAATCCCAGAAGAAGAGACAAACTCTTCTGCCACCACCACTACTACTACTACTACTCTTCTTCTTCTCTTATAATGATGGTTGGATAGCGTTAAAGCTGCCAAAAATCCCAGAAGAAGAGACAAACTCTTCTACCACCACTACTACTACTACTACTCTTCTTCTTCTGCTCTTATAATGATGGTTGGATAGCGCTAAAGCTGCCAAAAATCCCAGTAGAAGAGACAAACTCTTCTACTACTACTACCACTACTACTACTACTACCACTACTACTACTCTTCTTCTTGTCTTATAATGATGGTTGGATAGCGCTAAAGCTGCCAAAAATCCCAGAAGAAGAGACAAACTCTTCTACTACTACTACCACTACTACTCCTCTTCTTCTTCTTCTCTTATAATGATGGTTGGACAGCGTTAAAGCTGCCAAAAAATCCCAGAAGAAGAAGAAGACGACAACAGAAGAGACAGCGTCCAGGAGAAACATCTTCCAGAGAGGGTTAGGGAGTTTATGGCAGCGTTGGATGACCAGAACATTTCTGGAGTAGAGAACACAAGGTACCAGCTACCCTCTCCACACTACATTAACACAGACTCTAGGAGAAGACAAGGAAAGACTACAGGACACCGACTCTAGGACGTTTAGGATTGCCACTGGATCGGGACATCCCAAGTAACTACAGAACAAATCAGCGCACGTGTATAAATGCTTCCACCGGCGAGTAAACCCAGCGACTAGCCGGTGGTGCGGTTGGCGGTTTGGCAAGTTGTCGCCTCTTGTAGCACGAGCACAGCCCTGACACCTGACAGAGGAGGCTCATCTCATGCTGGCTTTGGTGACGCCGTCCTGTAGAGTCACTGACGTCTGCGTTTTTTTTGCGACGTAGGATGATAATTCTCCACGCATAATGTTTAGGGAGGGGGGGGGATGAAGAGTTTGGCTTCCATGTGACGGAAATTGTGCAGAGTTTCCACAATCTATGCAGCTGCAAACTTCACACAAACATCGACGAGCAAGAAAAAAAAGATAAGAAATCACATCAAAATGACGAGCACAACCACAGCCAAACATCCCAGAGTAAAGTGGATTTGTGGTCCATTAAGGACGGCAGATTATGTAAATGAAAACGTCTGTAAAAGAATATGATGAGAGGAAGTAGCTCGTGAGCGTTTTATCACAAGGTCAAGACGCTGGTGTGTTTTGTCTTTGGTGTGTTTTGCAAAAAAAAATTTCAGGACAAAGGTGGAAAAAATAAAAATGTCTGGGATTTAATTTGGCTAGCACAAGCCTCAATGACTTCAGGATGTCTTGACTCATTTTTAAATCATATTTCTAACTAGTAGCCGGTGCAGCAGCTGGTTCCAACCTTTACCCACAGACTCAGGTCAGAACAAGATCTCGGAACGATGACTGGGGTGGATTTACACCGAACCACGCACCAGTGAGAGGACTTGGAAGTCTGCACAGGGGAGCCAAACGAATAAAGCCAATTAGAGGAGATAACAGCGACGGGGCGGTTTGTTTTTGGATGCTGAATATCATGGAAAGGCCTCGTCACAGGTGATTCAAGGGCCGTTATTTAAAGCGTGACACAGAGAGGTGCATTTAATCAGAAATGACCGCACGTATGTTCATTTAAAGCCTCTAAAAATGAATTTTAGTGCAAAATAAACACTGCTCCTGGATGGGCAGGAATGCAAGCTACCTGCACAAATATCTGCTGTTTCATTATCACCCTGGACTGGATGAAAAGACTGACTTGATGTCTTGCCTCTTGCAGTTTTAGCAAACCTGCTAGATTAAAGCCAGCGTTTAAATCTTGCAGTGGCCCCATGGAGGAGGCTGAGGCAGGTGGTAAATTAGCCAAGTTGACAGCTACACAAGTTGACTTTAACTCAAAAATATAAAACAAAAAATAAATAAAAAAACATGACAACCGCACGAGTGCATGACCAAAACAACCAGGAGGTGTCTGAGATAATAGCCAATTAGCTTGGTGAACATTAGCCTTATCTATCAACTGAGCCAAATGCTGCTTTAGTAGCCGTCTTAGCTTCTACCGGGGGACCGTTAACGGTTGTTCGGCTCGAGCGGGGACGCGGTGCGGTTTAACGGGCCTCCGCGGTGAGGAGGACCGCGTCCAGGAGCGGAGGGGAGCCCTGTCTGACTGTGCTTTCTGATGCATTGGACACAGCATCTGAACTAGCTGGGGGGTTAGCAGTTAGCATGCCGAGCGTCAGCTGTCTAGCTACCGTTAGTTAGCCAGCCAGCTAGCTAGCTAGCTACCTAGCCAGCTAGCTTGTTGTAACGAAAATGAATTAGAGAGCGAGCTCGGCTACGCTAATAACGTTTTAGCCGTTAATCGGCGAACCGTAACCGGGGTCGCGTGCGTGCGATAAAACCCGCGGCCCGGATTCCGACTTCAAATTGTCGAAGTGAAAAGGGACAGGCAGGCCCGCGTTTAGGTGTCGAGCCAAGGGACCACAGGCAAGGCCAGGGCCAGGGCCGAGCTAGCACGGGTTAGCTTAGCATGCTAGCTAACAGCCGTTGCGTTTGCAGGGGGAAGAGAGCGAAGAAGAAGAAGAAGAAGAAGAGAGAGAGAGAGAGAGAGAGAACGCTTTTCAGGCACTAACGTTTCTGTCTGCGTCAAATCAAACCGTAAGCTGTCCGCTCTTACCGGGGCATCCCGGCGAATGCGTACCGGAGCCGAAACGGTGAAACAAGCGAGCAACGGTGCGCCTCGAAGCTTGGGGAAAATAAGAATAAGAAGCCTACCCATTAGTTCTCTGCCTCTGCTGGTTCTCCTACACTGGGATATTGGAAATGATGGAGAGCCGCTCTGCGCATGCGCCGCCGAGGAGCAGCCAGCAGATGGGAGAGGTGATGCACGTTTCCTCCACATACATGAGGAGAAAGTTGGGATTAAAATCGGTATGTGATTGAGGAGCAACTTTAAATGATGGTGGGGAGACTCACAAAGAATAGCAGCCTTCATAAATGGTTCTCAATGTGAGGTGTGAGGGCCTCCAGGGGCCTCTAATGCAGCTTTACTGGCCCTTTACAAAACAAGAGATGAAATAATGTCTTGTTTCAGAATAAAATATGAATATTATACCTCTAGCTAGTTGAGAATAGATTTAAATAAAATAAATAATATAAATATTACATTAATGTTATGTCTAGAAGAGGAAAATTAAGTCTTTTATGCTGTTTTCACCGTAATCAAACCACAAAACTCTTCAAAAACTCAGTGGGGAATTGGTTTAGTGTACGTTTCTGACTTTATTTTACAGGTGAGTAAGCCGACACAAAGCATTAAAGCAAAATACTCCTAAATATGTAATATTATTACCTAATACCTGCTATTATTACCTTAAAATGTTATTGTATGATACTAATCAGAGATTGCGTCTTGAAATACAATATTTAAATTCAATGCATGTTCATTTTCAGGTTTTATATGGCAACATTCATTCATTGCAATGAAAGTAAATAATAAACATGAAAATTACATACTTAGATAAATAAAAGAAAAGTAGTGCAGTGAAAAAAAAGACACAGCTTAAAGGCTTGAATTTAGTCTGAAGGTCAAACCTGATGAGATGTTGAATTCATTTATTCTGTAAAAGACAAAAAAACCCAGACTGCTTCATGTATTTTTTAAGGACAAAACACAGAGCCCCAATATGTGCGAGAGCGGAGAGTCGTATTTTAGAATAATGTGACAGGCAAAGTGTGAGCGCAGGCTGGGAGACGATTTGTGAGATATCTGGTGGTTTATTGTGCGTTTGAGTGTCTCCAGAGCTTCATCGTCGCTGTGAATGAATAAAAGATGTCGTTGCAGGACGCCCTTTAGTCGTTCACATGAAGCAAAACCTCGTAGTCTGATAAAAAAAAAATCACAGCAATGTTTGCAGTCATGGCCTCACGGATTAAAAACAAAAAAACAAAACAATAAATCAGTTTATAATTACATATAAAAACTTCCATTAAAGCAACCACTGATAAAACTATAAATTCTTATTTTTTTATTGCAAAAAATGTTCAAACATCATCATCTTTATTAAAGAATTAAACCCAAATCTGTAACAACAAACCCAATAAAAAAATACAACATATACATTTTGATGAGGTTTAGTTTATTTATTATGGTATAATAATATAGGGTATATTAATTTAAAAAAATCCAACATATTAGGTTTGTGTTTTAATTTGCATCAGTATTTAGTTTCCTTTGTTTTAATTCCCACATTTTATTATTTTATTTATTTCATATTGATTTGTTTATTTCTGCTTAATTTTCCCTTTCCATTCCACCCTATTTATTTATTTATTTATGGCTTTACTATTAATTTATGCATTCAGCTTTTAGTTTGCTTATAATAATAAATAATTACAGAAGTCTACATTTATTTTTCCTTTATTTTTATACCTTTAATTGAAAATAGATAAATAGATTATTTGTTATTTATCATTTATTTTGATATACCTCTTCTTCTTCTATTATTAATAATAATAATTCATTGTTATTATTGTGTTTAGTGAACTCTCGTTTGTTGAATTCTATCCTCTTCCGGTCTGGGCCTCCTCAGCCAATCAGAGTGGAGATGCAGTCAAAGCAGGAAGTCGTCACAGCTGCCAGACCAGGATTCCCGCGAAGATTGAGACAGCAGTTTCTCCTGGTATGTGTCGCTACTAACATGTGTGTTTGTGTATTTACAGCTGATTGTACTTTAACTAAACCGTCAGAGTCACATTATTAGGAAATATAAAGCGTAAAGGAGCTGATCTGGTTCTGTTCCGCACTGCTAGCGAGCCTCGGTGAGGATCTGTAGCGTGGAGCGAGTGGAACCAAACTCCTTTCTTAAATTAGGACAGATTCGTGTTTTGCTCTTAGCCGGCACACATTTATACAATTATGAATAAAACATGCAATTTTTATAAGTAATTAAGATTCACTTTATACTTCGGCATATATATAACACACTAAAATATTAGAGATCTTATCATATTATATGATTTATACAAAACAATAAAGCAAATTTGCGACAAGTTTTAGCAAGCTAATAAACGGCAAGCTATTTACAAATAAATGTTATTTCTTGCTTTAGCTATATGCGGAATTAAACGGTGTTTAGTGCTGATCTATTATCGATGTTACCTTATGTTACAACGCGTATGCACACATGTTTAAAAGCGATAATCTTGTGTTTTGACGAATATTTTAATGGAGTTTGGCTTAAGTTGAGTTACTGGAGCTTAGGCTTTGTTTTTGTGCATTTAACTTACATTTTGGAGGCATTTACTGAATATCAAGCTTCTAAATTAGCTTGCATCCAGAATTAAATCATATTAATATATATAAATGTAATTATATATTTTACTTTTGCATTGCTAATGTCTTTTTAATTTTATTTTATTAAATGCTTTGGTGTTTAGAGTCACTATGAGCAAGAGGAAGGGGAAAGACGCTCATCTGCCGATTGGAGAATGCATCACGCAGGTTTGTTTGGAGCGCACAGACCTGATCTGACTGAGATTCATTTAATTTATACCTTTATACGTGTTTATTTGCAGGTTCAGCAGATTTTAAGGGAGCGGTTCTGCCATCAGCAACACGCTGGCAGACTGGAGGGAGTGGAATCTCAACAAAAGTAGGCTCAGTTTTGCAGCAGAGCCAAGAATTGACTCTTCTGTTACTTCAGGGAGTGTAGGGGGGAAAGTGCATTGTGGGTATTGTAGTAAAACCTGTCTGTATTCGTAGACACCTCCTGGAGCTGCTGAAGCGAACGGCCGTCCACGGGGAGAGTAACTCGGTGCTGATCGTCGGCCCCAGAGGAGCAGGAAAAACGACGGTAAGGGTCTGAAAAGATGACGGGCTGTTGTTGGTGCGTTTAAATCCTGTGACGTCTGACGGTGTTTTGTGTTGCAGCTGCTGCAGTGTGTGCTGAGGGACCTGCTGCAGGAAAAGGAAGTGCAGAAGAACCTTCTCCAGGTTCATCTCAACGGTAAACACTTGAATAAATTTAACGCGTCCCAGATTTCTACGAGCCCCAGATACTGAGACGTGTTTCTGCACAGGTCTCCTGCAGACCGACGACAGAATAGCACTAAAAGAAATAACCAGGCAGCTCCACCTGGAAAACGTCGTGGGCGACAAAGTGTTTGTAAGTATTCACCAGGAGGTTTAGGACATTTTTGCTCTTTAATTAAATAAAAAAAACGTCTTCAGTACATTTTCTTGTTTCAGGGAAGCTTTGCAGAAAATCTGGCGTTCCTTCTGGAGGCATTAAAGAAAGGTTAGAAACTGTTTTAGAAGATTTGAAGCTAAATTCAGCCACGGCAAATGTTTTAAGGTTTTTTTTTTGTTTCTTGAAGGCGATCGCAACAGCAGCCGCCCGGTTTTGTTCATCCTGGATGAGTTCGACCTCTTCGCCCACCACAAGAACCAGACGCTGCTCTACAACCTGTTCGACGTCTCCCAGTCGGCCCAGGCGCCCGTCGCTGTGGTCGGCGTCACCTGCAGACTGGTGAGCCGCTGACTGAGACCCCTTTAAAGGTTTAAAAGAAAAAAAAGCTTCTTATTTTATTATTTACTGTTTTTTTTGTGCAGGACGTCCTGGAGCTGCTGGAGAAGCGGGTGAAGTCTCGGTTCTCCCACCGTCAGATCCACCTGCTGAGCAGCTTGACCTTCGCTCAGTACCTGGAGCGAGTCCGGTCCCAGCTCAGCCTGCCGGAGGACTTCCAGGACGACAAGTTTGCTCAGGAGTGGAACGCCGGCGTGGAGTCTCTCTGCGAAGACCGATCGGTTGAGGAGGCTCTGCGGAGGCACTACAACTCCAGCAGAGACTTCCGCTCTCTGCACACGCTGCTGGTGAGAACGACGGCACAATTCAACGCTCTTTTCGATTTGAGCCTGACTTAACGAGAACCGTCTCTGTCCAGATGTTGTGTTTGAGTCGCGTCTCCGTCTGCAAACCTGTCATCAAACCGGCCGACCTGCTGGACGCCAGCCGGCTGTGCCTCGCCGACGCCAAGGCCAACATGCTCCACGGTAATCTGACTGTGGATTATTGGTGCGTTCCAGCCTGATGCATAAACTTTAACGCAGCTCTCTAAATGTTCTTCTTGTCTCCGTTCAGGGCTGTCCATCTTGGAGCTGTGTCTAATCATCGCCATGAAACACCTCAACGACGTCTATGAAGGAGAGCCGTTCAATCTCCAGATGGTCCACAACGGTGCTTAAATATTACAGTAGAAGAAGAGCGTGGAGTTTAGAGGAGAGACAAAATAATAATAATAATAATCTGGACCTTTTTCTACTTTTTAGAGTTTAAGAAGTTCCTGCAGAGGAAGTCGAACTCCATGTACAACTTTGAGCAGCCTGTCATAATGAAGGTTTGTCGCGACGCTTCCTTAAAACCTGCAGAAGAAGAAGAAAGTGTTTACCGGCGGCTAACCGTTCCTTTCCTGTGTCCGTTCCTCAGGCCTTCGAGCATCTGCAGCAGCTGGAGCTGATCCGGCCGGCCGACGGCTCCTCGGCCAAAACTCAGAGGGAGTACCAGCTCATGAGGCTCATGCTGGACCACAGTCAGATCATGGAGGCCCTGCAGAAGTACCCACAATGCCCCACGGATGTCAAGCAGTGGGCCATGTCGGCGTTCGGCTGAGATTTTCGGGGAAACACCGGCTGGACACCGGCTAAAACTCAAAAACATGTCTTTCTGCTTTGTGTTGACTGCTCTGTAAATTGTAATTTATCACGGAATAAAAGGAAAATGGTGACATCTAGTATTTAATTACCTTCAATTAAATCATTTAAGTGTGTGAAGCTGCTGAATGCTGCCATCTAGTGGTCGGCGTCTGCAGTCGACATTAAATTTACCATAAATGTAAGTTTTCATAAATTTTATGCCTATAAATGTAAAATATTTCACAGATCCTTAATTTCTAAATATATCCAGAGAGAAACTTCCAAACAGATTTAGAAAAAGAAAAGAAAAACCACATTCACAATCTAAAAACACATTTATTTACATCATGTGGGTCACTTCAGCTGATAAAAACCATTAGGCCAGAGTCGCAGCGCTGATCAGGGATCCTCTTTTGATAACGTGCCTGCTTTAATACTTCCTCCTTTCTTTTAATGATTCTCTGGGAGGCAAACAAAAGGTCAGAGGTCAAGAAGATGAGAAAGAGAGAGAGAGCTGGTAAAAGATTCACTTCCTGCTCAAAGAAAAACAAAATAAAAAACAATTGAGCGGGATGCTTTACACTTTCCAGTTTGAAATTCCCCGACCTTAAAATTTCTATTTTCACATTTATTTTTTTCCTCAGTAACATAAAAACATAATAGTAGTCACATGTATCAGGAGTTTTTTTCCCCACATTAGTGTCTTCCAGGCTTTAAACCCCGCCCCCTTCCCCCCCGTCATCAGCGCGTTGGCAGATCCTGGATTAGCGCTGCAACTCGAGAGCCTCCAGAAATGTAGGGTCAAAAAAAAAAAAAAAAAGACTTCTTGTAGTGTTCTTGTAGAAATTTCAGACCTGGCTACCAAGACGTGTCTTAAAAGACAGTCTGAGCTCAGAGGTCACTGGAGTTCAATGTTTCCTCTAAGATTCTTAGTGGGGGTGTGGCGGGGGGGAGTAAAAGGTGGTGATTGAGATGCTGGAATGAAATACCTGTAGTGGATGATTGCGTTGTCACATAAAAGAAGTATTGCAACTGCTCTTAAAGAGCCTCAAGGTTGTTGTTTTCTTTTTAAGTGTTAGGGGATCCGAACAGGCGCCCTGAGGAACGCCCCTGGGATGATTCTCCTTCTCCTTCTTCTTCTTCTGATGAACCCTTAAGTGCTTTAATGAGCCTCTAGCTTTCAGCTTAAACAAAGCTCAACTTTTAAAAGATATTCTTTTCGCAAAGTGAAGGGCAAAAAACGTTTTAGGAAAAAACAAAAAAGTACAGATGAATGAATGTCGAGGAAACACTGAAGTTCAACACGCACTTATAAAGATTCAGAGTATATAGTTGATACAGGTATTTATGTTCTCATGTCTGTACAGGTCCTAGACTGTTTAAAATAGTGGTGGTAAGAGGAAGGAGGGGTGGGGTGGGGTTGGGCGGGGGTGGGGTAAGGGTGGGGTTGGGTTGGGGGAGGGGCAACAAGACACAAATGTTTCACTGGTAGTTTATATGCACAGCAATGTGAGGTGCTGGGCTGGAGGACGTCCAGTGGTAGAAAATCGTAAAGTCAACGACATGAGCAAACCCATTCGTACAGATTGGTTTGACAACATGGCCGCCTCCGATTTAGCGTTTCTGGCTTCGATAAAGACAATCTTGGTACAATCGGACTCCGTTTCTAGTCTAGACGTCCATGTAACCAAGAGGTGTACGAATGGGTTTCCAAATGCGTTTTTCTTTTTTTGTTTTTTACCAGTTTCTACCGGACACGGCACAATCACACGAAACCAGCCATAACGCAAAGCCCTCTAAAGTTACACGGGGCCGGGCTCAGTCCGTCAACACAATACTAGAATCCAGGTTTCTGAAGAAACATTCATTCTCGGTCGTTTTTTTTTTTTTTGTCCATAGACTGAATAGAAAAAAAAAAAAAAAAAAAAGCATGTTACAGTTTATATCTTTTCTTTTTTTAGAATCAATTAAAAGTATTTTTCCTGAATTACAACTGAATGCCCACCCCCACCCGAGAAGAGCAAACCCACCCCGCCCCTGCCCCGCCCACCCCGCCCTCCCCGACAACAATAAATCGTGCCAACTCTTACAACTTTATTTTGAGTTGCACCTGAGCTCTGATCCCCGAAAAAACCTCAGGCCAGTAAATTAAAAAATAAATACAACATATCAATATGCAAGGTCACGGATTTCCAAAAACAAAAAATAAAAAGAAAAGAAAAATTAAAATGCTACAAGTTATTTGTGTTTGTTTGTTTGTGTGTATAATGAAAGTCACTCCTGCAGCTGATCCTACAGAGGTGTAGGGTAGTTTGCGGCACTGGTTGCATATAACTCGCTAGAACTTAGAAAAGCATAGTACTGAATCCCTGAATGGTATTTGTCGGTTTTGGGTCGGTTTCCCCGAGCGCAGTTTGAACTCCCACCTAAAAATATAAAACAAGACGTGACCGCTGAACCAAACGCTGAAACTAGAAAGTTGCTGTCGTTTGCGGCGGATTGGTTTGTCGGCCACTTTGGCAGGTAACCAACCAATGATTGGAGGCGGAAATAAAAAGTAAATCCAGTTGGCTGATGGAATACTGACGAGTAAATCTGAGGACACAAACATTGGGACATAAAAAGAAGGGGGTAATACTGGTCCTTTATGTCTGTGTCGATCAGTATTTTCACTTTATTCTTGTGACCAAACTCCAATTCGAGAACTTGGGACTCGACTACTGCAGGAACCTGGTTCTGGTTTTGGTTTATTTGCAACGCTCCTACTCTATAACCCCCAAAGAAATCCCTGCGAGTGAGGTAGTACTTATTGAAGGGCTTGCTGGGGTTTTGCGATCGTTCCCTGACTGAACGGCGGCGTAAGGAAGCGATATCAATGCAGATATTGTACTCGTGCTACAAGTAAGCAAATAACAAGATGATGGCTTAAACTTCCTTCAGGTTTGCTGTGTTGTTGCGATATCGTGAGCTAAAATAATAACCAAATCTCATCCAATACGGACATGGTACCGTCTCAACTCCCAATCCTTTACTTCTTCTAGTTCCCGTTTTGCTTTTTGTCGACGTTTAATTGGTCAGTTTCGGGGGAAGTCGTACAAACGAATTGTACAATTGCGTTGTTCTCCTGAAATGGTTTGGTGCAAAGAAGTTCCTTTTCGCGACCCGAGTTCAAACTGCGTCCCCGTGAAACCGTCCCAAAGCTTGAGGAGAGACTGCAGGTCTGCCGGCACCAGTGTTAAACGTCCCTCAGAAGGAAATAAAGACCCCAAAAAAACCCCCCAAAACATTGTCGGCGTTGTTGCCTTTCACAACGGCGACAGATACATCCGTTTTGCCTGACATCTACAAGAGTTAACTATCATGGATGCGTCGAAATGGCACCAGGATGAAAGAGAAAGAGAAAGAGAAAGAGAGGGAGAGAGGGAGAGAGAGAGAGAGAGAGAGAGAGAGAGAGAGAGAGAGAGAGAGAGAGCCGTACTAGCGATTGTTGGGTTAGTGTTGGCGGGAAAAAAAGTAGATTGCTTAAATCGCTGATGTCTGAAGGTTCCCAGTCGTCCAGCTCAAGGTATATCCAAAAAAAACTAAAATAAAACAAGCTATAACAAAGGACAGTTGGACTTGTAGGGTTCATGTGGCTCCTGCAGATCGATTGCCACGATGTCTTGAATGATTTCTTGGTTAACTGGATTTGTAGAAGTGGCTTCTTCAGTTATAACGGACTGGTGGGAAGTTTAGGCTTCTATTAAAACTCCCATGACTGGAGTCAGCACCTGCACAGGTTTAGCTAAAGGGTACGTACTCAATAGAACTGGGTAGAACCACTCTTTAGACCCAGGTTAATCAGCGCCAAACATCTTCCACATGTCATGGACACCAACAACAACCCCAACCGGAAACCCAACAAGTTCAGTTGACCTTGTTTCAATGATTTCTTGGTAAACTGGACTTGTAGAAGTGCCTTCTTCAGGTCTAAATTAAGAGTCAGCACCTGCACAGGTTTAGCTAAAGGGCACATCCTCGTAGAACTGGGGTTACATCCAGTAACTACCACTCTTTAGACCCAGGTTAGTCTGCGCCAAACATCTTCCAACTACCAGTTAGTATCTAATCATTAACAGACATTAATGGACACCACCAACAGTGGTTCCAATCAACCGGAAACCCAACAAGTTCAGTTGACCTTATTTCAATGATTTCTTGGTGAACTGGACTTGTAGAAGTGCCTTCTTCAGTTATAACGGACTGGTAGGAAGTTTAGGCTTCTATTAAAAGACATTTGTGGGCGGTGCCAACTTAAAACTCCCATGACTGGAGTCTGCACCTGCACAGGTTTAGCTAAAGGCTACATACTCGCAGAACTGGGGTTACATCCAGTAACTACCACTCTTTAGACCCAGGTTAATCTGCGCTAAACATCTTCCAACGACCAGCGAGTATCTGATTATTAACAGACACTAGTCATGCTAGTTTCTAAAGGACACCACCAACAGTTGTTCCAATCAAAACCCAACCGGCAACCCAACAAGTTCAGTTGACGTTGTTTCAATGATTTGTTGGTAAACTAGACTTGTAGAAGTGCCTTCTTCATTTATAACGGACTGGTGGGACGTTTAAGCTTCTATTAAAAGGGGCGGGCGCTAAAGCTAAAGGCTACATCCTCGTAGAACTGGGGTTACATCCAGTAACCACCACTCTTTAGACCCAGGTTAATCTGCGCCAAACATCTTCCAGCTACATTTAAGTATCTGGATATAAACAGACACCAGCTATGACACTAATTTCTGATTCAGGTCTTTAAGAACCAGAAACACAACAAGTCCAGTTGTCCTTTTTCTTTCCAGAGACTAGATGTTCAGAGATAGCAGCTAACAAGAACAACGAGGTTTGAATATACCACCGGGATTAGTGTTAACTTGACGGCAACAGAGCGATCAGCGAGACGGGATCTCCGGGTTCAAGTGAGGATGAGGATGTAGTGGAGGATGTGGCAAATATTCCTGAGGTGTATCAAAAGAGACAGAGACAGAGACAGAGAGAGAGAGAGAGCAGAAAGTCTTTGATAGTAATCCAAACGAGATGTGTGTGCAATCAAATCAAACTCAAGCTGGCTCAAAAATAATAATAAAAATAAAAAAATCCAAAGTAAGGGGGCTAGGTAACACCTGGAACTGTCCTAAAAACAAAGAAATAAACTCGGTGACGTTTTCTAAATAGAATCAAGACAACACATAACTGATTTCACAAGAGAGAGAGAGAGAGAGAGATAAATTCATAATATCCAGATCTCATGACCAAAATTAAAGATATTTACTCCCGTCGACAAGTTGACACGGCAAACCAAAAAAAAAATAAAAATAATAAACGACAACTTCTTCTTCATCGTCATTATCATCATCATCGTCATCATCATCATGGTGGGAGGGGGAGGGGTTTCGCTTTTATCCCATTATCAGCGAAGAGAGAAGAATAAAAACAAATAAATCAGACTGAGAGAGAGAGAGAGGGGAGGGGGAAACCGGGCGATTGGCCACGTTTGCGCGTCGAGGCGGCGTCCGTCCGCCCGCCCGCCGCCGACTACTTCACCCGTGATTGGCTGACGGCAGATTGTTTGGGATGAGTCGAGGAGAAGTGTGAGCTATGACCGTAAACAGGGAGAGGGACTAATTTAAACTGTGTCCATCTGAACTGAGGTATACCTGGTTGAAGGAGGTTTATGGTTTGTTTTTTTTTTTAGTTTTTTTAGTTTTTCTCGTCGTAATGCTTGAAAATGGACCCCCTCCCTCCCTTCCCTTCCCTTCCCTTCCCTTCCCCGTTTCTCTCCCCCCCTTTAAAATAAGCTTGATTACCAAGTTGTCAGGGTCCATAATACACTATGTACAGCAGCATTACACTATAAACATTCAGAAGCCGTTGCTTATTGGCAGAACGATAGTCTTCAAAAAAAAAAAATGCACACAAGAAAAAAAAAAAAAAAAAACAGCAAATGTGTTCATCGTCTTTTTTGTTTTTGTTTGTTTTGTTTTGTTTTTTACACTAAAATGAGAGTTTTGTGTAATTTTTCCCACCGCACGATCTCCTCTCGTTCTCAGGTCGCCCTCGGTATCCTGAATCATCATCATCATCATCATCATCTCCTCCTCCTCCTCGGGATCGGGACCCGTTTTTTTTTTTTAAAATGTTGTTTAAAACAAAAAAATTCCTCAGGCACACATAATATCAAAATGAGGTGGATTTCATCGACTGATGCGGTGAGGTGAGGTGGGGGGGGAGGGGGAGGAGGTGGGTGAGGGCAGGGAGGGGGCGCAGGGTGTTTCCTGAAGTAGCGGCCCGCACTTAAAGGAACAAAACTAAACCAAAAAAAAAAAGAAAAGACAAAAAGAAAACGACAACGACGCCAACCAACCAGGGTCGGCCATTTTTTCTTTTTTCGTTATATATATATATCCTCCTGCGAGTCGATTGGCTGATCATAAGCTGGACTCCTTGGGCGGGAGGTCCACGTTCGTCACCATGGTGACGACGGTGACGATCTCCTCGGGGCCGACGGCGGGGGCCTGGCGCTGCATCTGCCCGATGCGCTCCTCGACGCAGCCGGCGGACAGGCGGGCCTCGGCCTCGTGGTCCCAGCAGTCCTCGATGGTCTCGCAGAGCATGGCCAGACCCTGGAGGTCAAAGGTCAAAGGTGTTACTCGTCTGTTGGCGCTTAACTTGTCAACATTTCTGTTTGGTTTAGCTTTTAAAAAAGGATGAACTCACTGAGGTTGAAGATAAATCATCAAAGGTTAGTTTGCATTTAGTTTACACTCGATAAAACGTTTTCCTTTTAGGTTTTGTACAATTTTAAAGGCTAAAATTAAGAGTTGTTGTTAGTTTTAAGTGTTATTTAAGCTGTATTTGTATGCAATGCAAGTGTGTGCATATTCTCCCTGTGTCTGCATGGGTTCTCTCTGGGTTCTCTTCAGGTTCTGTCCTGAAGCAGCTCATGTTGAAGGATTTTGAGCTAACAAATGTACGTTTTACTGAAATCTGGATGTTTCCTGTCACCGTCTGGCCGCATATTTGCGATGTAGCTGCATCATCATCTTTACTCACGGCGTGTTTCTGCCAGCAGTCTCGAAGGCAGGGTCGCAGCTTCTTGTGCACCACCACCTCCTGCATGTCCTCCAGAGACGGGTGCTGACCCACCTCCTCCTCGAAGGGCAGCATGTACTCGTCCACGGGGCCTGCGAACATGCGGATAATTAAAACTCTATCCAAACTTAAACTGGAGAGGAGGAGGGAGGGTTTAAAAAGAACCGGCCTCACCGTCAGCGGCCGTGCACCGCGCCGCCAGCTCCCAGAGGACGAGGCCGAAGGCGTACATGTCGATGCGCAGGAAGGAGTCGCGCTGGAAGTTGATGGCGCCCTCCAGGACTTCAGGAGCCATGTAGCGGCGGGTTCCCACCTGCGGGTTCAAAGGTCGGCGTCAGGAACACTTCTAATGACGTCTTTCACCTTTAACCTTTTAAACCGTACCTGTCCGTGAGTGTCTCCTGCAGATTTTCCGGCCTCAAACTTCAGCGCGAGGCCGAAGTCGGCTATGCAGGCCGTCAGGTTTGTCTTCAACAGCACATTCTTGCTCTTAATGTCCCTGAGACGCGCACACACACAAAAAATAAGTCACTATAGTGTAGAAAGACACACAAAAACAACGGTAATGACTTAATAACAACAAAGTAGTACCTGTGAGCGATGGAGGGCTTGTGGCCGTCCTTGTGTCCGGGGATGTCTTCGTGGAGGTAGGCCAGGCCTCGCGCCGCCGTCTGAGCGATGTGGCAGAGCTCGTTCCACGACACCACGTTGGCCTTCAGGTAGTCGGTCAGCGAGCCCTGGAGAAGGAAAGATTCCAGGTTTAGATCTGAAGCTTTGTGCCGGACAAAGAGAGAACTACGAGCGCACACGTCGACGTTAACGTTGCATCCTCCTTTTCCTTCCTGCACCATCTCCGCTCTTACATAATGCACGTCGATAATAACACAAGGTCACTTCTGGAGAGGCCTGAGACGGGTGTAGTTGTTGGGAGTGGCCACTAGAGGGCAGGCAGCTCCAACACATGATTTGTCACAATTTAAAGCGTCATCAATCAACTGGTATATATAAAAAAATATTGAGAACACAGGAAGAAGCAGGCCGCTGCATGCTAACGGCTACAGGTGCATCAAACACGGAGGCATAAATCAGGTGTCGGGGGGGAAGGCAGGGGACGTTCCAGCTGTGCAACAACTTGTAAGAGGTAAAGGTAGAAGCTAACAGAGCGAGAGAGAGAGAGAAACAATCTCCACTTAAAGAACATGAATAATTAAATCACAGGGACGAGGTTTACACTAACTACAGATTAGCTCTTAAAGCGCCAAACACAATCGATGCAGAGTGAACGTTTCATGGATGTTTTTCTTTTCCTCCACTTTTTACAACTTTGTTAGCTTGGTGCCCTGGAGGGTTTAAGATGTGTGTAGAATAAAAAAAAGAAAAGAAAAAGACACGATACGCTGCGTTTCCATGGAAGAAATCAGAGAACTTGTTTACACGAGCCGCAGCAACAAACTGGTGCTGGAAAACCTTTTAGTCATGTTGTGGAAACTTGTGCCTGAAGTTCCTCCTCCTGTAGATTCCTCAAGTCTTTTCTTGTCTTTCTTGCTTATTTTACGACTTCTTCTTCTTCTTGTACTACTACTACTTCTTCTTTCCCATCCTGTCATCCTACTTTCCTTTTTTTGCGCACGGCCTTGTCCTTCTATATGTTGTTTTTTGGCAGCCATTAAAACAGAAGAAGTGGAAGAAGAAAAAGCAGCAGCAGAAGAAGAAGGAGCAGAAATAGAAGAAGGAGCAACAGAAGCAAAAGAAGAAGTAGAAGAAGGAGAAAAAGGAGCAGAAATAGAAGAATGAGCAACAGAAGCAAAAGAAGAAGAAGCAGAAGAAGGAGAAGCAGAAGAAGAAGGAGCAGAAATAGAAGGAGCAGCAGAAGCAAAAGAAGAAGCAGAAGAAGGAGAAGGAGAAGCAGAAGAAGAAGCAGGAGCAGAAATAGAAGAATGAGCAACAGAAGCAGAAGAAGGAGAAGCAGAAGAAGAAGGAGCAGAAATAGAAGGAGCAGCAGAAGCAAATGAAGTAGAAGAAGCAGAAGAAGCAGAAGAAGAATGAGCAGAAATAGAAGCAGCAGAAGCAAAAGAAGAAGAAGGAGAAGCAGAAGAAGAAGCAGAAGGAGAAGAAGTAGAATAAGTAGAAGAAGAAGAAGAAGAAGAAGAAGAGTTTACAGAGACGTACTTTTGGTTTAGGTCAGACCTAAAACAAATAACTGCTGAAGTTCAGACTTGGCTGAAGCCTGATACCGATGTGATAATTAAAAAAAAAAACATCTACATCAGCCCTAACACCGATCGGGACGTCCCTAGTGGCAGCATCGTGTTGCGGGGGTTGCTTTGCTGCAGGAGCGACTGGACGACGACTCCAAGAACACTTCTGAAGGAGGAACGGGCTGAAACTCCTGCAGAAGAACCTAATCAGGTGTAATATCAGGCTCAGAAGCTGCAGCCTTAGCTAGGCAGCTGAATATAAATATTTCTTTTTCCTTCCCTGCGGGGCCTCAGTGCAAACTCTGCGCTCATAAAAGAATCAATAAATGTGCGTACCTTGTCGTGGTAGGCGGTGATGAGCCACAGCTCCAGGTCCAGGTTGTTGTTCCTCTTCTCCACGCCGATGAAGTGGAGGATGCTGTCGTGCTTCATGCCGCACACGCTGTAGATCTCGTACTCGTTCTGCCAAGACAGCTTGTCCTGGAGAGAGGAGTCGGGAGGACGCAGATGTTTATTTCACGCCGTCGCTCAGCCGGTCAGTCAGTCAATCGAGGCGAGAGAAAGAACTTACCTGAATGGGGAAGATCTTCACGGCTACGTATTCGTTCAGAAGCTGGGCCTTCCACACGCAGCCGAAGCGCCCCCTGGCTTTCACCTCGATCAGCTGCAGAGGTTTTTGTCCTAAAACTGGGGACGGGGGCGAGGGTCCGGGATCCTGCACAAACAGAGAGAGAACAAACGCATTAGCATTAAAAAAGCACCAGAAGAACCACTGCTACAGCTCATATTTAAAGAGTTTAAGTGGTGCTGCATGATCACTACTGCGGCTTCTTTCTTTGTCTTTATTTATATTTATATTTCTGATGTTTGACTCCAACAAACGCCAGGTCAGAACCTCATGCGTGCCGCTCTGCTCTGCGCTCATGCTAATCCCCACGCAAAACAAAAAGTGAAAGCAAAGAAGCCGTGTGCGCCCGAGATCCAAAGTAGGTTAAACACAGCTGGCGATCGGGATTAAGCTGATCACTTTCACATGTGACTGCACAGAGAGAGAGGACGGAGGGTGAGCGAGGATAGCGAGACACAGAGAGAGAGAGAAGGAGGGAGAGGTTAAAAAGAAGCATGCAAGCGAGGGAGTCGCATTTCCAACAGGATAAAAGGTGGAGGAGAAAGACTAGCACATGACGGACGGCCTTTGATGAAACCAGATATGCTGCTGTAAAATCCTCACTTCCATGCCTCTGTCGCTGCCGTCGGTAATAAAGAAAAGAAGAAACTTTTTTTTTTTTCCTCGTCCTCCCTCTGACGCCGGCGATGTTCATGTTTTCACTTGAACTCAAGGCTTACGAGGCGTTTGGATAATAAGCCGGAGCAAGTTTCAGGACCCCGAGGCCCACGGGATCCGCTCAAACGCAAAAGCGATAATATATCAAAAGAGCGCACTTGTCAATTCCCGTCTGTTTCTCTAACCTCACATAAAATAAGAAATAAATAAATAAAAGGGCCTCTGTTTCTGAGTTACAAGGTTTGCCAAGGATACGAGCGACACGAGGAGAGTCAACGAAATATAAAATGTACATTTAAACACACGTGTCAAGGTCTTTTAGCGCCGCCTGTCCCGACAAGATCACTGAGGCTGCAGAAGCAAAACAATAAAAACTGTAGATGATTTAATGGCATCTATAGGTTTGATTTCTATCAAGCTGAATCTTTAGGGTTGGTCCTGAACTTTTTACCTTTGGAAAGAAATTAAAAATCTACTTGGTATGTGAGTGGAGGAGGGGGGAAAGCATGGAAGTTGGGAGCAAGCCTGGACTTCGCTGGAGAAATGAACTGCTGAGAAAATATAATTAGAAACATCAACTGTATCATAAGATCCTGTAAATGAAACTAGGATTCCTCTTTAGGGCTTATTATTAGCGAATGTTAGCACGCTAACGCGACAAAACATAAAAAAAAAGTTTCGTCTTTGTGCCTGAACATTGACTGTAAACATCAAGACGGACGGATCATATATTTATAAAAAATTAGTAACTTTAAAGGACATTTTAACGAGTAGGCCTATGCAGATTGACTCAATTTCAGACGCAGCCTCTAGTGGACATTTGTGAAACTGCAATTTTTGGGCAAATTTGCAAATGTTCGCACGCTAACACTCCAAAAAAATAAAATATGATAGTACTGAAGTACGTAAACATCTGAAAATGAAAATGGTGAGAATGTTAGCACCTACAGCTAGGCTAGCGTCTTAGTGAGCATTTATTTCTTTCGTATTCGTGCCTGATTTGACTGTAATCATAAAGACGGACGGATCATACATTTCTAAAATAAAAATTTTAACGTTAAAGGACATTTTAACATGGAGGCCTATGTAGATTGACTCAATTTCAGACGCAGCCTCTTGTGGACATTTGTGGAACTGCATTTTTTTGGGCAAATTTGCAAATGTTAGCACGCCAACACGCCAAAATATGATGGTATTTAAGTACGTAAACATCTGAAAATGAAAATGGTGAACATGTTAGCACCTACAGCTAGGCTAGCGTCTATATTTCTAAAATAAAAATTAGTAAAGGACATTTTAACGCGGAGGTCTATGCAGATTGACTCAATTTCAGACGCAGCCTCTAGTGGACGTTTGTGGAGTTGCAATTTTTTTGGCAAATTTGCAAATGCTAGCACAACAGACGGATCATATATTTCTAAAATAAAAAATTACGTAACAGTCTACGCATATTGACTCAATTTCGGATCCTCTAGTGGACATTTGTGGAACTGCATTTTTTTTGGCAAATTTGCAAATGTCAGTACGCTAACACGCTAAAAAAAAAAATAAGATGCTATTCAAGGTTTAGAGTCTGAAGAGCGGTTTTGAAGCTCAATGTTGAGTCTCTGATGGCGGCCATCTTGGATAGCTAACTCCTGGCTAATTCCTAAATGGTACAAAGAGGTGGAGCATTAGTGGAACTGAGGCAGGCGTAGCCATCTTTGTAGACACCGAGGAAGGACATCCAACAGTCACTCAAAGTAGCCAAACGCTAATTGTTGCATGATTTTAAGCCTTGACATAAGTTAGATAAGAACTAGCCTCAGAGACTAAAAAGTTTTCTTGTATATTTTTGTGTATTTTTGCTGGACTGCACTTTTGGAGCAAGCCTCTCATGGCCATTTGTGAAATTTCAAGTTTTTTTAGCTGCAGAGGTTGCAATAGTAGTAGTAGTATGTGTCTGCGTATTTAACTAAAAACCCCTGTAAGATACAAATATTTGTAGTCGGCTTTGGTGGATACGCAGAGTAGACTGTGCATGCTTTTTACCAACAGCCCGGGCAGTGTAAGGGGGAACGGAGGATTCGAGTGGGAACTCGGTGTGTTTGCTTAAAGCTTTTTTCCCCTCTAACAGGGAGCTGTGAGGCAGACCTGCTGTCTGCGCGCTGCTTTCACACCAAATGCCAGCCAAATGACGGGGAAAATTACCCACTGTGGTGCTGAGGTTGGATTACAGTGCGGCCCAAACAGTTGGCAAGTTGGCAGCTTTAGAGACATCTTCAAGAACACACTGTGCTTACCGAAAATAATGCATGCTGCAAATGTTTCTCTACATCTGCTTAAAAAAATGAATGCTGTTTTGTGAATATGGGAATGGAGGCCTAGGCCCGGCTAGGACTGGAAGTGCTGATCGGAAAAAATAAATAAATAAATAATAAAAACGTGTTGTATTCCAAGTTATATCGTGTTTATCAGATCAGAAAGTTGGCTTCCAGTTTGTAAATGACCCTTATGGATTTATTAACCAAAGTCAAAGGGTTTGGTGCTTGGCAGGCAGTAATTCCAGACCTTGCTTATGAACACACTTGGCAACGCTTTGTCTTTTGCCGTCACTGCGATGAAACTTTAAGATAAACCAGCAGAAGCACATTCAACATCCTTGTATGCAGTCGAAACAGATCACAGTGCTGCTGCACGATGTAATTAGCAGGAAAACGTATGTACTTGTTCAACAGGTCTGTCCGGCAACGACGGCTCAGTTAATGATTGGTGCCTTAACTTATGTACGACCCAAACAGGAAGGATATACCTTCTAAATACTATTTAGGTTTATTATACTCCAGTAAGGAAACCTGTTTCCCAAGACACATTCTGCAAAGATGTCCTCCTTTGTCTGGTTTATGTCCTTTTCTTGACCCATTTAAGACGCCACAGTGTAAGAAAGAATAAAAATCCAGCTCCCGGAGAGCAAACCAAAAGATAAAATCATACCAAGAGCAATTATACATGACGGGGAGGTCTCTCAGTGTGGACACTTGTCACCGTTAAGTGTGCAGAAACCCAATTTTGGTGTGTTTCCATTCGCCATCTGCAGCAATTACTATTCTGATCAGGATTTAGTTGAAAGTCAGGGTATAATCCAAGGACTCCCGTCTTATTTTGCCAATACAAACACTGCTTTAGGTGTTAATTTGTATTAATCATATGCAAATCTAATTCTTGCCATGTTTAGGACGCTTGGTAATCAAACATTTACCGTTTTTACTTTGGCTGGTTGTTCGTAAGTTGCCCAATTGTGATCACGAAATCAGTGTTTTATCTTTTCCTGGTCTGTTTCACCAGAGTTGTGTCACAGAGAGAAGTTCCTGTTAGTCCAGTGTCCTCGGGGTAAATATGTGATACCAGCTCTGATTAAGACGTAGACGAGACAACGATCGCTGGTTAACATACCAGCACTGGTCAAAGGTGGCTACTCCTGTCATGGTAACTGACTTTGACCAGGACGTTTATGGAACACTGACAATATAATCTGTAAAATGTTTCCTGAAGAGCTGCGTGTGGCGTCTCTGGTGTCCGCCATCTTGGCAGCGCCCAACTCCACCAAACTCTCAGCATTAGAGACCAAACATTTTGTTTTAACAGGATGTTAACCTGTTTATTTCTGCTGTTAAGTTATATCGTCTCGCGTTCTGAGGCATGTCCCCTAGTGGACATTTGTAGAACTGCAGTTTTTGGCTAATTAGCAAATGTTAGCATGCTAATACGTCATAAATTTAGCATTATATCAAAATGAGTGTCCTACAGATAAGCTAGCATCTTATTTTTAGTCTCCTAAAGGGCGTTTTTAAAGCTCAGCGTGGCGTTTCTGGTGGTCGCCATCTTGGCTCTTTGAAGATACCGAGCAACCTGAATTCCTGTCACTGTAACTGACCAGGAAGCTGAATGTTGGATCTGATGGCGACCTGGCATACGAGATACTCCTGACGATTATCAGGATGTCACGACTGCAAGACTCTTTTCTCTCTTTACTTTCTGGAAACTCTTGTCTGTCTTCCAGGCTTCGGGCCTGACACGGCGGCCTAGCTTGAGCCAGGCTCGGGCCAGGCCTCCCTCTAGGGAGTCACCGGATCCCTTGTCCGATCGCAGGGCGCCGCGGCCTCAGATGGGGGCGCATTACACTTAGTCAGCAGACCACAGGAAACAGGAAAACAGAATCTGCTGCTTCACGCCGTTCTTCCCAACCCTCAACCATCTCCCGTGGCCTAATCGGGTTACACCATCATCTATTACATCAAGAACAGGTCCTTCAGGCCTGGTTTGGTTTGTTCTGGGTTTGGGTGCTGATACGTATACATAGATTAGACTTAAAAGCACAATGAGCTGCTGTTCTGGCCTCCAAACAAAACAATATCTTAACCTTGACTTTAAAAAGAAAAGTCTGAACCAAGACTTTTATTTAGCCAACAAAAGAAAAATCTGAACCAAGACTTTGTATTTAGCCAACAAAGGAAAAGTCTGAACCAAGACTTTTTATTTAGCCAACAAAAGAAAAGTCTGAACCAGGACTTTTTATTTAGCCAACAAAAGAAAAGTCTGAACCAAGACTTTTTATTTAGCCAACAAAAGAAAAGTCTGAACCAAGACTTTTTATTTAGCCAATGTCAAACATGAAGATTTTCAGCGATCTCTGCAGCCACACTCCAATCTGATGATGATTTGGCTTCTGCTCGTCTCGTGCTTGTAATTCACACTTGCAAAATGTATTCTCGTTTTACTTTCGGCTTCAAACAACCCTGTTGTCTCTCTGCACGGCGGAAAAAAAAAAACATGGGAGAGCCATAGGTCTTAGCAGATACCATTCTTGAAACTGGGTCACATCTCACACACACACACACACAGTATGTTACATAAACATCACAGGTGGACGTTCGCACGAAAAACAACAACAGAAAAAAATAAATAACGGGGGCTGCATTCAGGAGCCGCGTCGGCCATTTTCCATCATGCACAATAATACATTTTCAGCGGGGAGCACAAAAGACATCCATTCATGCAATTAACCCAGGCATGAAAAAATAAATATATATAGAAATATATATAAGTTACGAACAACGTCCAAAAAAAAAAAAAAAAGCAAAGAGGAGAACAAAATGGCGGTCTGGGATTGAGGTGGAGAATTCATACCAAGCTCTGAACCCAAAATAAAAATATAAAAAAAGAGAGGAGTAGTGTTTGGACTTCAAGTTAAACTGCTCTTACCTCCACCATAATGTGAAAGGCGTGCTTGTTGAAAAAAGGAACATAAGAAGCAAAAAAGAGAAATTATTCCTACTTTCTGTTTGGTTAGTGGATGAAATACGAGGCGGACAGAAGGTAGGAGACGGCGGCGGCGGCGGCGGCTCGCCCCCGAATAACCTTTTGTTCCCTCTCGTGCTCCCCAACGAGGCCTTCCATAGCTATGTTTAGGGGCACAGGTGTTTATAATCCCCTTGTGGATTGTAGAAGGGGTTAATAAAGGCACATTTCAGGAGCTTAAAATGATGCTAAGCTAAAGCCCGGCAACTGAAAATAGACCGGATGGTGTGTCGAAAGGAGCAAAACAAACGTAAATGTAAATTTGTGGCGTCAAAGGTGACACGATAGAGAGTCCAGCACCTTCAGGACTTCTATGAGAAGCTGCAGCCAGACGAACAAGAAGTAAAGTAGCTCCAAAATAAAGCAATTGATGAGATTTTGGGTCGGCATCGATCTGTGAGATGGATAGAGATAAGAAAATAGGGGCTAGGTTTAAGAAATAAATAAATAAAAATAAAAATGGCTAGACTTGATGTTTAAGTGCCCCAGCTCCTGAGCTTCTCCGTGTGAAAGCTGTGGGTCTGTGTACTCAGACAAAATCAATTCCAGTTTGCCTCCACTTCGCGCTGTGGTGTGGATAATGGAGGCTCGGTGGCAAATATGCAGCACGACGGACCCCGGACCGTGAGGACGCGATGACGTTGAGCGACAGAGTGACTTCGCTGCATCTTTGTAAGAGTTGTTGAAGTGAAAAACATCTCTTTTTGTCTCTGCAGCGTTTAAATTAAAGTACCTTTTCTTAAAAATCAGTCCCGTTAGCCGGAGATCACTCGCCAAACGTCAGCTCCAGCAGCTTCGATCTGGCGCTGCTCGCGCTGCAGCTGCTGGGTTATGACATAATCACATTCCTGCTCCTTTTAATTAGAGCTTTAGATTAAATGCACGCACAGTGTGATGCAGAGTTCAACCGTTTTACAAGACGCAGCGTCGCAGTCGGCGCATCGGACCATTGTCAGGGAGCGGGAACCGGGCGTGATTAATAACCAGAACACCTTCGTAGCGTTAGCAACAGGTGAGGCTAATTTGTTGGTGTCACGTTAACAATACGCGGCTAAGAGATTACTGCAGTGATGTTTTCAGACTTATACGTGTGCCGATCAGCCATAACATTATGACCTATAGCGTGCGGCATAAAGAAGTTCAGCAACAAATCCTTTAAGTCCTGCAAGTTGAAAAGGTTGAGGCCTCCGTGGATCAGACTTCTCTGTCCAGATTGGATTGAGATCTGGGGAATCTGGAGGCCGGGGTCAACACCTTGAACTCGGCATTGTTGTTGTTGTTGTTCCGCCCGGGGCATTCCCGAAACCGGAGAGCGTTATCCCGCTGGAAGAGGGCATCTAAGGTTGGCAGCTGTGTTCTTCCAACAAAATCTGACCACTGCAGACCAGGAACGTCCCACACTTCACCCGTCAGTGGTTATAATGTTATGGCTGACCGGCATTTGGCAGAACTCTCGTATCTACATCATTGATTTTCAGACAAACGAATCCAAACCGTACACGTTGGTTCAAAGCGACTCGAAGCAGCGGCCGAGTGGAGTTCACCGCTTCGTCTTCTTCCAGACTTTTAAATATATTTCCCGTGTGAGTGACCTCTTTTTATTTCCTCTCTCTCTCTCTCTTTGCACACCTACTCATTCATCCACACACATTTGTTCTATGCCAGCTTTCTTTTTTTTTTAAGCCTGATTTGTCTTTTTGTTTAGTTTTTTTTTTTCCGGTCATGATCCCGTTTTGTTTAATGTTGTTTATTTATTCATTTATCTGTTTCCAGGTATGTTACTTCATAAGCCTCTTAGCGCGGCTTGTTTTTCCAGCACATATTGGCATTTGTTTCCAGATTGTGTTGTGCCTCTGTCTTTTTTTATTTATTTATTTATTTATTTTCCCCCTGCTATGCTTCAGCAATCCACAAATACAATAACCAAGTCGAGAGAATTGCACGTCTCTCTTCACTCCCTCCCTCCCCACTCACCCACGCACTCACCCACCACCACCACCATCCTCGGAGGCAGAGCTGCGAGCGCCTCTGTGTTTAGTTTTGTTTGCCTATATAAAGCCTCATCAATAATGCAGAGGCCCCTGACTCCTCTTCCATACCGTGAAAGCTCTGCACGGGCTTTCTTTTAAAAACCCTCCCGACGAGCAGCAGAAAATGTAGCTGGATTAAAAAAAAAAGAGGGGGGCTTCAGCTAATCAGGGGAGTAGCGTGAGGATGAGGACGTGAAAAACATCAAAAGATAGCGTGTGCTATAACGGATGCACTCATAGAACTGGAGTTAAAGACTGGCGGGGAGTTTGCCTTTTTATTAGGAACGCCTGCGAGTGTCGGCCACCTGAAACTCACCTGCATTTAGAGGATGTTCCTCAAGAGTAACCTCCTGTTTTTACACCAGTTCTATGAGTATAAGGCGCAATATAGAAACAGAACAACATCCTCTAACTGCAGACCTTAGCCGTGTGAGTTTTAGGCGGATATCACGCACAAATGTGTCATTTAGAAGCGAAGACGAGGATGAAACGTCTTCAGCTTTGATTTTAGTTAAACCCTGATCTGGACTCCTCTTAACCTTTAATACGAGTGTGTAAGAAGAAACCGAAAAAAGCAATTATACCGACGTAAACTCTGCTGCTCTGTTCAGAAACTATATCAGTTTAGTTATTTTCTGCAGGATCGTGTGCACGTCAACTGGGGAAACTGATGCGCTTTACATTTCCCCTTCGGTTCGCGATTAACAGACGAAGTAAAGAACTCGACGGTCTCCGAGGCTGAACAGACAAAAACTCTAACTGCACCAGCAGCAACTTCAACGAAAGAGGACACCGCGCCGCTTGATTGACGCGTGACCTCTGGAAAACGGAAGTCTTTCTCCGCCTGGCGAGGACTTACATGTGTGGGGACGAGGGCAGCGGGGTAGGCCAGCTTGTGGTGCCTCCACATCCAGAAGGAGAAGAGGACGACGGCGGCCAGGCCTATGATGGGAACCAGGGAGTAGAGCAGAGTGCTGAAGAGCTGCGGCTTCTGGGGAAACGGGTTGGAGGTGGCTGTGGAGCGGGAAACCAAAAGTAGGAGTTAGTCTAGAAAACAAGAGGACGGGGGTTCAGTGGTGACTGTCTTGACATCATCTCAGAGTGCAGCGCTAACCCTGCTTACAGCTTACCGCCACTGTGCTTAGAGATCATATCAATGCACGCACACATGCGCGCAGCAGGATTAGCGAATCCATCTCGTGACACACAACGTAATCTGCCTGCCAAAAATAACAAGAGCCCTGAACTGTGGCCGACCCCGGCAGGAGCGGCCAGGGTCGGCACCATCGGGGTTGCACCAGCTGCAATTGTGGTGGGACCTCTTGGGGGGGTGTTTGTCGCAGAGAGCGGGGGGACGGTTTTCCTCTGCAGGGTGTCTTGCAGGTTTCGTCAAATTCAGAGGAATGGGAAGAGACAGACGGGGCCTGTTGGACAATTTAACCGAGAAGGGACGACTGCTGCGTCCTGAGGTTTTTAAAGTAACACAGAAAAGCACCTATAAGAAATAAAAGAAACTACATTTCGTCCAGACATGTCTTTCGCTGCTTTTATTACCCTTCCTCGAATCCTTAAATATTTTTAAGAGCACATGAACACCTGGAAGCACATGGCAGCCGTCCAGAGCGTCTTACATCACACGCTTTTGCACGAGACTGCACCTTTAAAGTAAAAAACTCTGCGTGCATCCTTTTTATTTTATATTCTGAATGACTTTCAGCTAGACGCATCCCCAGGAAGTTTGTAAGAGCCGAGTGTTTGTGATTTTCAGTGTGCGTGCCGGACTGTACATACTGTAGGCGGTCGAATGGCGCAGGTCGGGCTGCGACGGCGCTTCAGGGGCGTACAGGAACCTCTCGTTGCACATGTTCCCCTCGCAGCAGCAGAAGAAGACGTCGGGGCTCTCCTTCCTCTCCACGCACTCGTTACTGAAAAGGACACGGAGGAGGTGGGAGTTACAAACGCTGCACGCCGTGGAGCGGAGCGCGAGTGTCGCCATCACCTGCGAGAAGCACTGCAGGAGGAGACATTATGCAGAAAAAGACACCTTCCTCTTCGCTCCCTTGCTTTGCCGCAGAAAACATTTATAAAATATCTCCCACGCACGCAAACAAACACCAGCGATCGCACACGCTCCTCACACAGTCATCAGATAAAAGCCAAAGGAAGTGGCAGCCGCCCTCGACTTGCTCTGGACTCTCCGGGGAGGCGAGGGAAGGGAAGGCGCCGTCTGAGCGGAGGAACCCGAACAACTTTATCGCTCAGGAATCAGAGCAAAAATAAAAAATATATATATAAAAAACAGAAACCGGCTCAAACCGGCATCCGATATAATAACACGCTCTATTAATATCCGTTTACTGTCCTGGGTTTAGGCTGAATCCACTCTTTCTACGCTGCAGTTTAAATTTCCCCGGGTGTAGAGGTAATTAAAACGTAGCCTCGTGCTCACAGAGGGACGAAGAAGAACTACGCTCCAGGTGGTGTTTAAAACCTATTTATAGCCGTTAGCCCCCCAACCCCCCCCCGTCCCGTCCCGCCCACCTGTCGTAGCAGTTGATGTCGTCCAGCCAGCAGCCTTGCTTGACGATCTCCACGCTCCCCGAGACGTTCTTCCACGTGGCGAAGCAGTGCCGCCGCTTGTCCTTCTCGCCGTAGCAGGGCTCGATGCCGCTGCGGTTCGTCCGCTCCTTCTCCCAGCTGGAGTTGTAGTAGGCGCACTCCTGCGTCTCCGAGCGTCCCAAGATGGCACCTGGAAAAAAGACGAAGGAAGACAGAGTTAGTTCATTCATCTTGATTCGGGAAAATGAAATCACACCGTCATAGATAAGGACGTCCCATAAACTACAACCACGTCCCCGTAGAGTCAAAACATCTTCTGGAAGACGATGAAGGAGACAGAAATGTATAAATTATGCAATGTGGAGTAAGACAAGGACAGACTTTAGGACGCTACAGGAGACCAACTCTAGGAGAAGACAAGGAAGACAAGGACAGACTTTAGGAAGCTACAGGAGACCAACTCTAGGAGAAGACAAGGACAGACTTTAGGAAGCTACAGGAGACCAACTCTAGGAGAAGACAAGGACAGACTTTAGGACGCTACAGGAGACCAACTCTAGGAGAAGACAAGGAAGACAAGGACAGACTTTAGGAAGCTACAGGAGACCAACTCTAGGAGAAGACAAGGAAGACAAGGACAGACTTTAGGAAGCTACAGGAGACCAACTCTAGGAGAAGACAAGGAAGACAAGGACAGACTTTAGGAAGACACAGGAGACCAACTCTAGGAGAAGACAAGGAAGACAAGGACAGACTTTAGGAAGCTACAGGAGACCAACTCTAGGAGAAGACAAGGAAGACAAGGAAAGACTTTAGGAAGCTACAGGAGACCAACTCTAGGAGAAGACAAGGACAGACTTTAGGAAGCTACAGGAGACCAACTCTAGGAGAAGACAAGGACAGACTTTAGGAAGCTACAGGAGACTAACTCTAGGAGAAGACAAGGAAGACAAGGACAGACTTTAGGAAGCTACAGGAGACCAACTCTAGGAGAAGACAAGGAAGACAAGGACAGACTTTAGGAAGCTACAGGAGACCAACTCTAGGAGAAGACAAGGACAGACTTTAGGTAGCTACAGGAGACCAACTCTAGGAGAAGACAAGGAAGACAAGGACAGACTTTAGGAAGACACAGGAGACCAACTCTAGGAGAAGACAAGGAAGACAAGGACAGACTTTAGGAAGCTACAGGAGACCAACTCTAGGAGAAGACAAGGAAGACAAGGACAGACTTTAGGAAGCTACAGGAGACCAACTCTAGGAGAAGACAAGGACAGACTTTAGGAAGCTACAGGAGACCAACTCTAGGAGAAGACAAGGACAGACTTTAGGTAGCTACAGGAGACCAACTCTAGGAGAAGACAAGGAAGACAAGGACAGACTTTAGGAAGCTACAGGAGACCAACTCTGGGAGAAGACAAGGACAGACTTTAGGACGCTACAGGAGACCAACTCTAGGAGAAGACAAGGACAGACTTTAGGAAGCTACAGGAGACCAACTCTAGGAGAAGACAAGGACAGACTTTAGGAAGACACAGGAGACCAGCTCTAGGAGAAGACAAGGAAGACAAGGACAGACTTTAGGAAGCTACAGGAGACCAACTCTAGGAGAAGACAAGGACAGACTTTAGGAAGACACAGGAGACCAACTCTAGGAGGAGACAAGGACAGACTTTAGGAAGCTACAGGAGACCAACTCTAGGAGAAGACAAGGACAGACTTTAGGAAGACACAGGAGACCAGCTCTAGGAGAAGACAAGGAAGACAAGGACAGACTTTAGGAAGCTACAGGAGACCAACTCTAGGAGAAGACAAGGACAGACTTTAGGTAGCTACAGGAGACCAACTCTAGGAGAAGACAAGGAAGACAAGGACAGACTTTAGGAAGCTACAGGAGACCAACTCTGGGAGAAGACAAGGACAGACTTTAGGACGCTACAGGAGACCAACTCTAGGAGAAGACAAGGACAGACTTTAGGAAGCTACAGGAGACCAACTCTAGGAGAAGACAAGGACAGACTTTAGGAAGACACAGGAGACCAGCTCTAGGAGAAGACAAGGAAGACAAGGACAGACTTTAGGAAGCTACAGGAGACCAACTCTAGGAGAAGACAAGGACAGACTTTAGGACGCTACAGGAGACCAACTCTAGGAGAAGACAAGGACAGACTTTAGGAAGACACAGGAGACCAGCTCTAGGAGAAGACAAGGAAGACAAGGACAGACTTTAGGAAGCTACAGGAGACCAACTCTAGGAGAAGACAAGGACAGACTTTAGGAAGACACAGGAGACCAACTCTAGGAGGAGACAAGGACAGACTTTAGGAAGCTACAGGAGACCAACTCTAGGAGAAGACAAGGACAGACTTTAGGACGCTACAGGAGACCAACTCTAGGAGAAGACAAGGACAGACTTTAGGAAGCTAGAAGAGACCAACTCTAGAAGAAGACAAGGACAGACTTTAGGACGCTACAGGAGACCAACTCTAGGAGAAGACAAGGAAGACAAGGACAGACTTTAGGAAGCTACAGGAGACCAACTCTAGGAGAAGACAAGGACAGACTTTAGGAAGACACAGGAGACCAACTCTAGGAGGAGACAAGGACAGACTTTAGGAAGCTACAGGAGACCAACTCTAGGAGAAGACAAGGACAGACTTTAGGACGCTACAGGAGACCAACTCTAGGAGAAGACAAGGACAGACTTTAGGAAGCTAGAAGAGACCAACTCTAGAAGAAGACAAGGACAGACTTTAGGAAGACACAGGAGACCAGCTCTAGGAGAAGACAAGGAAGACAAGGACAGACTTTAGGAAGCTACAGGAGACCAACTCTAGGAGAAGACAAGGAAGACAAGGACAGACTTTAGGAAGCTACAGGAGACCAACTCTAGGAGAAGACAAGGACAGACTTTAGGAAGCTACAGGAGACCAACTCTAGGAGAAGACAAGGACAGACTTCAGGAAGCTACAGGAGACCAACTCTAGGAGAAGACAAGGACAGACTTTAGGAAGCTACAGGAGACCAACTCTAGGAGAAGACAAGGACAGACTTTAGGACGCTTCAGGAGACCAACTCTAGGAGAAGACAAGGACAGACTTTAGGAAGACACAGGAGACCAACTCTAGGAGAAGACAAGGACAGACTTTAGGACGCTTCAGGAGACCAACTCTAGGAGAAGACAAGGACAGACTTTAGGAAGACACAGGAGACCAACTCTAGGAGAAGACAAGGACAGACTTTAGGACGCTTCAGGAGACCAACTCTAGGAGAAGACAAGGACAGACTTTAGGAAGACACAGGAGACCAACTCTAGGAGAAGACAAGGACAGACTCTAGGAAGCTAGAGGAGACCAACTCTAGGAGAAGACAAGGACAGACTTTAGGACGCTTCAGGAGACCAACTCTAGGAGAAGACAAGGACAGACTTTAGGACGCTTCAGGAGACCAACTCTAGGAGAAGACAAGGACAGACTTTAGGAAGACACAGGAGACCAACTCTAGGAGAAGACAAGGACAGACTCTAGGAAGCTACAGGAGACCAACTATAGGAGAAGACAAGGACAGACTTTAGGACGCTTCAGGAGACCAACTCTAGGAGAAGACAAGGACAGACTTTAGGAAGACACAGGAGACCAACTCTAGGAGAAGACAAGGACAGACTTTAGGAAGCTACAGGAGACCAACTCTAGGAGAAGACAAGGACAGACTTCAGGAAGCTACAGGAGACCAACTCTAGGAGAAGACAAGGACAGACTTTAGGAAGACACAGGAGACCAACTCTAGGAGAAGACAAGGACAGACTTCAGGAAGCTACAGGAGACCAACTCTAGGAGAAGACAAGGACAGACTCTAGGAAGCTACAGGAGACCAACTCTAGGAGAAGACAAGGACAGACTTCAGGAAGCTACAGGAGACCAACTCTAGGAGAAGACAAGGACAGACTTTAGGAAGACACAGGAGACCAACTCTAGGAGAAGACAAGGACAGACTTTAGGAAGCTACAGGAGACCAACTCTAGGAGAAGACAAGGACAGACTTTAGGAAGCTACAGGAGACCAACTCTAGGAGAAGACAAGGACAGACTCTAGGAAGCTACAGGAGACCAACTCTAGGAGAAGACAAGGACAGACTTTAGGAAGCTACAGGAGACCAACTCTAGGAGAAGACAAGGACAGACTTTAGGAAGACACAGGAGACCAACTCTAGGAGAAGACAAGGACAGACTTTAGGAAGCTACAGGAGACCAACTCTAGGAGAAGACAAGGACAGACTCTAGGAAGCTACAGGAGACCAACTCTAGGAGAAGACAAGGAAGACAAGGACAGACTTTAGGAAGCTACAGGAGACCAACTCTAGGAGAAGACAAGGACAGACTTTAGGAAGCTACAGGAGACCAACTCTAGGAGAAGACAAGGAAGACAAGGACAGACTTTAGGACGCTACAGGAGACCAACTCTGGGACGTTTAAGATCGGATCGGGACGTGGAACTGACACGGTGTTCACAAACACACTCAAAAGAAAAGAGGAGCCCGTCCAATCAAATCGTCTCTCTGCCAAAATAAAGGAGACTCTGATTTCCTGCAGGTTTGTTAAACGCAAACCGATATCTGGGGGGACATGACTCCATGACAGCTCGTCAGTTTAGTGCTGCCTCCTCGTCCTCTCATCACCTGTCAGAGAGTCGGTCCAGCTTAGACTGCTGTCAAGACCCGGGACGGGGTTTGCTTCCTGCCACGGGACAACCAGGATTGCTTCCCACATATCGTTATCGCAGAGTGGACAACTTCCCCTCAGAAAAGTCGAGGATTAAACGCAGATGCAAACATTTAATTCACTGCAAACGCAACACGCCAACCTTGACCTCGTTGCCTTTTATTTATTGTTGCCGCAGAAAGTTGACGGCAACCCCCCCCCCCCGCCCCGGGGCCCCAGAAGCGACGTTAACAGCTGCAGATGGAAGTGAGAGGAGACGAGGAGGAGGAGGTCACTCTGCCTCGTAGCGGCGCTGACGGCATTTTTCTCTCATCAAGTCCATTTCCCATGAAGCCCCCCGAACTATTTCACAGGCAACAGGTGTCGACCGTTGCCTGCGTGTGATTGAGAGCAAATGGCCGACGCAAAAAAATAAAAAAAGAGAGAGAGAGCAGAGAGGAGGAGGTGGAGGAGGAGGAGGAGGAGGAGGAGGGAGGAGGAGAAGAATGCAGAAATAATCGGTTGTGCGGTTTATTTAGACAAGAAAGTAAAGATAAAATTTGCCCAAACGTGCACATGAGCATGAATAACGCCACGGGGGGAGATTACTTCATCTGACTTCCTGCTTCATGCCGCTTTAATTTCACTCCCGCCTACACGTTCTTTGCCCTTTAACTCAAACTAAATCTCTTTCTGTTTGCGCAACTGTCCACTATCCGTGTATTAAAATAAAAAACGGACTAAATTAAACTTTTGTTAAGGTGCTCGAGCTCAGACGTCTGCAGCGAGGACGACGACGTGTGAAGAGGAGTCACGTACGTCTGCGTGACAAATAAAAAGAATTTATACCGTGCTGAACTTTGTTTAGTTTTCCCATCATGCCTTTGGGCTGCTGTTTCGCCTCCGACCACATCTGGAGGCCGAGGAAATGAGGATCAGCGATGAGTGATTGTTGGGTAGAGACGGCAGATCACCTCAAGGCAACAAGAGGAAATGTCCTCAAACAACGTCCTCAGACAACGACGTCCTTCTAAACATGAACCCTGATTGTGTTCGTTTACTCCCGTCAGACCTTCAACGCGTTCCTTCAAGAGCTCATTGTCCGGCGCCCGCTTTCTATTATCGCTATTCTTTCCTGAATGGGCCTGAACGCATCGTTCCCCCTCGACGGCCCTCATGGGAGCTGAAGGCGACAGTGATGGTGGAGGTGAAATCAGCACAAGCCACACTTTAAAAACGCTGAATAAATCTACTTTATTTTATTTATTGGTGTCTTTTAACATGTAACATGTCCTTATTATTATTATTATGTCTGAAGGAAAGTCCATGAGGGACAGTTCTGGTCTGAAGAGTTTGTGGACGACACAGAAAATACGTGAAGGTTTTCAGTCATCCAGGTCATGGCGTGTCCAAAAACAATAAAGAAAGGAGGACGTTAGAGGACGTTACAGGACTGTACACAATGTCTTTTATGGGAATTTAAAAGACCGTAGAAGACGCTAAAGGACTGTACAGGACGTTAAAGGACTTTAGAATATGTAAAATACATTAGAGGACGGCAAAGGACTTTACAAGGATGTTAGATGACATTAGAGGATTTTAAAAGACGTTTAAAAGACGTCAGAGGACGGGAAAGGGTCTTTACGGGATGTTAGAAGACATTAAACGATCTAAAAAGACTTTATAGGACATTAAAGCACGTAAGAGGACTTTAGAGGACGTTAAAAGGCCATTAAAGGACGTTACAGGACGTTACAGGACGCTAAAGGACTTTACAGGACGTTAAAGGACTTTGCAGGACGTTACAGGATGTTAAAGGACACTACAGGACGCAAGAGGACTTTAGAATATTTAAAAGCCATCAGAGGACGGCAAAGGACTTTACAAGGATGTTAGACGACGTTAGAGGACATTAAAAGACGTTAGAGAATGGGAAAACTTTACAAGATGTTAGAAGACGTTTAAGGATCTAAAAAGACTTTATAGGACATTAAAGCACTTTAGAGGATGTTAGAGGACATTAAAAGGCCATTAAAGGACGTTAAAGGACTTAAGAAGACACTAAAAGACGTTACAGGAATTTATAGGATGTCAAAAGACATTAAAGGACTTTACGTGACATTAGAAGACTTAAGAGGATTTTGAAAGGCTGTTAAACGTTAAATGACTTTACAGGAGGTTACAGAATGTTACAGGACATTAAAGGACATTAAAGGACGTTACAGGACATTAGAATATGTAAAAGACATTAGAGGACGGCAATGGACTTTACACGGATGTTAGATGAGGTTACAGGATCTTAAAAGACGTTTAAAAGACGTCAGAGGACGGGAAAAGGACTTTACGGGATGTTAGAAGACGTTTAAGGATCTAAAAAGACGTCAAAGGACTTTATAGGAACATTAAAGAACTTTAGAGCACCTTAGAGGACTGCAGTAGACACTAAAAGACGTTAGAGGACAGTAAAGGACTGTACAGGAGGTTACAGAATGTTACAGGACGTTACAGGACTTTAGAATATGTAAAAGACATTAGAGGACGGCAATGGACTTTACAAGGATGTTAGATGAGGTTAGAGGACCTTAAAAGACGTTTAAAAGACGTCAGAGGACAGTAAAGGACTTCACATTACATTAAAAGGACTTTAGAGATGTTAAATGCCATTAAAGGATGTTAGATGATGTTAAAAGATGTTTAAAAGACTTTAGGGGACCTTAAAAGACGGATGTTAAAAGACAGAGGAGGTTAAAGGACATTAAAATGACGTTAAAAGATGTTAAAGACAGGTGACATCTGCAGACGTTCCTATTTAAAGCCCAACTTTCTTTGGTGTCTTTGGATAAACAGAAAATCCTCGACTAAACTAATTGTCCCTAGAAAGAGTCACGCCTCTTTTGTGCCTCTGAGTCAGAGCTGAGAGCGCACACGCCCACAAAAGACAAACATTAACCTTATATAAATTGACAGGAATGGATGCATTTCTAAATGTGGCGGCTCCTAAATTTAAAAAAAAGCACGTCGTCGCCTTTTGTTCTGCAGCAGCTCCGTTGGAGAACGCCTCCATTCAGGCATCGGCGAAAGAGCCGTGAGCCATGTGAACTGCAAACACAGCACTCCACTGTAAACACAAGCCGTCAAGAGCCCGAATCAATCACTGCCCTGAAACCAGGTGACGGGCCGGCTGCCTCCTCTATAAGCGCCGTGTGCCGAAGGCGGGCAAGGCTCCTGCCCGGCCAGTATGGCGGACGTGAAGGGTACAAAAGCAGAGAAATCAATCTCCGGGGTGAGTTCACTAAAGCAGATAATGTCACCGAGTGCAGAGCTCACATTGTGCAAGGACGTACAATAGGGCTTCCACCCACGTGCATATACATCCGAGGCAATAAAAGAGAGAAGCCTCTTTTGTCTCGGAAAAAATATTTCTCGAGTGGAAAATGTCAAACCTGAGCGGCGCAAGGCTCGCTCTGTTTACGGCGATAGAAGTTTGTCGAGATGCAAGGTCGTTCCCCTCGAGAGACGAAGACTTTTAATTCGTTAAATGAAAAATGTCACCGTTGTCCGAACAGACGACGGAAAGCAAGTCAAGGTAGAAGTTAAAGAAAAACATCTACTTCTGCTTTGTGTCGAGTCCACGCAAGACTCAGCTGATCGGTCAAATCAACGTCCACGTCTTTAAATCTCTCTCCTCCGCTCGTGCAAGAGATTTATCAAGGTTAACCACGACCTACTTTAAGCTGCGGACATTTCACCAACGCCTCCTCCACCCCGTCTGCAAAATGTCTAAACACCCGACCCACTTCTCAATTCGCAAAGGGGCTCTTCTTGAAAAACTGCTTCTCACCCCTCGCTATATCGCGGCGTGACATTTTTAAATATTTTACATCTTGGGCCACTCAGCTGCTGCTCCCATCCTCAGCAATTAAGCTCCAAAAAAATACTCTCAACCTTCCTGCAGAATCTAAACGTCCAGACGACACTTATGGCTGTATCGCCGTCCCACCGAGCTACAACAGCTCCCGTGTGTTGTTGGCACATGCCTCTTTTATTTTTTATTAGCGAAGGCGAGATGGTTCTGGTCTGATCCGATCCGCGGGCCGGTGCCAGAGAGGTGGGACCGTGCTGGGTGGGAAATGACCACCAACCAACCAACCAACAACCACCTGCCAAATGTCGGAGAAAATGTTCCAACTGAGCCGCGCTCTGGCCGGTAGCCAGACGACCACGCCGACGACGACGACACCCGGAGGTGTTCTAATGTCTACTCCCAAACTAAAGCCTGGATGAAAGCGTTGATTAATTTAGGAGACGACGGAAATCGTTCGATGAAGAAGAGAAACAACGGAAAAGATTCAGTTTTGAATCGTAATCGTGTTTCTGCTCTCAGGTGGTTTCTGAGTCTTGAAAGTTAAGGAAACGCCAATGAAAGTGTTTATTATCAGCTAATTATTATCAGCCAACGCCAAATGTAAGAAGAGAAACATCTGCCTCAACATTTCAGCCTCTTGTTCATCTAAACTTAAAAAAGAAGCGACGCCTCCACGTGTCTGATTTCAGCCGTTTCCGTCGTACAGAAGTTTGTCATCGGGCCCTGACTGCGCTGAAACGTTTCCGATTCACGAACCGTCCTTCGAGCGCGTTTTTATCCCTCGACAACTGTTGAGGAGGAGTACAGGACAGGAGGAACTAATATCCAATTTCCTCTCTCTCTCTCTCTCTCTGTCTCTGCGCGCGGCCGGTCGCAGGGGCCAGGCTTGTGCTGCAACTCTCTGCTCTTTGCAGCGTTTATAATGAAGTGGCATTTTGGCGGGCCTGGAACTGAAGTAGGTAAACAACTCATTCATCAAGGCTTGTTTTTGTGTGTGTGTGTGTGTGTGTGTGTGTGTGTGTGTGTGTGTGTGTGTGTGCCAGGACCGGGGATTGTTCGTCATGATGGAATTTGTTCTAAGGATCAACTTATCATCTGTGTCCGGGGCACGGATGAAATAGATTGGAGGTGATGGCATGGCTGCTCGTGTGGAAAAACAAACTGGTTTTTTGTTTTTTTGTTTTTTTGAATAAAGAAGTTAAAGGGGCCGAGGCCACAGGTCAGAGTAACGCCGTCTGCAGAGCTGGCCTCTTGGCTGATGATACCCGACACTCCTCCTCCACGCTACTGACTCAACACTCGACTAAATACAGCTTTTGCATGAATAACGGCGCATACAGTACATTTAGTAGAGAGCTTCTAATCATAGGAGCCAACGACAGGCTGGAGACCTGAGCTGGAACGAGTCAGGCTTAAATTCCCGGCCTCTTTCTTTTAATTGTTGCCGGTCGGTAAAGTAGAAGTTTTGCAGCCTCAGCCTCAAACGTCTTGACGAACGAAGATTTGCGCGAACTTAAATCGCCCCAAAGTGTCGGCTAATCGTAAAAAAGAACACGTGGAGGTTTTTTGTTATTGAAGCCGACGTTATGCAATTACGTTAATGTCAGTCCAGCAGCTGAATGGACAGCGAGGCAGCGGCGCACAGAGGAGACAGTATTTTACAGTAACTCCAGCGAGGCTCGCTGCAGCGCTGCGCTAATGCTCCATCAGATGGGTGTCGTGACATGGCAGGGGTGGACGGGGTTGGCTCGGGTGAAGCCGGTCACAAAGGCCGCACTCTTTTCCATCATGGCAGGGGAGGAGGAGGAGGAGGGGGAGGAGGGGGCATTAAAAAAACCACAGCACTCAGCAACTGAATCCAATCCCTTTAATCCTCGCTGGTATGCTGCAGCCCATTGGTCGCCGCCTCAATTAGCGCCGACGGAGCCAGTTGCCGGACAGGTCGGGGAGGGAGCACCTGGGTCGGTGTCCGCTCGCCGCCAAGACTGTACTGTTTGCACAAAAAAAAAAAAAAAAAAGGGGAAGGGGAAGGGGGGGCGCATACCAGCGTTGTCCCATGTGCGTAATGGGCTTCAGTCTGCTCCTGCATACCGTACATTCTTCACAGGACGAGCAATTTTAAAAAAAACGCCTCGTTATCTCCTCGCAGGGTTTCAGCAAGAAGGAACTACAGCACAAACCTGACCCCCCTCCTCAAAATAAATAAAAACTGATAAATAAAATACCTGGATTTATTATTTGAAGGGTGTGTTAAGTCTCATTTGGGCTTTAAAGCTAAAACAATATCAACCGAGCCATCATTTCTTCTTATATCCGAGTATTTATATGTACGCACTTTGCATACTTTATATATTTGTATATACTGTACCTTTACACATTCTACTTCACTATACTCTTTATTTTTACCCTTTTTTGCAAGAAGTAATTCCTCCTGTCTCTGTTTAACGATGCTACTGGACGCCAAATTTCCCACGGGACAAATAAAGTCTCTATCTATGTGTATATATATATATATATATGTATTAAAGGAGGGATGGAGGCACTGAGAGAAGAGGAGGTCTTGTTTGTGACTCTGGGTCATAATCCACCGCCGTAAAGCCATTTAAAAGCCGCAATAAACGTATAATCCAGCAATCAGAACGCGATATCACTCTCTGCTGCAGCTCGACGTCTCGGGGAAAGTGTCAAGACGCTGCGACGCTCCTCCCTGGCTCCGAGTCAACTCACGTGGCGATGACCAACGCACCACCGTTCAATTAAAGTTTGCACTCGGCACCCGGGCTTCTTCGCGTTTGTACGAGGCGAACCAATAAACGTCGGGAGTCAATAAATCCCCCTCTCTCTTTCATCCGACGACCTCGCTGACTCCTGCCTCATCTTTATATTTAGTGTAAACTAATGACACACACACACACACCGGTCACGAGGCGCCCGGCAGCCAAAATAAAACACCAAACACTTTTATTTATTTTTAATTGAGATTATATTACAGGTGCAGCGAAAGCCAAGAGGAAAAACACACGCTTCCTACTACTGCTCAGTCATCTCCTCGCTTTCCTCGCACGCCGCCGCCGCCGCCGCGAGAGCTGTAAAGCCTTGTAGTCAAGGTGAACACTTTTTTTTTATTTTGCCGGTAAATAGCTCACATTCCTGACGCTCGTTTAGGTCTGTGTGACATTTAGAGGCTTAAGCGACAATAATGTCAAGAACCCGAGCGCACCCATTAGCCTTTAGTGGTTTTGTAGTGATAAGAGGGTTGGGGCGACCTTCATGACAGTGAGGAATCTTGGCAAGAGACGGGCGAAGATGAGGAGGAGGATGAGGAGGAAGGTGGACCCTTGATAGAGAGAGAGAGGCCTGAAACAAGAGCAAGATGAATGTACAGCTCACAGTTTTTAATCAAGGATCAAAGCAGGGCCTCCCTCCCTCCCTCCCTCCCTCCCTCCGTCTGCCAGCATGTCTAGACTCAAACTCTCCCAAGCACATAAAGCAACATCTGCAGGATGCATTAATTACAGAAACGGACTTATCTCCGGGCTCTGGGTCACGTCATGCGTGGACGCTCCTGAGGGCCGTCGCCGGATCGAAGACTCGTCGTCAGAACGCGAGGGGTTCAGGGTTTGTTGTTCCCCTCTAAACATCCAGTTTCTACTTTTTGACTCGAGCCGAAGCCGCTAATAAAACACAGGAAGAGGTCGTGACGCTTCAGGGACGTGGTTCTGGTTTTCTAAACAGACTGAAGCTCAGCGATACCGATCGTTTTAAAAACACAAGATACTGATCCCTAATCTGAAAGCTCCACGGAGGCAAAAAGGTGTGGCTCTTTTACTCCCTCTCTCTTTCTTTCTCTCTCATTTGTTTTAATTTGAATCTGTAATAGTTACAAGGGCAATTCATCGACTTCCCATTAGGGAGGTAAGCTCGGCCCCGCATTTACATTTTAGGCTTTCAGCCGATGCTCTTTTTTAGCCGGCTGACTTTCAATCAGCTGAGCAGGTACGGGTTTATTTATTTATTTATTTATTTTAATCAAGGACAGGATGTAGCGGGATGTCGAACACGTGACCTTTCGCCGTTGTCTCGTCTCCGCTGATTGCACAACAAAAAAAAACAACAACCAATGAGATGTAATCATTTAAAGGCAGGAACATCTGCAAACACCTCTGCTTCCTTCTTGCAGGTAGCTGAACCCGGTCTGACAGCACCTGGAGCAGGTTGAAACAAATCTCTGCTGCAGACGCACAAATAAAATCCCCCTCAACAGCAATTATGGTTTTTAATTGTAGTGAAAGTTTAGATTGTCATTTACGGCCTCAGGTTCTTTTTTTTTTTTTGATCGATCTGTGTTCAGTCAATGACCCTGCAGAGTTGGCCCAACAAGTTAAGTAAATCAAAGCTCAGTCTCATGCGAGTTAATGAATTGACAGTCAGGATTTAAACTTTAATCAGGGACTGGACACAGATCCACCGTCCACGTCGTCCCTGCAGAGCACGCCACACCTGGCCACGGGCTAAATTTAACTCCGGCCGATCGCGGGTTGTAATATTCGTCGTCTTCTATCTCCGTGTGAACATGAACGAGGTAAAAGAATGATACACGGCCCCTGGAAGGAAGGTTCTGGCTAGCGGGGCCCCGATGGGACTCCCCCGCCCCGGCTACTACATCTGGCCTTAACAAATACACCTGTGCTTTTCGGGAGCCTCATGCATAATGCAAGGTATTAGAAATAGAATCGGACGGGTGTTGGCTTGAGGAAAAATGGGACAGAGCTGGTTGGCGCACCGACGACCACTCTGGGATCACCCCCCCAAAAAAGAAAGATACAGCAGAGTGACGGAAGTAGTGGAGAGATTTATGTCCTGTAGTGTTGTTTTTGGCGGCCTGTTTTAATTTTAGTTTTAGTCTAGTCTTTGTGTCAAGCTGTCATTTTAGTTTTTATTAGTTTTAGTCATGTTCATACTCTTTTTAGTCTAGTCAAGTTTCAGTCAACTAAAAGTCTGAGCATTTTAGTCTCATTTTAGTCAGAATTATCCATGACTATTTTAGTCTAGTCTTAGTCGACGAAAACTGACGACGTTTAGTCTAGTCTTAGTCGACGAAAACTGACGACATTTAGTCTAGTCTTAGTCAACGAAAACTGACGACATTTAGTCTAGTCTTAGTCGACGAAAACTGATGACATTTAGTCTAGTCTTAGTCGACGAAAACTGACGACATTTAGTCTAGTCTTAGTCGACGAAAACTGACGACATTTAGTCTAGTCTTAGTCGACGAAAACTGATGACATTTAGTCTAGTCTTAGTCGACGAAAACTGATGACATTTAGTCTAGTCTTAGTTTTAGTCAACGAAAACTGATGACATTTAGTCTAGTTTTAGTCGACGAAAACTGATGACATTTAGTCTAGTCTTAGTCGACGAAAACTGATGACATTTAGTCTAGTCTTAGTTTTAGTCAACGAAAACTGACGACATTTAGTCTAGTCTTAGTCAACGAAAACTGACGACATTTAGTCTAGTCTTAGTCAACGAAAACTGACGACATTTAGTCTAGTCTTAGTCGACGAAAACTGATGACATTTAGTCTAGTCTTAGTCGACGAAAACTGATGACATTTAGTCTAGTCTTAGTTTTAGTCAACGAAAACTGATGACATTTAGTCTAGTTTTAGTCGACGAAAACTGATGACATTTAGTCTAGTCTTAGTCGACGAAAACTGATGACATTTAGTCTAGTCTTAGTTTTAGTCAACGAAAACTGATGACATTTAGTCTAGTTTTAGTCGACGAAAACTGACGACATTTAGTCTAGTCTTAGTCGACGAAAACTGACGACATTTAGTCTAGTCTTAGTCAGAATTATCCATGACTATTTTAGTCTAGTTTTAGTCAACGAAAACTGATGACATTTAGTCTAGTCTTAGTCGACGAAAACTGATGACATTTAGTCTAGTCTTAGTCGACGAAAACTGATGACATTTAGTCTAGTTTTAGTCAACGAAAACTGACGACATTTAGTCTAGTCTTAGTCGACGAAAACTGATGACATTTAGTCTAGTTTTAGTCAACGAAAACTGATGACATTTAGTCTAGTCTTAGTCGACGAAAACTGATGACATTTAGTCTAGTCTTAGTCAACGAAAACTGATGACATTTAGTCTAGTTTTAGTCAACGAAAACTGATGACATTTAGTCTAGTCTTAGTCAACGAAAATTGTATTTTAGTCTCTTTTTAGTAATGCAATTCTATTTAACCCAGTCAATATAGTATAAGTACCTTGTATAGACAAAACCAAAATTTTCTTTTAGCCAAACCTATTTCAAACAAGGTTCTTATTATATTATTGTTACCTTATAGACTCAAGAATACATCCATTCCAGACACGGAAGACGCTGATTTGAATTTACAACATATTTATTTTACTATTTATTTACTATTTGCCGCACTTCTCCCTATCTTTCACCACAAGACATTCGGTTTTATTTTCCACTTCGGTGTATTTAAAGTTTTTCCAAATGTCTTCTCTTCTTCTTCTACCAAAGACCCCCGGCTGGCCCGCCATCGTTCCCTTTCTCTGTCACGCTACTCAGTACTGACGCAGAGTCGCAGACTCACTGGAGCAGCTGCATCTTCTAAATAACGCCGCGAGTGGAGCTTGAGGAAGTGACGTCGCCTGCGAGAGAAACGGGCTCTCTGGACACAGGAAACAGAAAAACTACAAAATAATAATAATAACGCGACTAAACAAGACAAAATGACGTTGTAACATTTCGTCTCGTTTCGTTTTGGTCAACGAAAATGGAGAGACATTTTAGCATAGTTTTTATTTTGTAAACCACATTTAGTCTCGTTTTTATTCGTCAACAATATTTGCATTATACATTTAATTATAGTCATCGTCGCATGACCAGCATTTACGTTACGTCTCGTCTCGTTTTAGTCACGTGATAAAGGTTCGTTGACGACAATATTTAGTCATAGTTTTCGTTGACGAAAGCAACACTAATGTCCTGAAATGAAAATAAAACAGCAAAATACAAATATTTAGCTATTTTAAAGACATCAACGCTAATCTTTACAGCTATTTAAAGTGTAAATAGCGAGCCGATATTATTTTATCGCAGGAAAATTGCACGAAAAGTTGCTTTATCCTCAACGGGAAAGGTCAGAGGTCGGTGACATAATTAAAACAATGAAATGAGACGGCGATAGACTGATCCTGCAGCGGAGCCAGAACTGAATCATCAGATCTGTTGTGCTGCTGAGGATTCAAATAAATAAATAAATAAATAAATAAAAGAAAAAGCAACAGCCCCCAGAGCAGCTTCATCCTCGCCATATTGATGTAACCTTACACTGGTTGAGCGAGAGGATCAATGTCTGTGTGAAACTGCTGCAGTGTACAGAACAGGAGGCCAAAGCCGGAGCACGAGACTCGACTTAGCCTCCTCTCAGCCTCGGCGGCGGCGGGTACAAGCAAGAAAGAAAGAAAGAAAGAAAGAAAGAAAGCAGCCATTTTCTACAAAAAAACTAAAAAACGTTAACCAGAAAGTGTGACGTCTACATTTAGGGGCTGGCTTCATGTCACCAGAGGAGCAGGATCAAGTTGAAGCCGTTTACACTCGATGAATCATTAGTAAAGAATGTGACGGTCACGGGGTCAAACCCTTATCAACCACATAAAAACACACAACACAGCACATAGCGGCGTTTTGCTGCCGTGACTGAATCGTTTGACACACCGAGCATCAGGGTGAAGAAAAACAAATCTCTCTCTCTGGATCTGGATCTGGATCTGGATGTGCTGCAACGTCCGACGCGGCACATGTAAATATTTACCCGCTACGCAGATGAAGCTCGCACGCAGATCCGAGGCAGAGGTCGCCCGGGGGGGCAAAACAGGGCGACCCCCGGGGGGTTCGACGCGATTATCAGAAAAACCCAAAACAAGAAGACCGTTTCCTGTCTTACTGCGACTTTTAACTGCAGCTCAAGAGTTATGTCTGGGTTTAAGGTTTGTTGATTTGGCACAGATTGATATTCATACATGTTCAGGCTCATGCTCTGATGTGAATGGAAGGAAAAGAAGGACAGAAAGACGTCTGTCCCCTGCAGGTAGTCTACTACGAAGCGTGTTTTAACCAAACTTACACCTAAAAGCATCAACACCGTTAATATACCGATACTTCCGCGGTGCCCAATATTACGACCAACAGTCGGTCGTCTGCAGAGTCGTTTCCACCACAAATGAAGAAGCTACTCGGATAAAACGTCACATTTTCATCATGTGTGTCCAGATTCTGACAGTAACTACAAAAACATCTGGTTCGGTGCTGAAACCCGCGAAGGAATCAATGACGGTGTCATGATGTTGAGAAAATCTAATCAATTCTCACCCAGCCCTTCCAACTGATCGGCTCTGAACAACAGCTTGTAGCTCTTCCTAGCCTCCCAGCTAATAGTAGCTCTTCCTATCCTCTCAGCTAACAGCAGCTCTTCCTACCCTCTCAGCTAACAGCAGCTCTTCCTAGCCTCTCAGCTAACAGTAGCTCTTCCTAGCCTCCCAGCTAACAGAAGCTCTTCCTACCCTCTCAGCTAATAGTAGCTCTTCCTAGCCTCCCAGCTAAGAGTTGCTCTTCCTAGCCTCCCAGCTAATAGTAGCTCTTCCTAGCCTCCCAGCTAATAGTAGCTCTTCCTAGCCTCCCAGCTAATAGTAGCTCTTCCTAGCCTCCCAGCTAAGAGTTGCTCTTCCTAGCCTCCCAGCTAATAGTAGCTCTTCCTAGCCTCCCAGCTAACAGTAGCTCTTCCTAGCCTCCCAGCTAAGAGTTGCTCTTCCTAGCCTCCCAGCTAATAGTAGCTCTTCCTAGCCTCCCAGCTAATAGTAGCTCTTCCTAGCCTCCCAGCTAAGAGTTGCTCTTCCTAGCCTCCCAGCTAATAGTAGCTCTTCCTAGCCTCCCAGCTAACAGTAGCTCTTCCTAGCCTCCCAGCTAAGAGTTGCTCTTCCTAGCCTCCCAGCTAACAGTAGCTCTTCCTAGCCTCCCAGCTAATAGTAGCTCTTCCTAGCCTCTCAGCTAACAGTAGCTCTTCCTAGCCTCTCAGTTGATAGTTGCTCTTCCTAGCCTCCCAGCTAATAGTAGCTCTTCCTAGCCTCTCAGCTCATAGTAGCTCTTCCTAGCCTCTCAGCTAACAGCAGCTCTTCCTAGCCTCCCAGCTAACAGTAGCTCTTCCTAGCCTCCCAGCTAATAGTAGCTCTTCCTAGCCTCTCAGCTAACAGTAGCTCTTCCTAGCCTCTCAGTTGATAGTTGCTCTTCCTAGCCTCCCAGCTAATAGTAGCTCTTCCTAGCCTCTCAGCTCATAGTAGCTCTTCCTAGCCTCTCAGCTAACAGCAGCTCTTCCTAGCCTCCCAGCTAACAGTAGCTCTTCCTAGCCTCTCAGCTAACAGCAGCTCTTCCTAGCCTCACAGCTAACAGCAGCTCTTCCTAGCTTCCTAGCCTCTCAGCTAACAGCAGCTCTTCCTAGCCTCTCAGCTAACAGCAGCTCTTCCTAGCCTCACAGCTAACAGCAGCTCTTCCTAGCTTCCTAGCCTCTCAGCTAACAGCAGCTCTTCCTAGCTTCCTAGCTTCTCAGCTAACAGCAGCTCTTCCTAGCTTCTCAGCTAACAGCAGCTCTTCCTAGCTTCTCAGCTAACAGTAGCTCTTCCTAGCCTCTCAGCTAACAGCAGCTCTTCCTAGCCTCCCAGCTAACAGTAGCTCTTCCTAGCTTCCTAGCCTCCCAGCTAACAGCAGCTCTTCCCGTCCTCCCCTCCTCGCCACCTGCTGGTACGTACAGTTATTTCCTTTAGCACCAGCTGGTTGTTTGCTGTAGTTGCCACGCTGCGTTCAAGTGCAACTTTCTGGTCCACACACACACACTCTTAGCCTTCATTGCCCTTTGATGCCAGTTTTTATGTGTCCAGGCTTTAACAGCTGACAGAATCCAACAATATTTAACTTGAGTCTCTGGTTCCAGCGTGGTCGACTGCACATGATCGACACCAGACTTTTATTTGAACAACACAAAACTCAAGTTCTTGGCCACCACACAACAAAAACCACAGTTGGAAGTGTGTGTGAATAATACTCTCTCAGAGTGTGTGTGTGTGTGTGTGTGTGTTATCTGTTTGGCTTCATGCAGAAGGCCTCATCAAATAAAACCACTCTGGGCTCGGCGCCCTGCCCTTATCAGAGGGTTTCTTGGTGTCGTCTTGAGCCGTGCCAATTCAACTCAGGCCATTACTCCACCTCGAGTAGGAACCGTTCATTCCCACCACTTCAGACAGTAATGAGCGAGAGGAACAATCATCTGCTGCACTCTGCAACACACACACACACACACGGCACCTGGCTGCACACTCCGACCAAACCCCGACTATTACCACATTTGAGAAACCTTTTAATTTCTACTCAAAGACACCCCAGGGCTCGCTGCGAAAGTACAACTCCACCGCCACTTCTTGAGAGTTCATTTCACCTTTTTTTTTTTTGCCCTTGTTAAGCCTTAATTGGTACAGCTTTTACGCAGGTACACTGAATATTTCATAAGCCAAGGCGTTCGCTGCCATTTATTTCCACGAGAACGCAAAAACAAACGTGCAGTCAGTCGCCGGTTTGCCGGAGAACGACTGCATCCACGTGAGACCAAGCCTGCGTTGACCTTTCCTCTCCTTCATTATTCCCTCGCTGACCCTGTTGACATTCATTATACATCCACCCTCGGGAAACGAGAACATAAAATGGACGTTTGCCAACACGACTGCGCTGATATTTTCTCGTAATACTGTTTTTTTCTGGTGTTTATATAATTTTAAGGTGATTTTTAACTAAACAAGTCGCGATTCGTTTCCCAGGAGGGCCCGTTGAGGTCCCCGGGCCCCGTGCACACACACGGAGGCTGAGGAAGGATTGCAGAGTGGTGTTTTTACTCCCACCCCTTCCCACAGGGTTGCATCGCACTGCATTCTTCACACATAACAACAAGCTATGCATGGCGCTCTGCAGAGGTAACAATAAGCATTGCACTGGATCCTGCACAGCTGACAAATAAAGACCCCCCCTCCCTTCCCACCTTCCTCCCTCCCTCCCTCCCTCCCTCCACACCCACCTGAAGAGCAGGAGATGAGGAAAACGGCGAAGGCCAGTTTGGTGGCGTCTCCCATTTTCCATCCGAATCTGATCCTCTCACAAGAAAAAGGAATTAAACCAAAAAAAAAAAAAAAAGAAAAAGCACAATTAAAAAAAAATAATAACAAAAAAAAATATTTAATTATAAGTCCCGCTGCTCCAAACAGCACTGTCTCTGGAGAAAATGCATCCTTACAAACAAAAAAATGTCTTTAAAATCCAAAATATTCCAGGGGATGTGAGTAGTTACTAGTCCATAAAAAGAAGGAGGGAGGAAGAGGATGAAGAGGAGGAAGGAGGAGAAGAAGAAGAGGGGATGGTCGGTGGTATTTCCAGGTTTACAGGAGAGCAATGGAGGACGACTTGTTGGCTCCGGGGCCAGGTCTGTAGCATTGTTGTGAATGTTCACCTGAGCCTGTGTGGACGTTTAACCTCCTTTATTTTTATTTATTTTTATTTTTATTTTATTTTACCAACGGCGGCGCACAGAGCCGAGCCACAGCCGGGGCAGGGCTAACATCCATCGGACTGGAAATCAAGCGCACTCCGCTCTCCAATCAAACTTCTCCTCGGTGAGCTCCGTCGCATAGCTATTAAAAAAAAAAAAAAAAACGGCGGTTAAAATAGCACCTCCGCTCTTCTTTGGAAACTTTAAAACGTTTATTTTTTTTTTTATTATTATTTTCACGTTGGTATATTCCGGTTTAGCTTCCCCCGACAGTCCGGCGGCGGCGGCGGCGGCGGCTGCCCCGGCCACAAAAACACAAGCTCCGTCCGCTCCAGCAGGGAAGCAACCGATTACGAGGCTCCCCCCCTCCGGTGTTATAGTCCCCTCCAAAGTGGGCGAACAACCGTCCCCGGTCGAGGCGAGTTGATAGAACGCGTGGAAATGCTACCGTGAGATAGCAACAACCGCCGAAGCTGCCGTTAATCCGTGTGGCTAATGCGGCTATCGAGTTTAGGACGAGCTGCTTTTCCCAAGTCCGTCTCCTCCTCGCCTCCTCTGGTCGGGACAATTTCAAGATGGCGTCACTGGCCACCGTTAAGCATGCGCAACTGACACAAAATGCTTCCGGTAGAGATTTTCAAAGTAAAGCCTTACGTTGGAACGCGTTTAATTTTTTTTTTTTAAATTATTATTATTTTATTTTTTTTGTAAGAATATTCAAATAGTTTGGGTTTGTCCACATGTTTACATGCGTTTACATAATTATTTAATTTATTTTAATTTATTTTTTTCACAAAAATGTGAACGTGACTGTCTGAGAAATTAGCACAACTGATCTCAAACCTTAACATATATAAAAAAAAACAATAACCAAGCATAGTATGAGTCTGAGTGTTTAAATGTTTTTGTTTATTTATTTATTTATTTGTGTGTGGATAATTGTAAATTAGTATTTGCTCCGTTTTAACTAATATTCGTCCACTAATTTTAATTTCAAGCTCCTGACGTGATTAAATAAAATTATTTCATTGTTTTATTAAAATTAATTTTTAGTATATGGTTTTCTTACCCTAATTTTGAAGGCACCCTTGGTTAACTTCCGGTAACCAGCTGGCTCACTCTCTCCAGCCTGTTTGAAATGCTTTACGACCTAGGGATTGTTTTTGTTGGGGAAGGCTGCTTGTTTTTGACTCCGGCGTGCTCCGGTGTCATAAGAGAAGGGGCGGGAAGAGTCAGTCTGACATATTTTATAAAAATAAAACACAGCAAAGCATGAGTATTAACCAAACAAGCTGCTGCTCTGTGTGTATTTCTGTTCCTGACTGAGTAAATGTCGTCGCTTAATGTGTATATATATATAAATTATGCAGCATCCACAGCCAACTGACGTCTGAACCATAAAACCTATTTCTAATCAACAGTAGCCCCCATGACACGCAGCCCACCTCCTCATGTAGGTCAACACTTACATATAGCCCGCAGAATGTGCTACTATACCGTCACATATCAGATTTCAACATGGGTTGGGTGCTCTGTAATAAATGCTGAGAATGCCATGAAGTACAGATATAGGCTTGGCCCATTCCCAAATCTGTGTGACACTAATCTCTCTAATAGCCTGGAGCAGATCTCCAACCATAAGCGCTGCTAAACGATTAGGAGGTCAAAGGTCTCGGGGGATTTCTCTGCCAAGCTGGAAGCTGAGTCACCTGTTCTATATTGGAGTGTTGGGCTTTCATCTTCAGCAAAACACACAGTCCTGTACATGGCTTAATGGTTAGCGCTCGAGGCACTAACACAGGCCCGGGTGAGGAGTTCAGTTCCTGTAGATGGTTTTCCCCTGGCAGCGATTTCAAAACTTTCATCACAAATGAACTCTCACTGGAAAGAAGTGCAGCCCAGCGCCGTCCTGGAAAAAAAAATGTTGGGGCGGTTTATCGCTCAGCAGATTATAGACACGTACACCAAAATAGTTGATTCTGGTTATTTTAAGACACGGTCAGCATACTCGTGGTCACCAGCTCGGTAATCAGATTACACTTCATTGTCAGACTCTCTTCCTGTGTCACAATCAGTTAGCTAATTTAGCAGCAGGATGAACCCTTCACAAACTCATGCTTCATGATCACGCTATGCATTACCTGCAGAAAGTGTCTTTTTGATTTTGCTAATAAGTGAAACACTGCGGAGCTAACAAAAAAGACTGTTAAGATCTTAATTCAATGTTATATGCAAACATTTGCTAACTGACGCAGAATCCTAGCATGCTAGCACGATAACATTTAGCCATTAACATGAATCTCGTGAACACACTTATGCCTCAGTTTTGCGTGCTAGCATGCTACTATTTGCAAACTAACACAAATTATTAACATGCTAACACACTAACATCTCAGTTTTGCACGCTAGCATACAACTATTTGCTAATTAACACAAAATATTAACACGGTAACACACTAACATCTCAGTTTTGCGTGTTAGCATGCTGCTATTTGCTAATTAACAAAATATTAACACGCTAACACACTAACATCTCAGTTTTGCGTGTTAGCATGCTACTATTTGGTACTTAACACAAAATATTAACATGCCAACACACTAACATGTCAGTTTTGCGTGTTAGCGTGCTACTATTTGCTAATTAATTCAAAACAAAAGTGCATATGAGATTTTCTTTCACATGAATACTGTTTGTTTGTGGTTTATTCATTTAGCCAAAGTTGAAATACAAATGTTTCTGCCTTAGACATCTAAAAGTAGAAACCAAAACACTGTATTTAGTCCAACCAAAGTCAAACAGTTTCTCTACCACAGCAGGGTTGCTTACTCCTAAAAAAGAAAAGGAAGAGAATTAGCATCCATCCAAGACAAAAGGATGACTTGCATGTCCGGCTGTGAGTCTGTCTGTCTGTCTGTCTGTCTGTCTTCCTTTGAGCGGGGAAGACCTGCAGTTCTGGTCCTGGAGATTTACTGCCGAGCTAATCCCATTACTCAACTATCAGATGCCAAATCTCCTCTAATGGCATTACACGTGCCAGAATTACGTATGATGATGCTTGCTAATGAGAGCTCAGCTGATATACCTTACTGGAACCAGTGGCCCTTGTGCATGGAGTAGCCCCATGGCTCTGCGGCTTAATGGACTCAGTATTGAGTGTCAAGGGAAGTCAAATTTATCGACAAAGTGCTTTTAACAAAAAGCAGGTTGCATGCAAAGTGCATCGCAGAGCAACAAACCATGTAAATACGTTTAAAACCGTGAGCAAACACGGCAAAATGTTAATAGTTTGAGGGCAGAACGTGCGACGACGAGAGCTGCGCCGGGACAACGCCGAGAGCAAGTGGACACTTTAAGATTCAAGCATGAATGATGAATGGAAGGATGGAGTTTCCCCACACGAACCTCAAATCAGGCTGCTGCTGCTGCTGCTGCTGCTGCTGCGGCAACGTCCTCTGCTGCTGCTGTGGCATCTAAAAAGGTCGTTTTATAAGTCGTCTTTGCCGAAAAGAAAGACAGAAACATGTTTATATCTAATATCGTCTTTGAAGCAGAGGATCAGTCTGAAAACAAGCTTTACTCATCAACCCTGCAACAGAAGAATACAAATCTAAGCATGATTTGTATGGAAATTAGGCGAATAAGTTAAATACTTGAACAAACTGAATGTATTTTATTTTGAAAGTCAACACATTTGTGTACTATGGCCCATAAATTTAAGGTCATTTTGATTTAACCATTATGTATAGTGACAATTTTATTGTCTCGCAATGTCCTAAAACTATCTTGCTAAAAGCGTGTAGACAACTAAACCATTAGTTCAATAACCAGTGATTTAACTACTACACCAGCAGGTGGCAGTAGTCTGCATTGGTTATTCAAAAGGGGAAACGGGGAGAGCTACTATTAGCTAGGAAGGCTAGGAAGCTAGGAAGAGTTATTATTAGCTGGAAGGCTAGGAAGCTAGGAAGAGTTACTATTAGCTGGAAGGCTAGGAAGCTAGGAAGAGTTACTATTAGCTAGGACGGGGCAGGCTAGGGAGCTAGGAAGAGCTACTGTTAGCTGGGAGGCCAGGAAGCGCTACTATTGGCCTGGAGACTAGGACGCTAGGATGAACTACTATCAGCCGGGAAACTAGGACGCTAGGATGAGGTAGTGTTAGCTAGGAGGCTAGGATGAGTTACTGCTAGCTAGGAGGCTAGGACGCTAGGATGAATTACTAATTTAAATGCATTGAGATTAGAAATAATACAAGCAGTATTTGCAGCGTGGTGCGCTAGCTCTGAATGCTCAGACACTAAAATCAAAGCCTCTCCTTTTTGCTCTTAAAGCTCCCTGGAAAATGATTTATACGCCCGCGTTCAGCTTGTCGCGATGCCACTCAGAGCGATTTATCTTGCTTGGCCGTGGCTCCGTGCAGCCAGAGCCGGCCAACCTTCCCCTCCCTCCCTTTCTGTTGTTTCAGCATGAATGATCTTTTCCATTGACAGCTTTGTTCATCCCTGCAGGCAGATCTGCACCTGTAACCAAAGCCCGGTGGATACCGGCCTAATTACCGTTCTCATCTGGCACCCAGCTGCCTTCCCTGTCCTCACGCGAACCCACAACAGCAAACCTCAGAAGAGGGGGCATTAGCGAGTTAAAAATGAACCGGCATCGCTGTAGCTGCGGCGTGGAAGCCATGCATCTCCAGCGCAGCGCGGAAGAAAGGGTTTTTTGAGGACACGAGGTCAGGACGACACCAGAAAGAAAGGATGAAGACAGCCAGGCTTTAGCTGCATTGTCAGACGACAGTTCGCGCTTATGTCATGGTGGCAGGTATCGCTGTCTTCTTAATCCCCGGCGTGCCTGGCGTGATCTGTAACAGCTACTGTTTTTAAACCGAGACATGCAAGAGCTGTCAGCGGCAGAGCCCTAGAAACATCAGGCCGGCTGTGGAGGAGGTGGTGGTGGGATGGGGATGGGGATGGTATGGAGGGGGGGTGAGATGAACTGCTTGTGCCTTAAAGGTTGATGAGTTCAATCTGAGAGAAATCAGGGGCTCAGCAAAGTGACTGACCCTGAACGCAGAGAATACATGAAGAGAGAATATATCTGGACATACTGAACCACACCAGGATGATGGTGACGCATGCAGCACAGATGCACATTGTGTAGCATACAGCCAACGAAGGACACAACTTATTGTGAGGCTTAAAAGCTCCGCCATCGAATGCTTTTCATTAACTCGTATGCGCTCGTAGGCATCAAGCCTCGCCGCCGAAGAATTTACATGCAAATCTCGACCTTTCGCCGAGCTGTTGGATGAAAAACTGAACGTCTCCACGTTTTCCTGCTGCTCAATCGGCGAGAGTTTCCTTCCAACATCATCGCTAGGCCGATGAACCGAGCCACCTCTCGTCTGGAGGGTCGAGGGGTGACGCGGCGTTGACAGCTCTAAATTTAAATGCGCAGCGCCCCAAAATATACAGCGTGTCAGCATGAGCAGGCTAGTTTGGAAATGACACCACGCTAAAGCCGAGGCACCGCTCCCCCATAACCCTAATGCTCCGAGCATGACGTGACTCTTACGCAATCTCACAATGAGACCTTGATATTCGGGGAATGTAACGGGACACGCCAAAACCTTTATAGACGACTTGTTGCCAGCGTTCAGGAGGGCAACTGTGTCTTCACAGTGTCTTTAAGCAAACGTCCTCCAGACACTAAATAAATATTAGTTCCTCTTTGTTTTAGATAATATAATGCCAGCCTGTCAGGTTTACAGAAACATGAGTAAAAATAAAACTTTAAAACGTGTAAAACAAGACAAAAACGTGATATTACACAAGATTTTCACGTGTCATTTTAATCTTTACGGCTTTAAAACGTGAAAAAATCCAATCAAAGTATTGGAATGAGCCGTTCAGGTTTGCTCCAGACCTTAAGCTCCACCCCCCCATGGCTACCCTTTGAAAGGGGGGCGTGGCTCATTTGCATTTAAAGCTACAGGCACACAAAACGGCTCGTTTGAAATGCGGCGAAGATAAGGGGGTAAACAAACATGGTTCAAATGAACAATCTGTTCGTTGGTTTGTCTTGAAACTTGAAAGACACATTCTGGGGACTCGTGGGAATTAAATTAGCTTCTTTAAAAAAAGTGTCTAATATGGGACCTTTAAATTATTCAAGCAGGACGAGCCTGAGTTCTGGCAAATTAAAGGCAGGTAGTTGTTGACAGACAACTCCCAACTTGTCTCAGGTTGTTTTTTAAGGTTAACTGTCCAGATAAAGCTAGATGCTAACTGCTAAAGCTACCCCCAGAGTGTCCAGCTGAGGAATAACCAAGACCAAGTACGACCAAGCACGGCGCCACACTGGTCACCTCCAAAACCACGAACAAACAATACCTCCCTCATCGAACCCCCTCCAAGACACCCATGCTAATCCATGCTAACTCATGCTAACAACTCGCCTCCCAGATCTTAGACCATTCAAAATGAACTAATGTGTTGTTTTCACATTTAGTTTTAGTGTTTACTGGGGGATTGTGGTGAACTGTAATTGCTCCAGTTCCCACGAACAACATCCCCACCAACCTCGACTTTTCTGCTAATCGCGTCGTAGCTTGTTAGCGAGGTCACGCGAGGTCGGACTGCAAACATGTATGATCTGAGCGTCAGGATGAGTGACCCTCCTTTGCTTATTTTTTTCTCCCTGCCCCTGCAGCATTTTCTAAATCCGGATGACGTGCATGTTCAGAAACTGCGTCACGTCGGGTTTTCCTTTCAGCGTTGTGGTATTGTCTCCTGCTGTAAAGATGCAGCTAATCTTTTGTTTTCTGATAAATGTGGAAATATTGGTGCAAAAAAACAACAACTTTTGTTTGAAATGTCAGCTTTCTACTGTCAAGATATGACACCTCGCCCTCATGTGACGCTTTAAAGCTTTGCAACTCTTCAAGTCTACCGTTACCCCCATGATCTGCAAACACACGGGCTGAATTACAGCCTCCTGTTTGTATCCAGTCACATGGAGGCTCATTCAAAGTGCTGCGTGCGTTCGTAGATAATAGTCCCGGCCTTCGTTTCTCTGTTCTCAACAGCTGTACACGGCTCCGCCAAGGACCTCCTCTGCCTCGGCCGGCTCCTCTTCTTTTCTTTACGTCTGTCATCCCCCGAATTAGTGCAGATTATTATTATTATTTTTTTTGTTGTCAGATCTCCGTCAGCCGCCTCACCTTGCCCTCTAAAGCAGAGCAGAAAAAGGCAGAGGATCGTTCGTTAAAAGCCCTACTCGACGTTCTGCACCTTCCTCAGATGAAACGCAGCGATTCTCCTGCAGCAGATGGCTCCCACAATGCACCGGGGCGTTAGACACATGCAACAACAACATGGCCTCTGCATGCACTGTACACTTCACCTATGGTCGCATTTGCAAACCTTGACGCTTGGACTCATTTGTTATGCTAAAATATGAGAACTGACTGCTTTTCTTTCTTCTGCATGATTGCATCTTTTAGTTTTGGGTTGTTTTTAGCTTTTAAAACCAGAAAATGCCAGAAAAAATGTACTTTACTTTGTTTGTTTTTTTTTGTTTTTTCTATCCCTCTGGAAGGATTACAACTCCAGCAAATCGGGCGGAAAGTTAAACTGCGTGCTGCGTCTCGCGAGCCTCTTCCCACTTGACCGCACTTCCATAAAGCTTCAGTTGTGTCAGAAGGAGTCGCTTCACCTCGTGTTTTGGAACTCAAGCTCCTCGCCTGGCATGTTTTCCTGTCGGAGGCGAAGGGAGGCAGGAAGCGCTTCGCCGTCCAGCAGCGGGTGCCTTCACGGCGCCACTTATCAGCGCAGGATCTCCCAGCTGCCCCGGCATTTCCTGAAACAGGCCACACTCTATTAAACTTAAAAGATTCAAGGAGCCATTTGGGAATTTCGTTCCATTTTTTAAAAGTTTTTTGTTTTTTCTGCAAAGACTTATGATAATGAGGCATGAAACCGACAGAACGTCCTGGAACTTGTCAGCTGTACGGTTGAACAATCTCTGCCTGCTTTCAAAGGGAAGAAGTTGCTTGTTGACGATTTATTTTAGCAGCTTCTCGACAGACGCCTGAAAGGAACAACACGTCCCTCATAACTGAAAGCATGTTTTATTGCAGCTTTATATTTTCTGTTTCTTATCTTCCCTACGCACCCGAGGGAAAGCTCATCTTTACATGAACTGTCAAACATTTTAAAGCAACACCGACAATGGAAAAACTACAGCGAAAAACTTCTCAGATCTGTTTGAAACGGGAGTTTTGCGGGGCCCATCCGTTGACCCCGACCTCCTCCCCAACAGAATACGGTGTTTTGGTTACCTTCACGTTTATTTTTTTCATTTGGCAGAGAGACAAGTCAAACAAGTCGTTCTCATGCAGGTGTTTTTTTACGACCAGCATGACACGCAAAAGTGATCGGCAAGGGGGGGGGGGTTAACACGCCAACTCAGATCAGGAATGTCAACAGCCGTGGCGCTGAGGAGGCGTTCGATGTCGTCGAACTAGTTTGGCAAAACTGTCGTTTACACGTAACGCGCCATCTCGTATGAGGGTTTTATTTGTGGATTGTGTTTTGGGTAGAACTGTCCAGCGTCCGTTGGCGAAGGGGTTTTACCCAGAGGTTCAGGTCTTTTGTATGTAAACAAATTAGGGTGACGTAAACGCATGGGCGCAGAGAGAGAGAGAGGCCGTGCAACTTCTATAAAAGTTGCTATTAAAATATTGAAAGCAGCGTTTTGGTTGCCGCCAGCAGATGCCGATAGCGAGCTGGAAGCGTCAGGTGAACCCAGATGGAAGCGGCGCCGCCATCGTTGACGGTATTTTCTTTGCAACAACTGAATGTTTAAACTTTACCGTGGTTATTTTCCTCTCTTAAACAGATGATATTTTAGTTATAGCCTTAAATCTTCAGGCTATAATTTGCTCCCGTTTGAAAAAAGCTTGCATTTGAGGCTGTGTTATTTGGCTTAAAAGGTGATTTCACTCTTTCATATGCGACATCTTGCAACTATACCTCAGATAAATTCATAATTAACTGCTAATCCTTTACTGTAGAGGCACCGTTATCGCTCTTCCTCTGGTCGTAGAGTCTCCAGGGACGTTGGATATTTGAGCAAAGCGGAGCGTGCGACTGAAGTCATTTAACGGTTTACTCGTATTTACTTTAATCCAAGCGGTTGCTGGAGCCTTGACTCGGCTTCCAACACTCCGTCGCCGTGATCTTCACACGTGTGCTCGTGCATCGGGTGGTGAACTTCAACGAGCTCTGCACACTGAGACAGTTTCAGCCCCTCTCTCACGTTCACCCGTCGCGGCGCTGCCAGCACAGCTTGCCATTAGCCCGGGGTTGGCCGACTCCAGACGACGTTTCCAATCTCTCGCACCATCTGCTCCAATCGCCTCGGCTTCTATTGAGAGGAGGAAGAGTGCAGCTTCCTCCTCCTCCTCCTCCTCCTCCTCTTCGTCCTCCCCTGCGAGGCTGGCCATCTTGCGTGTGGAGGTGTAAAAGCTCGAGGACATCGAAGCCCCTTGAAAACATTAGCGATAGTGGCGTCTTCATGTCCTCCTCGGAGATTCATTGTTTTTTTTAATTAATAATCTTTTGGTTGGATCAGCAGCAGCAGCAGCAGCAGCGGCGGCTCCTCTCTGGCACAAACCAAAAAGCAGAACAATCAATAAAAACAGTAAAAACAAAGGAGCACTAACGCCGTAGATACTTGCAGGTAACTTGTTGCCATTGATTTCCTGGAAACAATGATGGATCTTGTGCCTCTTGCAGGAATGTCGGCTTTCAAACTGTCACCCGATGCATTAAAAACATGATGTGTTGTTTGGAAATCTAGATTTATTTTTCTATTTGCAGCTCTCCCGTTCATCCTCCTCCTCCTCCTCCTTCAAGGTCGAGGATGGCCGAGCTGACGGAAATACGACATGAATCATATGTGGTGAAGTTATTTCCCTTTCTCTCGGTGCGTCTCCTTCTCACACGTCAACGCTGTCATTCTTTAAAAACATTTATTTCCAACACCTCCCGTCCAAGTTCCCCCCGTCCCGCCGCGACGGCTTCCTCCACCTCCTGCTCGGGGGATAACCGGTCACTCCCAGGCCAGCTGGGAGTTGTAATCCCACCAGCAGGTCCTGGCACCGCGACCTGAACTCAGAGCCCTCGCAGCCGGTCAAAAACCAGAGACCAGAGCTCATGAGCCAAATCAGCAGCTATTTATTAAAAACTCTTTGATTGGATGATTTAAAAAGGTGGAAGAGATTCTTATTTGCTCAGATTCCTTGGACGCTCTCTTAGTTAAATCTCCTTTCTTTGCAAGTTATCTATCTATCTATCTATCTATCCATCCATCCATCCTTCCATCCTTCTATCATCCATCCTTCTATCATCCATCCATCCATCCCTCTATCATCCATCCTATCATCCATCCATCCATCCATCCATCCATTCACCATCCTTTCATCCTTCTATCATCCATCCATCCATCCCTCTATCATCCATCCTATCATCCATCCATCCATCCATCCACCCATCTATCCATCCATTCACCATCCTTTCATCCTTCTATCATCCATCATCCACCCATCCATCCATCCTATCATCCATCCATCCATCCATCCACCCATCTATCCATCCATTCACCATCCTTTCATCCTTCTATCATCCATCATCCACCCATCCATCCATCCCTCTATCATCCATCCATCCATCCATCCATCTATCCATCCATTCACCATCCTTTCATCCTTCTATCATCCATCCATCCATCCCTCTATCATCCATCCTATCATCCATCCATCCATCCTATCATCCATCCATCCATCCATCCATCTATCCTTCCATTCACCATCCTTTCATCCTTCTATCATCCATCCATCCATCCATCCCTCTATCATCCATCCTTCTATCATCCATCCATCCATCCCTCTATCATCCATCCTATCATCCATCCATCCATCAATCCATCCATCTATCCTTCCATTCACCATCCTTTCATCCTTCTGTCATCCATCCATCCATCCATCCCTCTATCATCCATCCATCCATCCATCCATCCATCCCTCTATCATCCATCCTATCATCCATCCATCCATCCATCCATCCATCTATCCATCCATTCACCATCCTTTCATCCTTCTATCATCCATCCATCCATCCATCCATCCATGTATCCTTCCATTCAACATCCTTTCATCCTTCCATCATCCATCCATCCATCCATCCATCCATCCATTCACCATCCTTTCATCCTTCTATCATCCATCCATCCATCCATCCATCCTTCTATCATCCATCCATCCATCCATCAATCCATCCATCCTTCTATCATCCATCCATCCATCCATCCATCCTTCTATCATCCATCCATCCATCCATCCATCCATCCTTCCATTCACCATCCTTCCATCCTTCTATCATCCACCCATCCGTCCATCCATCCATCCATATATATATCATCCATCAACCCATTCATCATCCATCCTGTCATCCATCATCCATCCATCTATCTATCTATCCTTCTATCTATCTATCTGCTCTCGTCTTTTGTTTTTCTCATTCTCTCTCTTCTTTTTTTTTACTCTGGACACAAACTTTCTTCATTTATTTACCTGCGTCTCAAAGCAAGCCATCGATCTGCAGCACACGTCCTTCTTAGTGAATTATTTATTAACGGAGACCTTTCTTTGTGTTTTTCCTCGTTACTCTTTTAGTCTATCCCTCTCTTTTTTTCTGCTCTTTTCTCGTCTGGTTTCTTCTTTTTGTTTGGTTTTTTCCTGCACACAGGCCTCCATCTCTTTTCTCATTCTACCTGCTTGGTTGAGGACTAACTGGACACGGGAGGCACTATGTTCTGCAGCGGATGGATCTGTTTTTTGTTCGTTTTGCAGCAGAATGGAGCCTCTCCGTTAACTTCTGGGTGTAAAACACGTTGAGTTCTGGGCTCACCAGTGTCCAACTATTCACCAACTCAAGGAACAAATTACATAACCAGAAAGATTCTCACCAAACGTCTCTTTTAGCTCACAGCGAGCCCAGAATGTGTGACTCTCTGGTGAAGCCGACTGCCAAAACGTTTCAGCTTGTGTAACTTTTTTTTTGTACCCGAACAGAACGGCGGCGCCGACAGTCGAAGCAGAAATCTATAACTTCCAGAGCGATACAGACGCCATGTGAACGTTTTCTTAAACTGGTTTGATGTTTGAATGTAAAGCAGAAACAATGATGAAACAAGTTAGGATCCATGTGGACGGCAACGATGGAGACGTGGAGACATCTTGGTCGTCTCCTAAGACTCTAGACATTCAGGACTGGAGGAGGACAATGAGGAGAATGCACTACTTCTTCTTCTTCTGTTCTATTCCCAGTAGATATGAAGCACCACTTGGTCAATAAAGTTCAACTGTGATTCTCCGATCTTTCTTTCTTTCTTTCTTTCTTTCTTCAATCCATCCATCCACTCTTGAGAGTCTTTGATAAGGGATGTAATAGATAAGTGGTGTTCCAACTGTTCCTGGTGTTATTGGTGTTCTTGGTGTTCTTGGTGTTCCTGGCGTTCTTTGTGTTCCTGGTGTTCCTTGTGTTCCCAGTGTTCTTGGTGTTCCAACTGTTCCTGGTGTTTTTGGTGTTCCTAGTGTTCCTAGTGTTCTTGGTGTTCCTGGTGTTCCTGGTGTTCTTGGTGTTCCTGGTGTTCCCAGTGTTCTTGGCGTTCCAAGTGTTCCTGATAATCTTGGTGTTCTTTGTGTTCCTGACATTCCTGGTGTTCCTAGTGTTCCTGGCTTTCCTACTGTTCCTGGTGTTCCTACTGTGCCTACTGTTCCTAGCATTCCTAGTGTTCCTGGCATTCCTACTGTTCCTGGTGTTCCTAGTGTTCCCAGTGTTCTTGGTGTTCCTGGTGTTCCCAGTGTTCTTGGCGTTCCAAGTGTTCCTGATAATCAGGGTGTTCTTTGTGTTCCTGGTGTTCCTGGTGTTCCTACTGTTCCTAGCATTCCTACTGTTCCTGGCGTTCCTACTGTTCCTGGTGTTCCTAGTGTTCCTTGTGTTCCTACTGTTCGTGGCGTTCCTACTGTTCCTGGTGTTCCTACTGTTCCTGGCGTTCCTACTGTTCCTGGTGTTCCTAGTATTCCAAGTGTTCCTGGTGTTCCTAGTGTTCCAAGTGTTCCTAGTGTTCCTAGTGTTCCAAGTGTTCCAAGTGTTCCTGGTGTTCCTAGTGTTCCAAGTGTTCCTAGTGTTCCTAGTGTTCCAAGTGTTCCAAGTGTTCCTGGTGTTCCTAGTGTTCCTAGTGTTCCAAGTGTTCCAAGTGTTCCTGGTGTTCCTAGTGTTCCAAGTGTTCCTAGTGTTCCTAGTGTTCCAAGTGTTCCTGGTGTTCCTAGTGTTCCTGGTGTTCCTTGTGGTCGGTATCAGTCAGAAATGATCCAGCACTAGAGAACATGGCCGACTCTTCCTGTTCTCTTCCTCTGACTGGAGTACCAGAGGCTCCGGCTGCAGCCTTCAGGGACCAGAGGCTCCTACAAACCTCCCTCCTCTCCACCTTTGAAATAAGACACCATCCCACCAGCAATCACTAACAAAGGTGTAGGACACCCCCACCCCAGACCTGGCTGCAGACCTGGCGGGCGTCAGCGTCGACTGAGGAGCTTGCAGAGGAATGTGTTTTCTAATTTTCAGGTTTTGTGCAGAGAGCTGGAGCAGCATGATGTAAAGGAAAGAAAGAGAGCTCAGGGGACAGAGGTGTGATGAAATGAGAGGGAAATAAGATAAATACTATCGAGAGTTACTCCAAAAAAAGAACAACGTGCTCTATATATAGACGCTGCTCCCTCCAGGGGATCAGGTGATGATCAGGTGATGATCAGGTGAGGCTCGTGTGACAGACGTCTCTGTTCATCTCTGTCATATCTCGATGTGTTTCATAGATAGAGACAAATCTGTTTACCCATCCCTCCATCTAAAGGTTCATATAAAGTTGTTGTTAAAAACATTTTCTCCCAGCTCGGCCGTGAGCAGGTCAGATTGATCCGTTATTCCCAAACCAATATTTGGAGAAAGTAAAACTCTGTCTCTTCAAAGCTTGTTTGGAACCCCCAGACGGTTCCCTGGGGAACTCCTCTCCCAAGAAACTCTGCTCAGAACAAACCCAGACGTCTTAAGAATCTATGGTTGTAAATCCTCCAGGATGAACTTTTAGCTTTAGGAGGGGAGCAGTTCCACAAACACAAGCTCCTCAAAGTGAAAATTGATCGTCCTGCTTCAGCTCGTCTGGAGACGTTTCTTCTTCTTCTTCTTCTTCTGCTCAGCAGTACAAAAATAAAAAAATAAAAACTCATAGATGAGAAACAGAAATGATCAATGTTTGGCTTCTACAGCCGAGCAGAGACTAACAAGGAACTCTGTCTGTGTCTTCATCCATCAGCCTTTCTTTCTTTCTTTCTTCCTTTCTTCATCCTGCCATCGTTTCTTCTTCTTCTTCTCTCTCTCTTCCTCCCCTCTCCTCCCTCCTTCTTCCACCTTTCAGCGCCTCATTAATAACTCCCCCCCGTCTCCCGGAGCGTTCATTATGGCGGCGGTTGCTCCAACACCTACGCCGCTGTAATCAATCCAAATTAAAAAGCAAAACTCAGAATAGAAGAGGAGTCTGCCGTCGGACGAGAGCGGAGGGATTTGATTTTCCCCGGCGGACGAACGGGAGTTTGGATTGTTTTTATTTCTTTTCTCACTTGGCTCCTGAAACAGGAAGTAACTGAAAATGAATGATGGAGGATGAATGTGTCCATCCATCCATCCATCCAGCAGTATCTGTAGGTTTGAACTGATGATGATTTAAGACACCCGTGCTCATTTGAAGCTTTGCCTACGTCCTACGCCCTTCATCCTCGTCCTCGTCTTTGTCTTTGTCCTCAGCCTCAGACTCAGGCTGGATGCATTAGATGTTTAAATGTGTTCATATTGTTCCAGGAAGGTCTGAGTGCAGCAGCAGCAGCAGCAGCATCAGCAGCAGCATCAGCAGCAGCCTCCTTGTGTTCCTGCAGACTCAGTTAATGTATCTGAGACGTCCAGTCGTCTTTCTGACTGGCTGCAGCTCTCTGCGCCGAGACGTCTGACGGCAGACAGAACTTTTTACATCTCACGTTTTGGTATATTTGGATTTGTAAACTCTTACGAAGCCCTGACTGCTCAACAGTAAAAAAACAACAAAACAAAACAAAACAGCTGCAGCGCCTCAATACCCAGCAGATACTAAACTAGCTGAACTAAAACGGAAGAAGCAAAAGGAACTGAGGGAAAGTTTTTAGCCTTTTCCCCAGAAGAAAGAAAGATGGATGGATGGATGAAGAAAGAAAGAAGGACTGACTAAAAAAGAAAAAGAGACAAAAGAAAGAAAAGGAGGCCAGATAATGAGAGATGACGAAAGATGAAAGAAAGAAAGAAAGAATGAATGAAAGAATGGTGGATGGTGAAGAAAGCAAGAGTAAAACAGAAAGAAAGGAAGAACAAAAGAAAGAAAGGACGAAAGATGGATGGATGGATGGATGGATGGAAAGAAAGAAAGAAGGAAAGACAGAAAGACAGAAAGATGGATGGATGGATGGATGGATGGATGATGGAAAGAAAGAAAGAAAGAAAGATGCACAAAGAAAGAAAGGTGCATGGCGAAGAAAGAAAGAGTAAAACAGAAAGAAAGAAAGATGGATGATGGATGGATGATAGAAAGAAAGAAAGAAAAATTGATGAAGAAAGAAAAAGTAGAGAAAGGATAGATAAAGAAAGAGATGGATGGACAAAAACTGATAGAAAGAAAGAAAGAAAGAAAGGATGATTGGATAGAAATACTGAAAGAGAGAAAGACGGAGTTCCTCGTTAGTAGCTTATAAACGCAGCTAACAAAGCTAACAAAGCTAACACGTAGATGCAGTTCCTCTAATGGCCACTAGAGGCTACAAACGTGAGTCAGTCCCCACAGACTTCCATGTTAAAGATGTGCAACTTTACAGCAGAAATAAACATGTTAGTTAATGCTAATTAGCCTGTAACATGTGAGATCTTCATGTTTTTATGAATTTATTCGGATGCATGTTTCCTGAAAGCATGAAGCCCCGCCTCCTTTCTCTTTTCGTCTCAAATGGTCTTTTAAAGGAGCTGTACTCCTTCTGTTCGTCATCCTGTGGAGAGGGGAAAAAAAAACAAGACATCTGGAGACGAGGTGTTATGGCCCTGACGATACAGTTCTGATGTGTTAATCCTTTTTTTATCCACCGGCGGCGTATGTTCATTTCCTCCGTTGACACCTCCCGACTGTTTTCAGCAGCTCGGGGAGTCATTTCATGGTAACCACATTTGCTTAATTACAGAAGAGAGACAAAGAAGAAACGGAACAAGAGAGAGAACACGATTAATGCTGGACGAGAATGAGATTTTGGCATAAAAATAAATACCCCCTGAAGCTGTAGCATCTCAATAATCTGTGATTTATAATCTACTTCCTGGTATGATGAAGAATATTGTTCTCAAAGTCACATTAGTTCATAAAATTTGAATTTTTGTGCGTCTCAGTTAAAACAAACGGCGACATTATGAACAACTGAGTAGCTAACGTTAGCTTAATGAGACGCTTAAAGCATGAAAGAGTAACGATGTTCATTTGGAAGATTTCATAGCCTGGAAGCTAGCTGTTGGTCTGGAGTCACTCCGTTTGGACTTGAGTCTGCTCCTGCTAAGATCTGCCTGGCCAATCAGATCGTTTGGGCGGGGCTTAATGTAGTGATGGAGAAAAGAGCAACAGTAGTCATAGTAATAGCAACTCTTCTTAGCTTCCTAGCCTCCGAGCTAATAGTAGCTCCTCCTAGCTTCCTAGGCTCCTAGCTTATAGTAGCTCTTCTTAGCTTTCTAGGCTCCTAGCTTATATTTGCTCTTCTTAGCTTTGTAGCCTCCCAGCTAATACTGTAGTTGCTCTTCTTAGCTTCCTAGCCTCCCAATTTATAGTAGCTTATATTATCTTCCTAGCCTCTCAGCTAATAGTAGCTTTTCCTAGCCTCATAGCCTCTCAGTTTATAGTAGCTTATCTGATCATCCTGGCCTCCCAGCTAATAGTAGCTCTTCTCAGCTTCTTAGCCTCCCAGCTAATAGTAGCTCTTCTTAGCTTACTAGCCTCCTAGCTAATAGTCGCTCCTCCTATCCTCTTAGCTTCCTAGCTAATAGTAGCTCTTCCTAGCTTCCCAGCTAACAGTAGCTTATCCTAGCTTCCTAGCCTCCCAGTTAATAGTAGCTAATAGTTTCCCAGTGTTTGCCCAACTCTCAGTTTGCCTCCTTTTCCAGATATTTAATGCTCTTTATGATTTTCACTGACTTGCCAGTCGCCAGCTACTTAACATAAACCTTCAAAATATGGACCTGCAAAGATTTCTGAACAAAAAAAGAGCTAGCGCAGGTTAGAGTGATGATGAATTACTCGTGAACTAAAGAAGCAGGAATAAAAGACATGAATAAACATCAGATCCGTCTGTGGAGGTCGGGGGGGTTTAGCTCAGCGCTACAGATCGATGTTTGCTGTAACGTCTGAGAGCACAGGGATCCTTTTGTCGGCTAAAAAAGCTGCTCTCTCTCTCTCTTTCTCTTCCTTTCATCTTTCATTCGGGCTCGGGGCATTGATTGAGCGAGCGGGGAGTCGTTGACATCAAACCTGGCCACCGTCTTTTATTCCTTCCAGTTGCATAGAAGGATTTACAGGTACTCCAGTCGCTGGGTTGCCAGGCTACAATGCAGGATTTACTTCAAAAAGACTGGATTATCTGTCGTATATGGCACAGACAAAACCTCCTTCAGTCAATATAAAAGGACTACTTATAGTCACAAACATCTCCAGCAAGGTTTTTGGGTCTAGTCCTTGACTAGATGGTTGAAGCACAATGGTGCCCTTGAGCAACGCATTCAATCCCGACACGTGCAGACTTTTTGGACAAATCACTCAACGTTTTCATTTTCAGTGCTGCTACCCAGTAAAGTAAAAGTGTACGGATAAGGTTTTGTAATTTAATAAGTTTGTTATAGTCGCGCTTCCTAGCTTCCTAGCTAATAGCAGCTCATCCTAGCATCCTAGCCTACCAGCTAATAGTAGCTCTTCCTAGCCTCCTGTTAATAGCAGCTCTTCATATCCTCCCAGCTAATAGCAGCTTTTCCTAGCCTCCCAGTTAATAGTAGGTCTTCTTAGCTTCCTAGGCGCCCAGCGAATAGTAGATCTTTCCATTCTCACAGCTAATACTAGCTCTTCCTAGCTTCCTAGCCTCCCAGCTAACATTAGCTCTTCATAGCCTTCCAGCTAATAGTAGCCCTTCATAGCATCCTAGCCTGCCAGCTAATAAAAGCTCTTTCTAGCCTCCCAGCTAATAGTAGCGCTTAATAGTTTCCCAGCTATTAGCAGCTTTTCCTAGCATCCTATCCTCCAGCTAACAGTAGCTCTTTCTGTGTCCCTTTTTGAATGATGAATACAGACTACTGCCACCTGCTGGTATGGAGGTTTATTTCCTTTGCCGTTGGTGGTGAGTTCAAGGGAAACTTTTTTGGTCTTGACTCAAGCGATGTTAGTTGTCCGTTCTCTCTCTGGAGACAGAAAGCTGAAGTTGTAAAGCTGCCCAATGAAGCTGATGTTAAGTCTTTATAAAAAGCAGGTAATTGATTGATGCACTCGTAAACTAAAGGAAAGCTGCAGTTTGCTGAGTAAACATATGATGAATCACTCCAGCTAAGAGCCTCGGCTTAATGTAAAACATAGAGTGAAGGTCATTAGGAACAAAAGACTTAGAAACCCTTCTCCAGATGTTTGTGCTATCAACTTGATGAATTTGTTTGTGTCTTCATTAGGCTCCGGGGTTAAACTTTAACCAGTCAAATTGCTCTCTTAATTGTGAGCCTTATTGGAGGATTGATTATAATTAGACGTGCTTGATGGGAAGTTAATATCCGTCAATTATGCAAGAGATACCGGAATAACAAAGATGAAACGCCGCTCATCGTTATTCCCCTGCTGATGATTTGTTTGGAGGATGACAGAGACTCCAGCCTGGCCTCAATCTGTCTTCAAGAAGAAATAGATTTGAATATTAAATACTTTTTAAAAGAACACTTTCTCTCCGGGGAGGGTCGTCTTAACAGTGTGTACTCTCTTAAAGTGGCTGCTCCTTCTTCCACACAGTGCAGACCTATTCGAACGCCTTCAATAATTATCGAACATTTCCACTAAAGTTTTGAAACCAGAGGTCAGCCTTGGAATAACCTTGGAGGTCTGAGTGCTCATCAAAGGGATCCTGAGTTGTGGACGAGAATATGTTCCCTAATGAAGGAGATTATTAATTAATAAAGAAGAAGAGGCAGTTAACGAGCCTAAGGAATCACCGGACGTATGAGAGTGGGTCCACTGACAAACAAAAACAGTGATTTATGAGAGTTTGAGGCTCCTTAGCCTCCCAGCTAATATCAGCTATTACTAGCCTCCCAGCTAATAGCAGGTATTACTTGCCTCACAGTTAATAGTAGCCCTTACTAGCCACCCTACTAATGGTAACACTTCCTAGCCTCCTTGCAAATGGCAACTCTTCCTAGCTTCCCAGCTAATAGTAGCTCTTCCTAGCGTAATTCCCAGCTCATAGCAGCTCTTCCTAGCTTCCCAGCTAATAGTAGCTCTTCCTAGCGTAATTCCCAGCTTATAGCAGCTCTTCCTAGCTTCCCAGCTAATAGTAACTCTTCCTAGCCTCTAAGCTAATAGTCGCTCTTCCTAGCCTCCCAGCTAATAGTAGCTCTGCCTAGCCTCTAAGCTAATAGTCGCTCTTCCTAGCCTCCCAGCTAAAAGTAGCTCTTCCTAGCTACCCAGCTAATAGTAGCTCTTCCTAGCCTCTGAGCTAATAGCAGCTCTTCCTAGTCTCTGAGCTAAAAGTAGCTCTTCTTAGCTACCCAGCTAACAGTAGCTCTTCCTAGCCTCAGAGCTAATAACAGCTCTTCCTAGCCTCTGAGCTAATAGCAGCTCTTCCTAGCTTTATCAATTAGACCTATGTATGAGGTCTAAATCTGTTTACACAGAAAAACACTATTTTCTAAATACGGCTGCTGTAAATTGAAAAGGAAAGCGTCCACATCTAATTATAGAAGGAGCACGAGTTATATTTCAGTTTTTAAAGTCCCAGCAGCTCTCTGCCCGTGCAGCAGGTGGAGGCATGTAAACGTGAGAAAGCCGCAGCGTGAAAACGCCTGTGGTCGACTTAATCCACTGCAAAATATGGCGATAAGCGTGGGGGCATTCACAGCGAGCACCCTCCAGACCGCAGGGCAGCAACACCAGCAGATGGTATCTACAGCTGCAAAGCACGTTTAATGATTTTAATATACCGCAAATACTAGACTAGATGCTAAATGGCCAGAAAGGTTAAAGGTCAGTGCACCAGTGTAATCTTCTATGCGCCTGGTCAGGTTCCGCTTTTCTGTCTCTAAAGTGTTTTTATTGTTGTGTTTACGTGTTGTTCTTCATTCACTGATGTTCTGCAGTAAATTAAACAGGAAATTAATAAAATTAAGTTGTTAAATTTGAACATTTCCACAAACTACACAGAGGATATACCCCTGACATTGTATATTCTGATTAAAATCAATGCATTTAACCCATTTTTAAGCTTCATTGATCTAAAAATGGTCAAATTTAATGTAAAATATATATTTTTTGGTGTAATCATGGAGCTTAAACTGCTCCTCAGGTTGTTAAAATCTCACATTTCCAGAAAAGAATAATGAAACTATGAGCTTGGTGTCCCAGGATGAGGATAATACTGTTATCTATTTAAATAAATTCACGTTGACAGCTCTCCCTCCACTGTGAGTGAATGTTTCTTGCCTTAAAACACCAAATATGATGTATATTCTGGAGTTTATTTAGATTTTTGTACAGTTTTCTTAATATTTTCTCTTAACTAACACGTTTTAAAGGTTTTTCTTCACTGTGAGTGAATGTTTCTGATGTTAATTTATCAAATAATACAATTACAATCATTACGTTTGGCCTAAAACTCTTAAATTATAAGATATTTAGAGCAAAATGAAGTTTTTGTTGTATTTATGCAGCGTTACTGCTGTTCAGGTTGTTAAAAATCACACGTTTAAATTAGAACAGCAACTTTTGTGATATATTTTGAGTTATAAAACAAAATCAAGCTCAAACAAAGGCAGTTTAATTAGACTGTTGTTGAGTTTTCCTGTTTTTTTTTACTCTTCTGGACTTAAAATACCAAATATATTGTATATTCTGGCATTTCTGATGTAAAATTTATTCATTTTTGTGCATTTGCGGAAAGTAAACAGCTCCTGAAGTTGTTAAAATGACAAATTTCAAGAAATGAAAACATGCAGATTGTGTAATTTGATATATTTTGAGCTATAAAACAAAATCAAGCTCAAACAAAGGCAGTTTAATTTGATTGTTGTTGAGCTTTCTTAGTGTTTTGACTCATTCAGCACATTTTAAAGCCTTAACTAAGTTAAAATAACAAATATATTGTATATTTGAATTCAAATCCACGTCTGCTTTAGTGTGTGTTTTGCATTTGGCTTAATTCTTGTTCCTCTAAAAATACTAGTGGACATATAGACGTCATATTTCCCTGATTCCTGCAGGCTTCAACCTTGAGCTGCTGCCAAAAGCCAGACAGGCGCCACACACCAACACTCTGAGCACCGCTGGTCCCAGGCCAGCTTCCAGCGCTGCCTGTTTGTGCCAGCGCTGTCATCGCCGCTCCAAACTCGCCGCTTGATAGCGCCGGAGAGAGGCGCAGGGAGCTGCTGCCAGCATCTGATCTAACTATCGCTCGGTGCTATTAAACCACGGTGATCGTTTTATGTGGAGGCCTGGCGCGGCCGTCAGAGGGGAGGGCATGTAAGTCGCTGGGATATTTGATTAGACGCCGCCCCGTCACAGATGCTTCATTGATTTGGGCCTGCAGCACCTCCAGAAGGCTCAGCAGTGATTTTTATGATTTCACTTAATAACCTCTGACATGTTTATACACTGTTTGGCTCCTGTTGCTTCTGTGATTTGATATATTTTGAGCCATAACGCGGAAAAAAAGCGGTTTAATTTGATTCTTGTTCAGTTTTCTCTAAACTCATTTTAAGATTTACGACTTTGCCGTTATCTGTTTCACTTTTACAGCTTTATCTCCTCTGTGAGTCGATGTTTCTGGTGTTAAAATACCAAATACGTCACATATTCTGATTGAAATCTGTCACGGTTTGGCCTAAAACTGACAAATTTGAACGCACCTTGTGTAAAATGAAGTATCTGGGTGAAGTTATGGAGCTTCAGCTGCTCCTGATACAGATTTCTGTTCTGTCAGTGAATGTTTCTGGTGTTTAAATATCAAATATTTCAATTAAAATCATAATATTTGGCCTAAAAAGTATTTTTTGGTGTATTTTTACAAATTTCAAGGAAGTTAGAAGATATTTGAGGAGGAGGAAGAAGAGGAGGAGGAGGAGGAGGAGGAGGAAGACAGGTAAGAAGAGAAGGAGGAAGAAGAAGAGGAGGAAGGGGAGGAAGGAAGAGGAGGAGGAGGAGGAGGAGGAAGAATGGGAGGAGAAAGGAGAGAAGGAGGAGGAGGAGGAAGACGAAGAGGAGAAGGAGGAGGGGGAAGAAGAGGAGGAGGAGAAAGACAGGTAAGAAGAGGAGGAGCAGGAAGAAGAGGAGGAAGAAGATGAGGAGGAGGAGGAAGGGGAGGATGAGGAGGAGGAGGAAGAAGGGGAAGAGGAGGAGGAGATGGAGGAGGAGAAAGGTAAGAAGAAGAGGAGGAAGGGGAGGAAGAAGGGGAAGAAGATGAGGAGGAGGAGAAGGAGGAGAAGGAGGAGAAGGAGGAAGAAGATGAGGGGAAGGAGGACGAAGAAGAGCAAGAAGAGGAAGGGGAGGAAGAGGAGGAGGAGGAGAATGACAGGTAAGAAGAGGAGGAGCAGGAGGACGAAGAAGAGGAGGAGGAGGAGGAGGAAGTAGAGAAGGAAGAAAAGGGGAAAGACAGGTAAGAGGAGGAGGAGGAGGAGGAAGAAAATGAGGAAGATGGGGAAGAGGAAGAGGAGAAGGAGGGAGAGGAGGAGGAGGACGAAGAATAAGAAGAGGAGGATGAGGATGAAGAAGAAGAGGAGGAGGAAGTAGAGGAGGAGGAGGAGGAGGAGGTCAACAGTGGTCTAAGGAAGGAGCAGAACCAGATCCAGGAGGTTCTGCTGAGGAAGTTGATGCTGGTTCTGATAGAAAGGAGTCAGAGCAGTCAGGGAGTCCATGCTGACCTCTGACCTCTGACCTCTGACCAGGTAGCGGGTCGTTTATCTGAGGAACACCATCGTGTCCTACAGAGACCTCTGAGGATCCTGTAACTATATCATCAACAAGTTCAAGTCAACTGTGAGACGAGGCCGTGAAGCTGGAGCCGGTCAGAGACAGAGTGGATTGGTCCGTGGTGAGGTAATGCACCTGATCTCCTTCCTCCTCCTCCTCCTCCTCCTCCTCCTCTAGGCAGCCGGCCAGGCAGCATGAGCTCATACGTCCTTGGAAATAAAAATAATAAAAAAGGGGGCGAGGGGGGCATCTGTCATTCTTAAGTAACCCCTTGACAAATGAAATGGGACTGAGCCATGAATAAGGGACGAGTTAGACTGAAGCTACATGTTGTGGATAGAAATAAAGCTACACAGACAAGAACACACATTCCTCTCTATTATCTTTATCTCTTTTAAAAAGGTACACGCTTTGTGTGAACAATTAGTGTAATAGGAGTTGTTTTGTGTATTTTCCTGCTCATTTAAACTCATTAAACAGCTTGTAGTCCTCTGGGAGCGTCTAATTGTGTTATCAAATTAAGAACACACGCTGCAGCCTTGTGTTTGAGGCAGGATATGTTGATGAATGCTGCCATCTGCTGGATAAATACTTTAAATGCACCAAAGAGCAGTAAAGTATTCTGAAATGACATGAATGCAACAAGAAAGCTTTAAATTACTTGTTTTTTGTTATAATATTGCTAAATATATTTTATAATATATTTTATAAATATATTTAAGAGCCAGAACTCATAATTTATGTAGGAATAAATTTATATTTTAAAATCAATCAAGGAAGAAAAAATAAAAATAAATCACTGTGATGAAATACTACCATCTAGTGGCCAAATAAAATACTAATATTTAAGAAGAAGACATATTATCGTTTTTTAGATTAATATCACATTTCTGTCCCTAAACTAAACATTAAAAATATTATATGATTAAAATTAAAAATTCATTAAAAGTTAATATATATAATAAGCACTTTATCTTTTTTAAACTGTGGTTTTCTTCGGAAAAAATAAGGCTAATAAACCCTAAAGAGTTACTTCCTGTATTTGTGTCACATGCTTGCACTTAGCCACGCCTCCTCCAGGAAGTGAATCGCTGAGTTAATTTTCTTTAAATTAAATTATTCTGTTTTTTCCCCCCACCCAATACTTACCTAAATAAATTCTAATAAATAAAATAGAATAAACATTAAAACTTTTAAAGGGCTAAATTAAAAATAATAGTTTATTTTTTTTGCATCCTGCGAGATCTAGAACATGAATAAAAATGGAAACAAAATCAATTTAATACTTTATTTTCCTCTTCAAACAAATTCTCGATCAAACTAATTTAATTAAACGTTACGTTATTAAAATAAAATAAAAGGAAACACAATAAAAAAACTGACGTAACTAAGCTAGCGTTAGCCGACCCATGCTAACATTTTAAGCTAATGACATCAAACTAATTTATATAATAAGCTGAATATTTTTTTTGTAATTCTATTGTGTTTGTAAATGTCTTATGTTGTAAAATAAAGAATAAAATATAAATATGGATATTCAGAACATATTGTAAAAAAGTAATTTGCGAAACCGGAAGTGGAAATCGTTTCATCTAATTGGCGGAGCGTGTGATGTCCGTGGCAATGACAGTATTTGATCTCCGCTGCTGATAACAGGTGAGCTAAAACTTCCTGAAATGAGGGAAAACACGACCTAAAGTGGTGTTTTTCTCACTTTAATAAAGCTGAATGGAGCTTTAATAGACGCAGATCGTCTTTACTGACACTTAAATGACTTCGATCTTGTTGATTGGCTTCTTCCTGTTTGTTTTTTTTGTTAGCTTGTTGGCTAAATTCATATTTAGCTAGCTTTCCCAAAACATAGCATCAAGCTAACACACGTTGATTTAGCAGCAAGAAATTAATAATCTAAAGTTTAAACTGTGGCGAGGAAGCAAATAAATTATAGGATTTTATTTAAAATATTACTGAAAAAATAATAACTTCAATATTATGGATAATATTCACTTATATTAAAGTTTTTGCTCATTTCGTTTCGCTGTAGTCTAATTTAACTGTCTTGAATATTTAAATCGATTTGAATTAAAATTTTTGAACATGATTTATATATTTTTTCTTAAATATTTTAAGTGTTAAAAGTGAATGGAAATTAAGGTATACATTTCAAAATAAAAGTCAGCTATATTTTAGTTATTTATATATAATTGCATATAATTATTGGACTCAAAATGAGTAAATTGCAATTAACTTTTTGTTTTGCTGCACAATGATAATTACCAGGATGCCATCCCACAATAAACGCTTTAAAAACTAAACTCCTGTGACCCTCCCTGCAGCACACAGCTCTGCAAATGCATCTCTCCATAACAGTTTATCAGCATAAAAACAAAACAATCAGGACAACCAGAGTCTAATAAAGGGGACCAGATATAATATGAGCCAATATAGAACATCCTTAATAAGTTGTGTGTTATTCTGCAAATAGACAAAAAAAAACCCAAGCAAAGTAAGAAGAAGTGATGAACCTGCTGGGACGTGTTTGTTGTTTAAAGCTTTATGAGGAAACTGACTGAGCTCATGTCTCTCTTTGCAGTTGCACTGTGGCGTCTTTTAACCGCACGCAGACGACCTAAGAACAGGTAAAACTCCTCAACTGATTATTGAACTGCTGTCAAAAGCAAAATGACGCAGGTGTTGTGTTTAATTGCGAGATTTTTATTCATGTTGGCCGTTATTTTAAGGAAAACAACCAATTTAATGACTAATCTTTAACCTGCCACCTGCCTAATATTGTTTGGGCCTCCATTCTGAGGCCTGGACTCCTCTAGACCTCTGAAGGTTTATTTTTTTCTGCATTGTATGTTGCATAATAAGATATTTAGAGTAAAATGAAGCTTTGGGCGTATTTATGGAGCGTAAAACTCCTGCTCAGGTTGTTAAAAATCACATATTTAAATGGGAAAATGTTGATTCTGTGATTTATTTTGGCTTATGAATCAGTTTTCCTAGTGTTTTGTCTCATTTAACTCATTTTAAAGCTTTAAAAGCTAAATATGTTGTATATCCTGGATAAAATCTACCATGTTTTGGCCTAAACTGGCATTTTAGGTATAAAACTTGATCATGTTTGTGTATTTGTGGAGAGAAAACAGCTCCTGAACTTGTTAAAATGGCAAATTTAAAGAGATTAAATCGTGCAGCATGTGTAATTTTATATATTTTGAGCTATGAAACAAATTCAAGCTCAAAGGCAGTTTAATTTGATTGTTGTTCAGTTTTCCTTGTGTTTTATGTCCTTTTACACATTTTAAAGCCTTAACTAAAATGTTTCTGGGTTATAATACCAAATATGTTGTACATTTAAACTCAAATCTACCATGTTTTGTTCTGAAACCTTCTACCTTAGTGTAAATTGTGATATATTTTCAAGCATCCACTTTGAGGACAGATTGTTCCACTCGTTCTCTAATGTATCCCACCCACTGACAGGAGCCACGATGAACCAGATGATCAGGCTTCACCTCTTGTTTCTGCTTGTGTAACATGAACGATGGATCTCTTTAGGTTATATTTCTACTGGATCAGATACTCGGGGGGCAGGTGATGCATGTCTAAATCCTTTTTTCTAGAGTTATTTGAAAAAGAAATCACAATTAAGTTGAATTAAAATGACAAATGATGCGTTTTCTAAACTGGCAGCTCTCAGCAGATCGTCACACCTGAGCTGCGTTTGCATTTCTTTGCGTCTGTCACGCGCCGCCGTCGCCGTAACTTTGTGTTTCCAGCGGTGAGGCCCCAGACTAAGTGAGATGTCGGGTTTGAGCGGCGCATTATACATGTAATAATAGTTTAAGGATACAATCCATCACTGCTGCTGCGTGGCGTCACGTCAGCCAGAGTTGATCCATCTGCCTGGGTCATCGTTTCTCAGCCTATTAGATGACAAATAACTGCTCGTTCATCAATAACAATAGATGGAAGCTGAAATGATTTATGGCCTTTAGAGCAAATATTGGGCGCTCAGTCAGAAAGAGAAGGGGAAGCGGCGGAGGAAGAAAGGAATATGGCTGGAGATAAAAGTTGGATTTCTTTGCAGCTACTGCTGCGCCATTGATCGGCCTATCAGGGTCGTGATGGATCGCTCCGACCTGATAATCCTGCTCAGACAGCTGCAGTCCTTTTATTGATCGCCTCAGATCCTGGTCTGATTACCACCTTGGTGTGATAGCGACGGAGGTTCTGCTCCTCCAGGACTGGACACATTTAGAGCCCCCCACCCGCCCCACGGTTCAGGGATGGCTTCAGGAAAAACAATGATGATGAGTTCAAGGTGTCAGCCCAATGATGTGACATACAGCCATAACATTATGACCACTAACACTGATTGACGTCCTCTTTCAGCAGGATAAAGCTCCCTGGTTCAGAAATGGTTTCATATAGTGTTCAACGTCATGATCGTTTTTTTATTTAAAGTAGAAATGACTGGGGGGAGAATGATTTATTTATTTATTTATTTTTGTCTGCAAGATTTGAGCTGCACAGAAGAGCAGGAGTCCTCCGAGCATCTTCCATCCTCATGATCAACTAGGGACAGTCAGCTGTGAGTAAAATCTGTTTCCTGGATTATTTCTTCTTCTATTTCCAGTTTTTGTTTCGCCTTTTAATCAAAACAGAAACTAAATGTCACTACGAATGCTTGTCTGTAGACTCGCCGTTGTGGGTCTCATTTATCAAAAGCGTTTTATCCGACCCATCTTAACGAAGAACACGGTTAAAAACAAAGGCCAGCGCAAACTTAGAGGTTCTTGTTCCCAGTTAAACCTGCCTGGTTTCCTCTCCAGGGACCACGGCACGAAATAATAATAATAATAATAAAGTGGTGACGGTCACACCAACACCTGGAGGCTGGCGTGCAGCTTTACATCATGTTTTAACACTAGCTTGACCCTTACGAGCATCTAAGGAAAGAAACATCATCAACGAGGGGCCGCAACATAAAGTGAAGACACATGATGGAGTTACAAACAATAAGGGTTTATTTTATTAGAGAGAAAAACTAAAAGGTGACAGGTGAGCTTCTACAGCTTCAACGAGGACCTTCATTCAGTCTCTTCAGGTGTGGCTGGTTGCACAGACGGTGGAGGTGCAGAGGGGCCTCACGTGATGTGATTTAAAGAATGAAAAAGCAGGAAGTGGTCTACATGTAGTATTTCCAGGCCTCTCTGGTCCAAGTCTCTCTGGTCCAGGTCGTCTCTCTGGTCCAGGTCTCTCTGGTCCAGGTCGTCTCTCTGGTCCAGGCCTCTCTGGTCCAGGTCGTCTCTCTGGTCCAGGTCTCTCTGGTTCAGGTCGTCTCTCTGGTCCAGGTCGTCTCTCTGGTCCAGGTCGTCTCTCTGGTCCAGGTCTCTCTGGTCCAGGTCGTCTCTCTGGTCCAGGCCTCTCTGGTCCAGGTCGTCTCTCTGGTTCAGGTCGTCTCCCTGGTTCAGGCCTTTCTGGTCCAGGTCGTCTCTCTGGTTCAGGTCGTCTCTCTGGTTCAGGTCGTCTCTCTGGTTCAGGTCGTCTCTCTGGTTCAGGCCTTTCTGGTTCAGGTCGTCTCTCTGGTCCAGGTCGTCTCTCTGGTTCAGGTCGTCTCTCTGGTTCAGGTCGTCTCTCTGGTTCAGGCCTTTCTGGTCCAGGTCGTCTCTCTGGTTCAGGTCGTCTCTCTGGTCCAGGTCGTCTCTCTGGTTCAGGTCGTTTCTCTGGTTCAGGTCGTCTCTCTGGTCCAGGTCGTCTCTCTGGTCCAGGCCGTCTCTCTGGTCCAGGTCGTTTCTCTGGTTCAGGTCGTCTCTCTGGTCCAGGTCGTCTCTCTGGTTCAGGTCGTCTCTCTGGTCCAGGCCTTTCCTGTTCAGGTCATCTCTCCGGTTCAGGTCGTCTCTCTGGTTCAGGTCATCTCTCCGGTTCAGGTCGTCTCTCTGGTTCAGGCCTTTCTGGTTCAGGTCGTCTCTCTGGTCCAGGCCTCTCTGGTCCAGGTCTTTTCTCTGGTCCAGGTCGTCTCTCTAATCCAGGTCTCTCTGGTCCAGGCCAAGTCGTTTCTCTGGTCCGGTCCAGGTGGTTTCTCTGGTCCAGGCCTCTCTGGTCCAGGCCGTCTCTCTGGTCCAGGCCGTCTCTCTGGTCCAGGTCTCTCTGGTCCAGGTCGTCTCTCTGGTCCAGGTCGTCTCTCTGGTTCAGGTCGTCTCTCTGGTCCAGGCCTTTCCGGTCCAGGTCGTCTCTCTGGTTCAGGTCGTCTCTCTGGTCCAGGCCTCTCTGGTCCAGGTCGTCTCTCTGGTCCAGGTCGTCTCTCTGGTTCAGGTCGTCTCTCTGGTCCAGGTCGTCTCTCTGGTTCAGGTCGTCTCTCTGGTCTCTCTGGTCCAGGCCTCTCTGGTCCAGGCCCCTCTGGTCCAGGCCCCTCTGGTCCAGGTCCCTCTGGTCCAGGCCGTCTCTCTGGTCCAGGTCTCTCTGGTCCAGGCATGGATCATTGTCTTCAGCACTAAATAAACCTGGTTCTTCTCCAGATTCACAAGACAAACGCTCAGAGAGAAACTCAGGTGTGACCTTGTGTCAGAAAGTCTAAAAAATGTCCAACTTCTTCATCTTCTTGTTCTTTACCTGTAAGAAACTTCTTTTTTTTTTTTATATATTAAAGGACCAAAGGTAAACTTTACTTATTTGGGTCGCCATCGTGAGTCTGAGTGGACAAAAAGACCTTTTGATGGATGTGAAAACCTTCTGACTGATGAAAGTTGGTGTGGACGTCTCCACCCCCCTCCCACCTCCACCCTACCCCTCTCAGTGTCCGATGGACTTCCTCTTCCAGATCTACTCTCTTCTGCTCCTCTGACTCCTGTAATACTGTTCACTCTCCCCTTCCTGAGTAATTGAAGTAATTTCCCACCTTGGCTATGATGAATGTGTCCCGCTCTCCCGCCGTGCCCTTCTACTTTAGTCGGCCTAATTAAAGAAAACATTCCATGATTGCCTATTTTTCCTCGAGCGTGACAACCTATTATTCTCCCCGGCACCTGATTAGAGAGTTATTATGCTTAGATTTAGATTGATTTAACCAGGCAGCCTAATAAAAGACTACTTGGGTTTTGATTTAAAGTGGGGGAATTGCAGGTTTTGGAGCCAGTCACGGTGTGTAATTGTTATTACTGGTTCGCGATATGGTGGGCAGGGGAGTCCTCGAAATTGAATTAGAAAATTAGAAGGTCAAGCGGCGTACAACAGGTGACATTTTGGGACGTTCGTGCCACGATGGAGCTGTCAGGAGGAGGCGCAGATTTATCCTGGAGTGATAAATCGCATCCATCACGGCCTGCAGAAACTGACATATTTCTATCAAAGCAAGATTAATCTCTCCATCAGCCGCAGAAACGGGGGGCTCATAATCATCCCGGAGAATTGGATGCAAAATGGCTAAATTGACTGGTGTTTGTGTTGCTGCGGCGCTCTGCCGTGGGTTTCTAGTGTCTCAATAAAAGCTAAATGGGAGGATACACTCGCATAAGCCAGCTGCTCGAATCGTAGTCCTGTCAGCCTCTAATTCTTTTAATTGAAGTGGCCGGAGGGTTTTGTGGATCAGTGCTGAAACCTTGCGTTTGTCCAACCCAGAGGTCAAAGAGTCCTGGAAGTAGACAAAGGAGAACCCTATCAGACAAATAAAGATGAAATATTAGATTTTTTTTTGTCTTTATTTAGTGCTGCTAAATCATTTGTACCTATCTATGAGTTGCAAAAGTAAAGGAACACTTGTTTTCAGTATCTGCTTTGCAGCAACTGCAGCAAATAAATGTTTCCGGTAACTGCTGATCTGTCGTCTACAGCGGATTCCGTTTCTGAAATTAATTAGGTTCAAGAACCCTTTCGAACAAATGAAAGTGAAGAATATTTGTCTGTTTGTATTTATTTATTCAAGAAAATTAAGCATTCGTACATATTTGTGAGTTGCAAAGCTAAGCGAAACCTTCTTCTCAACTCAACATTTCCGGTAACTGCTGATCTGTCGTCTACAACGGATTCCATTTCTGAAATTAATTAGGTCCAAGAACACTTTCGAACAAATGAAAGTCAAGAATATCTGTCTATTTGTATTTATTTATTCAAGAAAATTAAGCATTCGTACATACTTGTGAGTTGCAAAACTTCTCAACTACACGTTTCCGGTAACTGCTGATCTGTCGTCTACAGCGGATTCCATTTCTGAAATTCAAGAACCCATTCAAACAGATGAAAGAGAAGAATATTTATTTATTCAAGAAAATTAACCATTCGTACATATATCTGAGTTGCAAAACTAAGTGAAACCATCTTCTCAACTAGACGTTTCCGGTAACTGCTGATCTGTCGTATATAGCGGATTCCATTTCTGAATTTAATATTTGTCTATTTGTACTTGTTTATTCAAGAAAATTAACCATTTGTACATATGAGTTACAAAAGTCAGTGAACCTTTGTTTTCTGTGTCTTCTATGACCTCCTTGTGCAGCAATAACGGCAACTGAATGTTTCCGGTAACTGCTGATCTGCCGGATTCTATTTCTGAAATTAATGAGGTCCAAGAACCTATTTGAACAAATGAAAGTGAAAAATATTTGTTTGTATTTGTTTATTCAAGAAAATTAACCATTTGTACATATATGTGAGTTGCAAAACTAAGTGAAACCTTCTTCTCAACTAAACGTTTCCGGTAACTGCTGATCTGTCGTCTACAGCGGATTCCATTTCTGAAATTAATTAGGTCCAAGAACCCATTTGAACAAATGAAAGAGAAGAATATTTGTCTGTTTGTATTTATTTATTCAAGAAAATTAACCATTTGTACATATTTGTGAGTTGCAAAAGTCAGTGAACCCTTGTTTTCAGTGTCTTCTATGACCTCCTTGTGCGGCAACTAAATGTTTCCGCTAACTGCTGATCTTTTGGATTCCATTTCTGAAATTAATGGGGACCAAGATTTTTGCCTTTTTCTAATTTGGTTGTTATTTGATGCCTCAAATGAAGGCTTTTCTTCATCTTGCAGCTAAAGGACCTTGTATGCCACAAGTTCTGGTTCTGGTGCTGGCGCTGAAAATATCCGATCGGTACCTGCTGCAGCCAACATCTGTTTTGGAGGCTGAATGATGGCTGCTACTCTCCGTGGCCTCGCTCAGATCTAGTTAGCATAACTGCACTCGCTGACGCAGCCGAGCAGCATTTTGATAAATGACACGATTAGAGCCAAAATGAACAATTTGACTCGGGCCACGCCACGGAGGCACAGAGGCTTTGCGCTCGCTTGTCACAGGGGCGACGCGAGTTCATCTTTCATGTCTGAATTCCAGCAGTGTCACGGGGAGCTCGGTGCAAGTCGTCTTTGACATGTATTCACTGTTGGGAGTATTGGCAGTCACTCTTTCACTGTCACTGTGAGTAACGGCGACGTACCGCAGCGCTGCTTGTAACTCCGTGGGTGAGATTGATTTATGAGTACGTGAACTGACTGATGGCTTGATGCGGAGGTGAATGAATAGATATTTTAAAAGGATCAAATCATATTATGTCTGAAATTGAGTAACTGCCTGGAAATTTAGTGATTAGCTCTTTAGATGCCGCTCTAATTGAAACTGAAAACAAGCGCCGGTTGAAGAAGTGGTCAAAACTCACCCGACACTCGTGGCCTTCAGCAGGTCATCCTAAATAATAAAGTTGTTCCATGTACTGGAATGGTTACAGATTAGTCTAGATGATCAGTCTTGAACGTCTCCGGTAACCGCTGATCCGTCGTCTGCAGCAGCTTGGAGGAATTTTAGCTTCATCGCTTCAGTTCTGAGATGTTGGTGGGTTTCCTCACATCAACTGCTTGCTTCAGGTCCTTCCACAACATTTCTATTGGATTAAGGTCAGGACTTTGACTTGGCCGTTCCTAAACATTCATCTTGTTCTTCTTTAACCGTTCTCCTGTAGAACCACTTGTGTTCTTGGTTCTCGTTGTCTTGCTGCATGACCCAGTTTCTCTTCACATTCAGCTCATGGACAGATGTCCTGACATTTTCTTTTAGAGTTCACTGGTAGAATTCAGAATTCATTGGTCCATCAATGAGGACAAGAACGTCCTGGTCCAGATGCAGCAGAACAGGCCCAAACCAGGACATTAGCACCCCCATGTTTGAAGGAGGGATGAGGTTCTGATGCTGGAATGATGCAGTGTTGTTTCATCTCATTTAAACCAAACTATTCTACTTTGGTCTCATCTGTCCACTAAACATTGTCCCAATAGTCTTCTGTCTTGTCCACATGATGTTTAGAAATGTTCTTCTTGGAGAGCAGTGTCTTTGTCCATCACACCATGGTTGTTCAGTGGATTCATCAACATTAACATCAGCCAATGTGAGAGAGGCCTTTAGCTGCTTAGAAGTTCCCCTGGGTTCCTTTGGGACCTCTCAGACTATTATGGAGTGATCTTTGTTGGTGGACCACTCCTGTGGAGGGGAACAGTCGTCTTATATCTCCTCCATTTGATCTCAAAACTGTACCCTCAGTGTCTCTATTAATTAGAGCTGGGATTCAGGAAACCCATACTTTTTGCCAATCGATTCATGTCCCATCTGTAGATCTATAGTTTCCAGTTGTGTCGTGTCCCATCGGTTATTATAGGCGTCCGCCGCCTGGCAGCTGAACGAATGGTGATCGGTCGACGGACGGTAAATTGTGCACAGATAGATCCTCTATTTGTCCAGTCAAGCAGCAAATATAGACCTGAAGGTCTAGGCGGAGCAGGGAAAAAAAAAAAATATGCTAAAGAGAAATTGGATTTGAAAGTGGATTTAAAGGTAGCTCAGGCAAGAGGCGTACCCGCTGGAAGTTCAGCTTTAAGATGAAAAAAAATGAGAGAGCGATGCAAAGAGAAAGGGGGATCGAGGCATGAAGCGAGGGATGAAATTAGAGCAATCAAGAGTGGAGGAGTGAGAAAGCAGCGAGAGAAACCGTATATGTGTGATGTTTATTAAGTCTGGGATAAATGAGACGTCGCAGCAGCTGGCCGGACGATAAAGCCAAACATTAAAAATAAAGAGATGATTTCTTTAAGGGATTAATAGCGCTCTGAAGTCACTGATGATCACTCACTGAAGACTTCATTATTCCAATTAATGGGCCCCTCCGCTACTTGACCCGACCGTCAGAATTAGTGGCGAGGAACCTTTAAGTCAGATGGATGAACTGCCACAGCATCGCCGGCTAATTGGCAGCCACAATCAAGAGCGAATATGTATCAGGAGAAGAAGAAGAAGAGGGGCTTAAAATATTAGCAGAAGAAGAAAGATGAGGCTGTAAGCGGCGTGGCAGCGCCAACTGTCTGGATGTCAGTCGGTGAGGGGGGAAAAATGGTGATGGAACAAAAGATGATTAAGAAACCAAATATTTTCACTGAGTCGATTTCACTGAGTTTTTCATAAACATTCATCTGGCATCATTGTTTTGACCCGACTCAGTGAGTTCGGTCCGACGTGACAGATACGATGCACTTTGTGTAATTAGATTGCTGCTTGTGAGTAAGTATGTACGACTTTCATTTTACTGCCATTGTCTCATGTTTCAGGCTAATCCTTGAGGCAAACATTAAAAAAAAAACATAACCACAATTAGAATAAAGTCTTTAAACCTATGTTCATAATTTAACATAAGAATGGGACAGGATGAAGTAGGACATGATTGCTCACTTGGTATTGATATTTTAAAGGCTGAGGCCTCTCTGCAAAACATAACATGTCAGATACCAGAGCTCAAACTTAGCATTCAGACCGATAGTAAGTGCGCTAACTCAATAGCGTGTTTTCAGTGACCGACGGGTTCAAAAGTCCTCAACCAAGATTTATTTTTTAAGTTTTGTGCTTTTTTTTCCTCCTCCTAGCTTCCTAGCCTTACAGCTAGTAGTAGCTCCTCCTAGCCTCCTAGACTCGAGCTAATAGCAGCTCTTTCTAGCTTCCTAGCCTCCCAGCTAATAATAGCTCTTCTTAGCTTTTTAGCCATATCCTCCATATCCTAGCTTAGCTTCCCGGCTGTACAGCTAGTAGTAGCTCTTCCTAGCTTCCTACGTAACAGTAGCGCTTCCTAGCATCCTGATATCCAACAGATAGCAGTTCTGTCTAGCATCCTAGCCTCCCAGCTAATAGTATCCTATCTTAGCGCCACAGCTAATAATAGCCCTTTCTAGCTTCCTAGTCTCCAGCTAATAGCAGCGCTTCTTAGCTTCCTAGCCTCCCAGCTAATAGTATCACATTTTAGCTTCATTGCTAATAATAGCTCTTCCTAGCTTCCTAGTCTCCAGCTAATAGCGGCTCTTCCTAACATCCTAGCTTCCAAGCTAATAGTAACTCTTCTTAACTTTCTAGCCTCCCAGCTAATAGTATCCCATCTTAGCTTCCTAGCTAATCGTAGCTCTTTCTAGCTTCCTAGCCTACCAGCTAATAGCTCCTCTTCCTAGCTTCCTAGCCTCCCAGCTAATAGCTCCTCTTTCTAGCTTCCTAGCCTACCAGCTAATAGTTCCTCTTCCTAGCTTCCTAGCCTCCCAGCTAATATCTCCTCTTTCTAGCTTCCTAGCCTCCCAGCTAATAGCTCCTCTTTCTAGCTTCCTTGCCTCCCAGCTACTAGCTCCTCTTTCTAGCTTCCTAGCCTACCAGCTAATAGTTCCTCTTCCTAGCTTCCTAGCCTCCCAGCTAATAGCTCCTCTTCCTAGCTTCCTAGCCTACCAGCTAATAGCTCCTCTTCCTAGCTTCCTAGCCTCCCAGCTAATAGCTCCTCTTCCTAGCTTCCTAGCCTCCCAGCTAATAGCTCCTCTTCCTAGCTTCCTAGCCTCCCAGCAGAGATAACATATAACAATGCTACATAACCCAAGCTGTGACAGTTAAAGCCCCGCTCTGCTTGATGTAACGTGTAGGCGTTGAGTCAATACTTCCAGTGTAGGTGGTTTGTTGAGGGGCCCCTGGGGGCTCCAAGGAGCAGAGAAGAACGGGGCCCAGGTGAGTCGTGCTGTGCTGCGTCCAGACACAAACCAATTGCCTCTTCGTGTCTTGGCATCGTTTTTTTTTTTTTTCTCTTCCCGAGGAGAGAGAGAGGAAGAAAAGGGATTTTAAAAAATGGCGGCGCGCTCCCGCTCTCATGCATCAGCCCAGTCGGGCATAAAATAGTCAGTTTGGATGGGTGATCATGAACTGGCAGCATCGGGGGGAAGTTTACCAGAGCTAAATTGATGCCCAGACGGACGCCACTTTTTATCTGGCACCCACCTTCATGTTACAGCCATAATTTATGGTAATAATATCCCTGAAAAGAAGAGCATGAGGAATGGGCCTCCTCCCAGTGTGTTTACATTTACTGTATGATGGTGGGAGGCAGCAGTCAGAGCGCTGTAACGGGGGGTAAAACTCTTATCTCCTGTGGATGATTGGGAACAGGGGGATTCATCATGTCAGTGGTTTTTGTATGTATATGTTTACATGCCCTCAAAACATTAATCACAACAGAAGCTGCTGTGGAGCGTCAAAGCTGCCAGAAATATAACAGAAGAAGAAGAAGGGTGTTGATGTTTTCATGTTTTTAACGTCGCTGTCCTCATGGATTAATCCAAACCTTATAGTTGAGGTGGTTGCATGAGGACTTTTTATTGTGATTATTAGTACTTTTCTGCAAAAGAAAGGGACATAAGTGTTGGAGGACTCTGCATCTTGGCCGTGAAGAGTTGGCGTTGGCTCATTAGCTTCTAGCACGTAGCTAAAGCTCAAAGATAGCTAGTGCACGCTATGTTCCTTTATTTTTTGGGGGGTTGATTGATGGACCTGGATCCTCTTGGCTCTGCAGCAGCTCTCTCAGAAGTCCTGCTCGACTCCGAGACTTTTTACTCGACCGCTCGTGGACTAAAGGCCAAATGCTCTGTAACTCTACCAGGGTTATTACCATGGTGATTTATGAGGTTGTCGATTTTTAATTTTATTTAACCCGCACCCACTTTTGTTTTTTTTTTCATCTTTTTTTTTTGTTAAGATATTTGATCAAACTAATTTATTCTAATTATGCACACCGCCTACTCCTGTGCTGTGCCCCCCTCAATCCCTAACCCCCCCATCCCTGCTCCACCTCCCTTTAAACCTTTTGGTGCAGATTAACGTAACAAAAACTCCATTAATTAACGTTTTGTGGCTTTTAATTTCTGGCAAGGATGCCCGTCTTGATGCAGCTGCCTGTCGAGGCCCCGTCACTGCTGAACCCGTGCCAAGGAAAGTGCAGATGTAATTCTGTTATCTCTTGCTTAGTCATTTACACAAATTAATTTGAACAATTAGCCCTCTCCCATGAATCACACAAGAGTAGCTGCTGGAAAACATTTAAAGCTTTGCCTTCCACAAAAGACGTATAAAATGTTATACCTGCCGCCGTCCTGCAGTCTGAAGGTTCAAATAAGCGGATTTAAGCTTATTTGAATCTTTTATATGAGCACTGCAGGTACCAAAGCAAATAAATGCAAAAAATAATGAGAAGCAGGCAACAGCGTGTCCCAGAGTTTCCATTAGACTAATTAAAATAGCTGTAACCTTAAAGGGTTTTCGAGTTTTACTGGCCCACAGTGGTCTTTTATCGGAGACTTCCCCGCTTTTGAATAGTGGATGAAAATTATTTGCACAGATGCCACGTTAAACACCTTAAACCTCGGGAATCACAACGAAAGGAAAAGTTCTGTGCACAGAAATCTGCACGACGTCACGCACCTACAAAGAAATTAAAATTTTAAATGCTCCTTTGAGTTCTGAGTGCACGGCTTCTAGATGTTTGCAGTGAAAATAAATAAAAACACACACCACTCTCATTTATATTATAATATATGAGCTTTTCTTTGCTAATGGCTCTACATTTTCTGATAGCTGGACGTTAAATTAATGCTCAGGGAGAAGAAGATCCTCTTATGCCTCTTTGTCTTCCCTCTAAGCTCCAGCAGGGGGCGGTTTGTCCTCACTTGTAGGACCTGTGTCATTAATGGCCGCCTTTCAAGACGTCAGCCCTAACGAGCCGATTGCAAGCGGAAATTGAGGTTTTGAAAATGTAACCGAATAAGCAGACTTCTTCATTCTTCAGGACAGGAGGCGTCCTCCTCTGCATTATCTTTAAACCACTTCTTTTTTTTTTTTTTTTAAAGAAAGAGGCCATTAAGCGGCAATGAGTGGAATCCATATGATCTGCTCAATAATGACATGTAATTTTGTGACATTTATGTGTTGTTACGCAAATGTATGGGGCAAGGCTTCTCCCCTGTAAGTGCCCGCTAACTCGATTGTGCTCGTGTATTTCTTCAGCCCCACGTTTAATGTCCATTAAGAGTTGAGAGACGGTGACCGAGGAGCGTAATGGTGTCCTGTAGCACTGCGTAAACCTCTTACAGACTTTTAAAAGGACAGTTTACAGAAAAAAAAAAAAACACAAAACAACCCAAACCTTGTTAATTGTATCATCAATTACATGCTTAACTTTTTCAGGGTTATCAATTTTTTATAATTAAGTGCTTTTGCTCTCAGGCTAATTGTTTAGGTAGGGGTGGATAATTTAATTAAAACGACCAAAAAGTAAAAAAAAACAAAAAACAACATTTATTTAGTTTCACTGATCAGCACAGAGAAGGTTTCAGTTTTGTTTTGGTGTTTTCCGGATTGATTGATGGAAATCTGAAGCTTATGATTGATAGATGGATATTTAGCTAATAGTACCTCGTCCTAGCTTCCTAGCCTTCCAGCTAATAGTACCTCATCCTAGCTTCCTAGCCTTCTAACTAATAGTAGCTCTTCCTAGCCTTCCAGCTAATAGTACCCCGTCCTAGCCTCCTAGCCTCCCAGCTAGTAGTACTCCATCCTAGCTTCCTAGGCTTCCAGCTAATGGTACCTTTTCCTAGCCGTCTAGCCTTCCAGATGATAGTAGCTCTTCCTAGCTTCCGAGCTTCCCAGCTAATAGTATGTTGTCCTAGCTTCCAACGTCCTATCCTCCAGCTAATAATACCTCGTCCTAACTACCTAGCCTTTCAGCTAATAGTACCTCATCCTAGCTTCCAGGCCTTCCAGTTAATAGAACCTCGTCCTAGCTTCTTTGCCTTCCAGTTAATAGAACCTCATCCTAGCTTCCTAGCCTTCCAGCTAATAGAACCTCGTCCTAGCTTCCTGGCCTTCCAGCTAATAAAACCTCGTCCGAGCTTCCTGGCCTTCCAGCTAATAGTACCTCGTCCTAGCTTCCTGGCCTTCCAGCTAATAGAACCTCGTCCTAGCTTCCTGGCCTTCCAGCTAATAGAACCTCGTCCTAGCTTCCTGGCCTTCCAGCTAATAGAACCTCGTCCTAGCTTCCTGGCCTTCCAGCTAATAGAACCTCGTCCTAGCTTCCTGGCCTTCCAGCTAATAGAACCTCGTCCTAGCTTCCTGGCCTTCCAGCTAATAGTACCTCGTCCTAGCTTCCTGGCCTTCCAGCTAATAGAACCTCACCCTAGCTTCACGGCCTTCCATCTGATCGAACCTCGTCCTAGCTTCCTAGCCGTCCCGCTAATAGTACCCCCTTCCTAGCAAAATATTTTACAGACAACCTGAAAGGTCTTAGGAAAATTGCAGTTAAAGTCTTCCATGTAATTTTGGCCCTTTGTAAATTCCTGCCGCGGGCCAGACTAGTTTGACACCCCTGCTCCAGAGAAAGCAACTGTTATTATCCCAAATTATTCAGCCTCCGTAAGAAGCTGGTAAACAAGTAGTTTATTGGTTTTGGTTTGTAGAAACATCTGTCCAGGTGGAATAGTTGTTTCCATATCATCGTGTCATCATCAACACACACAACACGACTCGGGCCCTTCTCATCGACTGTAATCACCTTAATGCAAAAAGCTGATGAAGTTGCCAAGTGCTCCGTCTCAGACCTTTTTCTCTTTTTCCGGGGGGTGTTTTTTTTTTTTTTCGTAATGGCGCTGTCATAACCGCTCTGCTCCGTCTGGGCCTAAGTGAATCTGAGGCGCCATCTTTTAAACGAGGCTAACAAATGAACACGTCCCCCCCTCCTCCCCCGTCCTCCCCCCCTATCAAACGGCTCCTGACAGTGATGCATGGGCTTCCAGATGAGCTCTGAAAAACTGATGGATCTGCGACGGTACAAGCGCTTAGATAAACTAATGCATGTAATTACGTTTTCCATTCCCACTCCATTGCAAGGCATCTTATTACAATATCATTAGTTGCAATGTTCGGCATAAAAAAAAAAATGTTTTTTCTTTCTTTCTTTTTTATTTTTTTTTAAACCATGTGGAGTAATTACTGGAAGTTGATTTCTTTGACTGGAATAAAAACGAATTCAATTTGTTTCTCTTCTCTGGAAGAGACATTATCAGGCATCTCACAGTTAAGTGTTGGTAATTGTTGGAAGTCTTATTCACCGATGCTGGTGATAAGAAGACGGCCATCGGGATGGTTAGAGATAGCCTTTTCTTGGAGATAATTTTCTAAATTGACTTCGGGTCATCGAGTCTTCGTTTTAAAGACAACACCTCCCTTTTTGCTTTCAGCAGAGTCGGTGGCGTCGCTAAGATGCATTTTAAAAACATCTAAACCGAAGCAGATCCTTTAAGACGGATCTGGAACATCTGAGGGAGCACGTTACACGTCTTATCACTTTGACTAAAGTTTGTGAATCTGCAGTTCTGGTTTCCTTTTTTTGGGAAGTGACTACTGCCACCTGCTGGTATGGAGAGTTATTTCCGTTGGCTTTGTGGTGTGATCGAGCACAACTTTTTGTCTGATTGGCAATGGCTTAAGGCTTCAGGTTTTAGGCTCGAGGCTTTAGGAATTGGGCTCTAGACAATGGCTGTAGGCTTTAGGCTGTAGGGTGCCGTCAGTGGTTGAAGGATTTATGCAGCAGGTTTAAAACTTAAGGCTTTAAGTTTAGGCAATGGCTTAAGGCTGTAGGCTGCAAACAACAGTGGAAGACTTTATGCAATAGGTTTAAATCTTAAGGCTTTGGGCTTTAAGTTTAGACAATGGCTTAAGGTTTAAGACTGTAGGCTCAAGGCTGTAGGCAATGGCCAAAGGCTCGAGGCTGTAGGCAATGGCCAAAGGCTCGAGGGTTTAGGCAATGGCCAAAGGCTCGAGGGTTTAGGCAATGGCCAAAGGCTCGAGGCTGTAGGCAATGGCCAAAGGCTCGAGGCTGTAGGCAATGACCAAAGGCTCGAGGCTGTAGGCAGTGGCCAAAGGCTTGAGGCTGTAGGCAATGACCAAAGTCTCGAGGCTGTAGGCAGTGGCCAAAGGCTTGAGGCTGTAGGCAATGGCCAAAGGCTCGAGGCTGTAGGCATTGGCAATGGCCAAAGGCTCGAGGCTGTAGGCAATGGCCAAAGGCTCGAGGCTTTAGGCAGTGGCCAAAGGCTCGAGGCTTTAGGCAGTGGCCAAAGGCTTGAGGCTTTAGGCAGTGGCCAAAGGCTCGAGGCTGTAGGCAGTGGCCGAAGGCTCGAGGCTGTAGGCAGTGGCCAAAGGCTCGAGGCTGTAGGCAGTGGCCAAAGGCTTGAGGCTGTAGGCAGTGGCCAAAGGCTTTAGGTTTTAGGCTTTAAGGTTTAAGGCTTTAGGCTTTGAACTTAGGCAGTGGCTTGAGGCAATGGCTTAAGGCTAGATTAGAGTCAGAACTAAGAATCAATGATCAGTCGATATAATCAAAATTTTATTTTACACAATTTTTTGAGAGTATATTTCAGCAGCTGCGCAACAACTAAATCAAAATGACCTTTCTCATTAAACAAAAGCTGAGTGTAAAGGTGAGTATTCACCTGTTGTTGTTAAATGAATAAAATAACCTAGTTGTGATCATCCTGTGGACCAGGACCTTTACGTCTTTAAAGATTTAATGTATGGGTTGATTTCTCTGTTTTTTCTTTAGATCAGATCATTTGATAGAAACCTAGAGAAATAATTTCCAGAAATAATTGATGAGGTGGATTCCATAATTTCCCAGTGCAGATGAGTTCCTTTTATCTCTTGCGCTCTGTGGCTGGCGCAGCGTTCATGCTACAGCTCCGGCTGCAGCTGCAGTGGAAGGACTTTCTTTTAGTCTGTTTAAACGTGCACGTTGCTCGCTTTCCGTCGGTGTAACGCTCTCGCTCAGGTCTGTGTTTATCCACGCTCGTCTGAGAGGAGCATGTTGTGTGATGTTGTAGAGCAGCAGCTGAGCTCATTAGCGGGGCACCGGGGGAGCTCGGGCCGCTGCAACCCCCAGCTCCCAGGGCTCCTCTCGGGGGCCGCTGCGCCGCCTGGCCCGGGCCCCCTCATCCACAGCCCTTCATCTGCACACATCACACTGAAGGCTGCTGCACGGCACGGCACGGCGGCGGTATGCTGTCATATGCTGGGTGACGGCCGCTCTTCACACCAGTGTCAGGCTCGCCGGTGGAGCCGGTGGTGCAGCGTTTACAATTAAATGCAGGACATCTTGAGCAGCGAGCCGTGCATATTGGTTTGGAAAGTGAATATTATTTAATCTGGTGTTTCTTTTATTAATTGTTTGAGCTGAGAACAGTCACATTAGAGATTTTTGCTCCTTTAAAGTGAATAATATAGACTAAAACAGGAAGTAGTTTAAAGAAAAGAAAGCACAAATGAATTGTTTTGCGTCTCGGCGAGCCGGAATTAATTTTTATTATTGGAGAAAAACAAGACGTGAATATATATAAAAACAAAGAAAAACATTTTTTTGCCAGTCATCTTGTGATGCTGTGAGATACCATTGGCTCAAGTGGGATGGAGGGGACGAGGAGGGGGGGGCAGTGATGAAACCGTGTTGAATCGGGATATTCATGAGCTCGACGGAGATAAATATGGTTTAGAGGGGGGAAAGAAAGTCGTAGTTTTTTAATTAGCCGGCGCAAGAAAGCAGAAAACAAAAAAACACTCCACGGCTCATAATTTCCTCTCCCCCCCCCCCTTTATTTTTTATTTTCTTTTCCACGTCTGATGCAATTTTTACAGCTTCTTATAATGACCCTTCTGCCGTGTTTGTGGATGAGAGTCGATCAACTACTTTTTTTTAGAGTTTATTTTACGCAGCTGCGCAAAAACGGCAACAGCTGTAAAGGTGAGAATTGACCTGTTGTTATGTTTGGAAATAAAACTAATTTTTATGAACCTAAAGCTGTGAAGGCTCCTCTCTCTCTTTCTCTTTCTCTCTCTCTCTCTCTCTCTCTCTCTCTGTCTTTGACAAATGAGACTTTCATTGGACAATTATCGTTTTCGGGATCGCGAACGTGCGAACAGAATTTGTCACTGTCACTTTGTGTGTGTTTAAGGGCATATTAATCAAGTGATTAATTGCCAGATATTACCCACTGAACGCGGCCTGTGTTCCCCGTTCAAGTGCTACTTTGCCTCCGAGCGCCGCCGGTTAGCGGTCGTGGTTTTGGTCGGTTCTTGTGGTACCTGGCGACGGCGTGGGAGAACCGAAACAGGAAGTAGTTTGCAGAAGACAAACTAAATATTCCTTAACTGCTCCCTAACGTCGGCGTCAGTAAATCTTTTACATTTAAGCCCCTGTGATGTGGACGAACTAAAACAGGAAGTACTACAATTTTTTTTTAAAGTTTTTAATTGGGTTTTAAATTAAATTGTTTAACTCCTACTGCTCATTTACTTCCGTTCACATTTGAGAAGCTTCTTTAAAATAAATGTTTCCTGTGGAAGAACCAAAACAGGAAGTAGTTTGCAGAATAAAAACATTTGTCGGGAAGTCTTTTCCTCGAATTAATATTTTTTATTTCAGGTGTCGACGGTCAGCTGCTGCGACGCAATTCCTTAATTAGCCGATTGCATTTGTGTTGCACTGGTTGCATCAGCGTCTGCACGTTTTTCATTTAAAATAAAAAAGTTTTAATCCACGGTCTGAAGAGGGAATAGAAGAAAATAGATTATTTTTTTATTTAGGGAATATCTGTGGCAGTAGAAAGATGCAATGTGTGTTTATTTCTTTCTTATAATTCTTATTTACAGGAGAAGTTTCTGGTTTTAAATGCTTTAATGCGACACTAGAGGGAGCTAAGCTAATGTGAGATGAGAGTGTTTTGCAGCACACACACACACTCACACACACTCTCGGTCCACATCAACGCACACACACACTTTCTGCTCGAGTTCAAAAAACAATCCTAATTGGGCCTTTTTGCTCTCGTCCAACTCGGAGACAGACACATACGTCTTCCCTCAACCTCCAGCCTCAGATGCACAATTTGGTTTTTTGACAAACGTGATGTTTCAGTTAAATTGTTAATGGTGCTTTACAGGACGGTGCGAGCCAGACATCAAAGGGCATACATTAATACACACCGCTCATGTTATTTCTTGTTCTGTTTAGTCTCCCGGGGAGGGGAGTATCTCCTCTTCTCCTGCTTAATAAACCCTGATGTTTCTTTTCCTAAAGGTAAAGAAGCACCTCTGCACGCAAATGAGAGGGGGGAATAAATAAATAAATAAAAAATTAAAACGAGGGGGCCGAGCCGGATGATCCGCCCGACGTTAAGAGGCGCGCTTTGAAGAAAATTCCATCAAAGGAGAAACAATAAGTGAAGCGGTTGTGTGCGGAAAGCCGGTGTTAAATACCTCTTGTTGTTCAGAAATGCTTAAAATCTCAATTGGCTGCGTTTATAACTGGCATCTGGAGAACAATGAGTTGAATCTGTTAGGGGGGTTTAACGTCTCCTTCCATATGCCGCTCTGTGATCCTCACATTTAGCCCTGCACACCTTGCTTCCTTTAAATCCTGGAGATGTCTCGATGTTTGCGCAGCAAAAAGGCGCGCTTGGTTTACAGCGTCTTTAATTCATGCTCGGACATACTACATACATAAACACACACCACAGCCCCCCACCCTTTTTTTTATTGAATTTATTTATTTTAGCATCTACATTTTTTTCAGATGTTTCAGATTTGACGTCCGTCTTCGGTGCAATCTCGCTCGTCGCACAAAAGCCGGTCATCAGCGGCGTGGAGAGGGGAAAGAGCTTCCTGCCTTTTGTTTCTCACATGTGTGGTGGAGCTGGAGACATGTTCATTTCTGACATTTCACCCCCCCCCACACCCCCCATCGCCGACCTGCTGTGACACAAATAGACGAACTGTCACATGATGTATAGTCGAGGATACATCAGGGAAAATGGTTGTCGACTAAGACGTGCGGTGTGATTTTTATGAGGCTGCGTGAATGCCTCCAACTCCTCTCGGAGGCAGATGGACCTCTAGGTGTCTTTAGATTCTAAAGTTTGGTTTATTAGCTTTTTAAAAAACTGTCAGCAAGATTTTTCTTCTTTAAAATACATTTAATTTGCCATTTCAGCCTCCGTGATATGAGAGATCTAAAGCAGGAAGTAGTATGCAGAATAAGAACAACGTTTTTTTGGCATCTCATCCTTCCTTGAATTATTAAGTACATCTTCGTAAAATGTTTCGCTAGGAAGAGCGACTATTAGCTGGGAGGCCGGGAAGCTGCAATTAGCTGAGAGGCTATGATGCAAAGAGAAGCTACTGTTAGCTGAGAGGCTAGGTAGAGCTGCCATTAGCTTGAAGGCTAGGAAGCTAGGAGAAGCTACCATTAGTTGGGAGACTAGGAGGCTGGGAAGAGCTACTATTAGCTGGAAGGCTAGGGAGCTACTCTTAATTAGCAGGCTAGGTAGAGCTGCTATTAGCTAGGAAGCGAGGAGGCTAGGTAAAGCTGCTATTAGCTCGGAGGCTAGGAAACGAGGTAGAGCTGCTATTAGCTCGGAGGCTAGGAAGCTAGGTAGAGCTACTATTAGCTCGGAGGCTAGGAAGAGCTACTGTTAGCTGGGGGGATAGTATGCTAGGAAGAGCCACTATTAGCAGACAGGCTACAAAGCTAGGTAGAGCTACTATTAGCTGGGATGCTATGAAGCTGGGGAGAGCTGCTATTAGCCAGAGGGTTGTGTATAGCTACTATTAGCTAGGAGGCTACATAGAACTGATATTAGCTTGGAGGCTAGGAACCTAGGAGAAGCTACTATTAGCTGAGAGGCTAGGAAGCTAGGTAGAGCTGCTGTTAGCTAGGAGACTAGGAGGCCAGGAAGAGCTATTGTTAGCTGGAAGGCTAGTATGCTAGGAGAAGCTATCATTATCTGGGAGGCTAATAAGCTGGGTAGAGCCACTATTAGCTGAGAGGCTAGGAAGCTTGGTAGCGCTACTGTTAGCTGGGAGGCTAGGAGGCTACTAAGCTACAAAATATAGGTTAATATCTGAGCCATTCCTTATTTCCTCGATGCTAGAAAGCTCTGTCTGAGATGAAATAAAAGGCCCATCCTTGTCTGTCTCATCTTCTGAGGTCAGCAACAGCCCAGAGGCGATATCACCTCCTCCACTCGCCGCTGTTCTTACAAACGTCTCGCCAACGAGCCTGCCAGCTGTCTTAAGCGTCTCTTAACCAGGTGAGACACGAATCGACCTCTCTTCGCGACCTCAACGTCCTCCGCGTGACAGAAGAAGAAGCTTTGTGTGTTTGGCATTTTTAGCCGTGAAGTCTTGGACCTCGTTGCGGTGCCTCGGGGCCGTTACCCATCACTTCCGAGACGACGTGGACGTTGATGGGAGCGAGGACGGGGGCCAGGTAGAGGTGGATCTGTCGACGCTGATCTGTCAGGCTTTCACTCACCGCCTCTTGAGGCGCCGGCAGAGGTATAACTGCAGCTTCTATGAAGTCTGCTCTTAGTCATAAGGACGTCGGCGGCTATTTGTCTCTGTTGTGCTGTCCAAACAAGCGAGAGTGTCTTTAAGAGTTAATTTATTGCTGTCTGAGTGAATCACCTTCAGGAGAAAAATGGCTGGAGCAGCAGGGCTCGTACTGTTTGTAGTCTCAATACCTTTGTAGGTAATTTATATCTTCAGGCTGGTTCAGATGTACAATACTGGTGGTAGTATTTTGATTTAACAAGATTTACTCACCGTTTGTTTGTCTGTGAAGGTTCTCAGTTGTTCAGGTCACAGTATATCCTTTGTTTCAGCTTTGTTTTATGGATATTGTTGTTTCTTAGGAAGAGCTACGCTTAGCTGAGAGGCTACGAAGAACTACCATTAGCTAGGAGTCTACAAGGAGCTCATATTAGCTAGGAAGAGCTATTATTAACTAGGAGACTATGAAGAACTGCACTTAGCTAGGAGGCTATGAGGAGCTTCATTTGGCTAGCAAGAGCTACTATTAGTTGGGAGGCTATGAAGAGCTACTGTTAACTTGGAGTCTACAAGGAGCTAATATTAGCGAGGAAGAGCTATTCTTATTTGGGAGGCTACGAAGAGCTACGCTTAGCTGGGGGGCTACAAAGAGCTACCATTAGCTAGGAGGCTACGAAGAGCTACAATTTGCTAAGCATCAAGGAAGAACTACTATTGACTGGGAGGCTAGGAAGAGCTACTATTAGCAAGGAAGCTAGGATAACTGCTCTTAGCTGGGAAGCTAGGAAGAGCCACTATTTGCTAGGAGGCTAGGAAGAGATCGGGGACGAATGTCCAGCTACAGCACCATAACTTGGCGTCTTATGCACTTTGAAGTAAAATAGATTTTAATTAATAGTTCCTCCTCGACTGTGACCCCTGAACATTTTGTTTCTCCTCTCAACGATAAACTTCAAACCTCAGTAGCTATCGGTGTACGACTGCGCTCATGTGGAGTTTGCATATTTTCCAAGGTGAATCCTCAGTGTGTCCCACGCTGCTGGATGTTTGTTCGATGGGCTCCGACACAAGTTTTATATCTGCAAAAAAATAAATCCCTCACCTCCCTCTCCTCGCCTCTTGATTTCCCCAAAGTGCGGTGTTTTATGTGTGCTTTTCTTTTTTGGAGCCGGGGGAGCCGGCGGCGGGGTCGACGACGGTCCGAGACGTGGGAGAATGAAATGAGGTGGCTGTTTATTCTCCCCTCGCCGAAGCCACATACCTTTTCAGAGTGGCTCTGGAGCGCGGCCTAAAACAACACCAGAGGCCATGTACACAAATCACATCCCTCCTCGCACTGAGGAGAAAAAGGAGGCTGGACGGGAGGATGGAGGAGCATAGTTCCCAGTGAAATAAAAAAATAAAATAATAATAGCGCTCAGATATGTCCCTACTTTCAACACATTCATGCTCAGAGTAGCTTAAAGGTCTTGTTTTTTTTTTTTTGTCCACATCCATATTTTACTATCTTTGGGCAGGGGTTCATGTGAAGGCTGCCGTCACCGCCGCCGCCGATTATACAGCTTCAAGAGCTTGCGTTTCATTTTAACAAGAGGAAGCGAGCGTTGACTTTGATAGATTACAGCGAGGACGACTAATTGAAATGAATACTGTAATTTTTTTTCTCTCGACCGCCCTCAAAAACCAGAAAAGACAAATAGAGAGCAAAGCCACGTCGCGACAAAGGGTGTCGGTGATAAAACGGCCAATATTTTATTTAAGTTGTGCAAGAACGTGTCACATTTCCTTCATTTATACCTTCAAAAACAAGGAATTTGCTACGATACTGAAGAAAAAAATCACTCTACATGTTTATTTCTGCATTTATTACCATCTTTTTTTGTAATTTCATGTCAAAGTCCTTCATGTATCGGGTTTAAAGTGGCTTTAATCAGTGCAAGTGGTGATTTCTGACATTTGTGCAGGTCTTGACCTCAATAGTGCAGTTTTATACCTTCAAAAACAAGGAATTTGCAGTGATATGTCACACATCCTACGTTTTAAGAGATAACTAAAGAATTAATCACTCTTCAAGCATATATTTGCATTTCTTACAAGCTTGCTTTTGTCATTTCTGATATTTACCGTTGTTATGCCCTCAATTGTGCAAGAACATTTCCAATTTTTTGAATTTTATGCTTTCAAAAACAAGGAATTTGCTATACGTCTCAAATCCTACATTTTAAGAGATAACTAAATAATTACTCACTCTGCAAGTATATTTCTGCATTTCTTACAAGCTTGTTTTTGTCTTTTCTGACATTTGCTGTTGTTATGCCCTCAATTGAGCAAGAACATTTCCAATTTTTTGAATTTTATGCTTACAAAAACGAGGAATTTACTGATATGTCACAAATCCTACATTTTAAGAGATAACTAAAGACTTAATCACTCTACAAGCTTATTTATGCATTTCTTAAAAGTTAGTTTTTATCATTTATGATATTTACCAGTGTTATGCCCTCAATTGTGCAAGAACATTAAATTTTTTTGAATTTTATGCCTTAAAAAGTGAGGAATTTGCTGTGATATACCTCACATCCTCACGTTTTAAAGACAAAATCACTCTACAAGCTTATTTCTGCATATTCTACAAGCTTTTTTTGTAATTTCTGACATTTGTGAGTGTTTTGCCCGCAATTGTTCATTGTACATTTAAATTTTTTTTGAATTTTATAACTTCAAAAACAAGGAATTTACTATAAGATATGTCACAACTGAAGAAGAAGTCACTCTACAAGTTCATTTATGCATTTCTTCACGTCATAAAGCCTTTGAATTATAGGTTTTTGTGGGTTTAATCAGTGCAGTCTGCAGGAAATTATACTTTTACATGTGCAAGTGATAATTTCTGCAGACATTTGTGCATGTTTTACTCTCAATAGTGCAGTTTTATGCCTTCAAAAACAAGGAATTTGCTGTGATATATGTCACAAATTATCCCTTTTAAGACGTAACTAAAGAATAAATCACTCTATGAGCTTATTTCTGCATTTGTTAAAAGCTTTTTTGTAATTTCTGACACGTGTGAGTGCTTTGCCTTTAGAAATGTACAATGCAGAATTAAATCTTTTAATTTTATAACTTGGAAAAAAACCAGACAGGAATTCTCAAATCCTCATGTTCCTGCATTTCCTACACCTGCACTGAAACCTTTTTATTTGCTGTATTTTCCACTGTCGCTGCAGATCATGAATATTTATCTCCTAGTACTCGACTGGTGCTTATATGGAGGAAACAGTCGTGTTTACCTACCCCGAGCCCAGGCCCGGCCTGTCCTATTATTAATTTGTGTCTGGCTTTATTTATTATCGTCCTTGTCTAAGCACTTTATCTCCGCAGCGAGAAGAAATTATTATTACTGCGATTGTTCTTATTTACTTTTTGCGGTTAAGTGACCCTCAGGAAAAAAAGTGACAACTCCTGGAGTGTTTACCCACATTAATCTGCTGCTCTCCTCCTCAAGCGACCCGACGCCTGGACCCATCCCGGCGGCTGATGGGGGGCAGGAAGGGGTCAGTGTGAAGCAGGAAATGGGGAGGGGAGGTGGGGGACGAGGCGGGCAGTTTCTCATGATGACCAGCGGCCTGGAAAGCGCCTGCCCATCCATCATGAACATCCCCTGTATCTCCCGCTCCCGGTCCGATCCGACCTCGGCTCAGGCCGTGAACCGACGTCCGCGGGAGTGGCGTGCCGTTTGTGTAGCGGCGAGGTGATCGCTGTAATTACACAGAGAGAGGGTGGGATTGTGTGTGTGGAGGGATGCCGTCCCGCTTTGGAGAGATGAGACCCGATAGTCCCTGTGTGTGGTGCATTAGCGGCGCTGCAGGTTTCTGACTGTCACGTGGGAACACACAGCGCCGCTTATTTAATCTGAAAGTTTCACAGAAGAAAATAATAAAATAAAACGATGAAAATAAAAGCCATGCACAACTGCCCATGGGCCGTGCAGAGGCGGCCGCAGCTGCTGGATAGGTGGAGCGGGCTGGATGCTCTCTGAGGCTATGCAGATGTTGGAGCCCTGCAGCTGCATTAATGCACCTCTTAACCCCACCCCTGATTCCAGCTCCCGTCCCTGCACATGCACTCGCCTCAGTTTACATCAGGAGAGAAAGTGTCTGTTGTTGTTGTTGTTGTTGTTGGACGAGGGAGTGACGCCAGAAAGGTCTCATCCCACGGAGCCTTTTTTATCTTGCATTTCTGTCTCCTTCTGCAAAATTTTCCACCTTCTAAAAACAAGAAGTTTGTCACGGTATACGTCACAAATCCTCAGATTTAAGAGCGAATCGCCTTCATATTTTAGGGACTGCTTCTTAGCTGCTTTTCTAGTTGTGCAAATGACAATTACTGACATCTGTGCAATTTCAGACCTTCAGAATCGAGGTATTTGCTGTGATGTTAAGAGATAACTGTAAAGAAACGTCCCTTTTCATGCTTATTTCTGCATTTCCTACATTGTTTTAGTATAATTTCATGCCGTAAAGCCTTTAAGTGTTCATGGTTTAAAGTTGCTTCAAGCAATTTGTGCAATTTTATACCTTCAAATACAAATCCTCACATTTTAGAGCTCACTCTAAAAGCTGCATATCTATATTTCATGTCATAAAATCTTCATATGTCAGGTTTAAAGTGGAGAGTAAATCGTACTGTAGGTGTTCAAATTAGTGTGCAGGTTTTGCAAATAATTCTGCAAGATATGTCACAATTCCTCACGTTTAAGAGGCGACGCAAATAAGTCGCACGTCTCACAATCTTTTCTGATCATATTTCAGGTTTAAAGCATCTCTTTTTAATACAGTCCACAGGAAATCGTACTGTAGGAGTGCAAATGTGCAGGTTTTGCAAATAATTGTGCAAGAAAATGTTATTTCCCGAATTTTATTCCTCCAAAATAAAGAGTTTGCTATGATATGTCAATTTTTGGCTTATTTCTGCATTTGTTAGGATCTTTTTTATTAATTTCATGTCCTAAAGTCTTCACGTATCGGGTTTAAAGTGGCTTCAGTCGTATTTTAAGTGTGTGAATGACAATTGGTGACATTTGTGCAGGTTTTGCCCTCAATTCTGCAAGAACATTTCTCATTTTCCTGAATTTTATTTCTGCAAAAACTGACAATTTGTTCTAATAAGTGTCATAGCTAAAGAAAAAATATCTTTGCATGCTTATTTCTGCATTTCTTACAATCTTTTATCAGTAATTCCTAAGAAAATGTGTCATTTCCTGAATTGTATTCCTCCAAAAACAAAGAGTTTGCTATGATATGTGTTACAACTAAAGAAAAAGTCTATTTTTGGCTTGTTTGTGCGTTTCTTAGGATCGTTTTTTTTAGTAATTTCATGTCCTAAAGCCTTCATGTATCGGGTTTAAAGTGGCTTCAATCGTATTTTAAGTGTGTAATTGACAATTAGTGGCATTTGTGCAGGTTTTGTCGCATTTTCCTGAATTTTATTCCTGAAAAAACTGAGAATTTGTTCTAATACGTGTCATAGCTAAAGAAAAAATATCTTTGCATGCTTATTTCTGCATTTCTAACACGGGAAATCGTACTGTAAGAGTGCAAATGTGCAGGTTTTGCCAATAATTGTGCAAGAAAATGTGTAATTTCCTGAGTTTTATTGCTCCAAAAAGAAAGAGTTTGCTATGATACGTGTTATAACTAAAGAAAAAGTCAATTTATGGCTTATTTCTGCATTTCTTAGGATTTTTTTTCAGTAATTCCTCGTCATGAAACCATCATATTTCAGGTTTAAAGCGTCTCCTGTAATTCAGTCCACAGGAAATCGTTCTGTAGGCGTGCAAATGTGCAGGTCCTGCAAGAAAATGTGTAATTTCCTGAATTTTATTCCTTCGAAAAGTAAAAAGAGCAAAAGGAAAAAATTTATTTGCAGGCTTATTTCTGCATTTCTTAAAAGCCTTTGTGTATCGGCTCCAAAGGAAATGAGACTTTTGGGTGAACAGATGACAATTACTGACATTTGTGCAATTTTATACGTTAGAAATCAAGGAATTTGCTGTGATACGTGTGATAACTAAAGAACAAAATGTCTTTGCATGCTTATTTCTGCATTTTCTTTAGTAGTTTCATGTCATAAAGCTTTCGTATTTTAGGTTTAACGCGTTTTAAAAGTTCCTCCTCGTGCACAGAGGTCACACATGTGCAGGCGGGGGTAAATGTAAATATCTCTGCGAACCAAACGACTGTGATTCTGCACCAAGTGGGGGCGCGAAGCAGAGGAAACAAATAAATAAATAAATAAAAGAAGCACCAGGGCGGGCAAACAGCCATGAAATCCCTGATGCTTCCTGCCAGTGTGAAGATAGGCGCCGCCAACTGCCCAAATCCAGAGCAAGTCCTCATTCCTCCAAACGCCGCTAAAGCCTCTCCCAATGTCAAGTGGCATTTATTAAATAGCGTTTTCATGCGAGTGTCCCCGGTGAGCTGTGTGGTCCAAGCAGGAGCGCCAAAAACCCAGAGAGCTGCTTTCTCTTTCTCCTCGTCTTAGTCGTCCTCGTTGTCGTCTTCTCTCCTCTCTGGGCTTTGACGCCCGTCCAGATTTTTAGCGCTAATCCCCCGTCTTCGCCGAGTCTCAGGTACGACGTCGGGAAACGACCGCTCCCGATAAGGCCCGACGCAAGACGACGCAATACCTGCGGGAGATCCGTTTCACGCCACGCCCCTGAGAGGATTTGTTTGGGTTTTTTTGGCGGGAGCGGCGGTGGAAGTAGGGTGGCATCTCTCAGAGCCGCCGCCCGGTGGAATCATGGGTGGTAAATCTTCCCCCAGCAGTTAGAAACCAACAGATCTGTTTGGAGTTTTTTTATTATTATTATTTAAATGTCGGGGCCACAATCTGACAGTGCAGAGCAGCAGACCTCGCTTTATTGTTGGTTTTGGCTGCAGCCGCCCGGCAATCCCAAGAACATGGGAGTTCATATCCAAGGATAATCTGCTGTTGTTTTTATTTTTTGCGGCCGATTTTAGTTTAATGCCTCGTCTCGGGTGAATCTGAGCTTTTTGGTGGAAAGAATAAAAGACTCTAATCCTTGGGTGACCACTGGTGAGGCGACCCGAATAGTTTTTCCCAAACTACCGCGACCCGTCCTCTGTCTTTTCTGTCTTTTTATTTATTTATTTTCTGATTGTCTTCTCGATGCAGAGAGCTGGAGACGGGGCGGGGGCCGGCCGACGACCAGAAACTACATTCATCAGTTCACAGTTTCAGAGGATATTGCAAATCAATTTATTAGATTATGAGGCCTGCTTTGAGCTCTGCTTTCCTTCTCCCACCCGTTCAAACATAATATTTTAAAGGAAACTCTATTTCCAGATTAGAGAGCACTTTATCGCAGAACAAGGAAGTATAAATTCTGGCCCAGACATCCTAAATCCTATTTTCTCTCTGCGTCCTCTTACAGTAACCGTCATCTTCTTCTCCTCCTCCTCAAGGACGTAATGGTTTATGATTTAACCTCTCACATGTGGATTCCTGTAAATAGAAAAATAAAAGGCCCTGGACGTGCGGCTAGCAGCCGTCCGCCAGCGGTCCAGTCGACATAAAGCATAAAGAGAAAGAACAAAGTCGAAATAATGCGCAATTAATCTTCCAGCTAGTGATCCAATTATCCAATTGAAGCTGCCGTTTATGAACGCCCGGCTCGTTCCGCGCCCAGATAAAGCTCGGACTTCTCTCCGACGGCCGGGCGAAGGCGGTCTCTTAAACGGTATTATCCGACGCGTTTTCCGAACCGAACAGCGTTCCCCGCTACGGAGGAGATAATTCCCAAATCGCCGCTCTTTAATTCCACGCCTCTCGTGTTGGGCTGACTTAGGAGGGGACCCTAGAGGGGGGAGACAACCCTCTCCTCCCCCTCCTCCCCCTTCCTCCATCCGCCACTGGAAAACAGGAGGATTAACGTCCAAACCGATCGTCACATCGAGCGCCAGATAATATTTTTAAAAGTTTGTGCAGAAGAAATTCAGCTAAGAGGAGGTCACTTATTACCCAGCATCCGCAGCTAGACACTCTATTTACTAATTAATTAATAAAATATAGATTTGAATCATTGTCTGACATTTAAAATATAAAGTTGAGATTGAAGCGGCGTCAGAAATGTTGGTAACGATCATGAGTTTGGATTAAAAATGTAAAAATAACACAAATACCTCTTAAATTTAGTGTAAATAAAATGTATAATAAAGCAATTGTGCATTTTTTTTATATTTAACCTTTTAAAACAAATTAAAGAAGCAATTTCTTAACACAAACCTCCAAAAATATTTCAAATCTGATTTAAATTCAGTTGTTCTGCAGCTGCAGGAGCAGATCTTTTTCCTCCCTAGTCCACAATAATCATCACTTACAGACCTATTAGCTGCCGAGGGCTTGTCGTGTTAATTCCTATGCTCTGCGATATATTAACTTGTGTGTGACGGTACCTGTCACATTTCGTCCCGCTAAAACCAAAAAGACCTGCAGAAGAAAGACACTTCCTGTCTGCAAAAAGCCGTCCCCTGCTGCTTCTGTTTATCCAAAACACTAGCCTCTTACTCCGGCTAATGGACTGGGACTCGAATCAGATCTGACCCCGAGCATTACCCCACACACACACACACACACACACACACACACGCTAACAAAATAAATAAATAAATAATAAAAAACGCCACAACAATGTGATAATTCAGTCTCTCTAGTTAAATTACAGCCACGAAGCTCGGCTCCATTTGATGAAATCTTTTTATCCGAGAAACAAAGAGATGATTTGAGCAGCCTTCGAGCTAAACTTTAAGGTGGATCGTGTTTGGAACCGCTTTGAATTTATTGGGATTATTAATAATAATAATAAAAAATTAAAAAAAGGGGACAACTTTCTTGTGTGTGTGTGTCTTAGCATCTGAAACTACAAATAAAAAGAGTTATGAAGCCTCAATTTGGCATTTTGCACGTTGCCATCTTGGGTTTTTGAACCTTGGAGACGAGCAAGGGGATGCTACGCTAAGCTACGCTAAGCTATGATTGAAAAAAGATCCGATATCAGTTTCCGATGTTTTCCAACATTTTCCAGCTCAAACTTAATTTGAAAATCTCGACTTTAATTAATAAAATCCCTAAAATAAATTGATGCAGTCGTTTTATTCTAAAATAAAAGACTTTTATGGCGCTAATTGTTATTTATATCAAAGAGAAAAAGGTCTGATATCGATTCATAAAACCTTGGATGCCATCTATTTATTTTTCCTGCATCGTCTTGTTCGACGTCTCGTTAGAAGCTGGAGCTCAGGGGCTGGAGGAGACCTGCACGAGACGAGGAAATCTCTTTAAAAACTGCGTGAAAGCAGAAATATCTGTAGATGAATTGATAGCGTATCGATTCAGGCCCCAAATCTGCTCTAACGTCTTGTTTTATTTGCTGTAATTTAGAAAAATAGGCATCTGAAGTTGTGTTTGAGTGCGTGAACTCATCAGGAAAATTAACATAAATAATATTATATGTGTTTGCTGCAAAGAAACGTATAATGCATTCGTTAAAGATGTTCAATACGTGTTTATTTAAATCAAACCTCCTCGTGCAGGAGCTATAAAAGCCACGACACCTCCTTGTAAATGTGCTCTGTCCACCTTAAGATGAAACCAGGAGAAGAAGAGGAAGAAGAAAGAGGAGAAGAGGAGGAGGAGGTGGTGGGTGCAGAGTAGTGTTTTAAAAAAAAAAAAAAAAAGGGGGGGGGAAGTAAAGCTGATGAAAAGGACGTTATTAGCTTGGTCGCGGTCGGAGCCCATTTGCGTCCATTTGCATCTGGGCTGAAACCTGCAGCTGAGAGCATCTCGGCGGATGTATAATGACCGGTTGTCACAACAACACGGGAGGTGGCCCCGCCGGCGAAATGACGGCCCTGTCACTCCTCCGCAAAGACGAAAGCGCTGGCAACCTGTAATTCCCCCCCCCCTTCTCCTCTCTCCTCCCCGGCGATGCTTCCCTTCCTGCGCCGCCACCGCCACCACCGCCGCCGCCGCCTGGTTAAATGGCACTTTTGAAGGAAGTAAATCTACAAAAGTTGTGTTTAATAACATCGCCCGAGCCAAACGTTTGACGGGGTGAGGTGTGTTTGCAGGCGGCGGCGTAGAGCGAGAGGCTCTCGGGGTTAAGAGGGATTTGTCATTTGTTTGTGCTCGCAGGCCGTAATCTGTTCATTGAAACGGCCCATTTTTTCAGCTAGCTGCTCTCGGAGTAAATGAAAAACAATTATGCGGCGCGCGCGAGGAGAAAAGAGGAGAAGGCAAGGTGGGGATGAGGAGCCGCAGCCGATAAGTCGTCTACTTTTATTTCACCAGGAAAAAGAAAAAGTGAAACTCCAAGAAAAAACAAAAAAAGAAGCTTTAACGTCGCCTGTAATGAGTCAAACGCTCTGAAGTTGACTCGCTTGGGTTGCAGCCTCCTGTCTCTGCAGATGTGAAGCCAAGTGACACATTGATATGCAGAAAGAGAGCGACGGAGAAAAAGAAAAACAACACTAAAACTCAACAACCAAAGGCCTCCCCAAAAGGCAAACACATAACTAAACCTGCACGATGAAGAAGCAGCGGGGAAATTAGCGACAAAGCATTATAATTTGTCACTGATGCATAAATCTTGCTGACGTGCTCAGTCACTCTAATGGCGCCGCGGCTGCTCGGTGGAAGGCTGTGCAAACTTGCGCAGTTGCAGAAAAAACAGGGGGAGAAAAAAAAAAAACTATATGTTTCGAAACATCACCTTATTTGCATAATTTACCAAAAGCCAATGAGGCAGCTCAAGGAGTTGCGGGTGATAGTAATAAGTGTTTGGGAAAGGCAGAAAGATCACTAATGGTTTGCCTATGGGGATTTCTCCACGCCATGGGGGAGGAAAATGAGAAATATTTTTCAAACAGCGGGGGTAAAGGTTTTAAAACTAGGAGCACATGGGGAGATAAAGATGTTCCTGCCACGGGGTGCTAGGCGGGAAAAATGCAACGGGCGAGGATGACAAAAAGAATGCCCCCGTAATTTCGGCATTAAGAGGTAATAATCATGTTTCACCGATGATATTAAAAACGGTAACCCGCAAAGCCGGAGTGAAATAGATAAATATATAAATAAAAGTGGAGAGGCGAGAGAGAGAAGAGTGCGCCCATCAGGTAGAGGAGGTAATGAGGTGGTGGTGGGTGGAGGGTGGAGGGTGGGGAGGAAGGGGAGGAAGGAGAGGAGGAGGAGGAGGAGGAGGATGATGGGCGCTCATCACCAACTCTGTGTGAGAGTAAACAAAGAGTGAAGTGAGCGGGGAGAAAGAGTTCGGAGATCACGACCGAGCTGCGGATCGGCGGCGCCCTGCCGCGAAGACGGCCTCATCTAAATGAGCTATGTGACATCCAGATGTACCGAGGGAGAGCGGGACGCTACGGCGCCAACTAGAGGACGATTAAAGCCGGATTTTCACGCAAAGTCTTCAGAAATGTCACTTATATATACGTCGTCTTTAGACAAAATAATATCAAGAATGTTTTATTTTAAAGTGAAGCCAAAGCAAGTAGAGCTCCCCCTGGTGGCTGGCTGCAGTATAGCTCATAAGCTCCACCCCCTCCTTGTTAGTGGGCGGGACTTGCGCCAAACTAAAACACTAAAATACACGTCAGATAACTTGAACATATGTTAATATAATATTGATGACTGTTCCAAGGTTCAATTTTTTTGGATAAGCGGAGCGTAGTGTTTATTAAATGAAAACGTGAGTGAGTCTGGAGGAAGTGTGGGCGGGGCATCGATATCACGGCTCCACGTGGCTCCGCCCTCGGACCGTACTGATCAGACTCTGGCTCCTAAGTTGCAAGATGGCGCCGCTTGTATCCACTGGAAAACTGTTTGACCAATGAGAGGAAGTGGAGACGTATTGTCCATATTTATATACAGTCTATACGAAATAAACCCTTTAAAACCGAATGTGTCGCCTCCACTGCTAGGCAACCGTTAGCATCTAGAAGCCACCGAGGCTAGCAGTTAGCAAGCCGGCGACTTCTTGGTCTTCTTTTCGTCAGCTTTGACGCTCGCCAACTGCCGGTAAAGCAGCAGCAGAAGAAGATGATGTAGTTTTGGCGCTACAGGGACGTGGTTACCTAAAATAACTAACTAGCCTGATACGACCCGATCATTTTAATCGATGCTGATGCTGATTTGTCGCTTCATATCCACGGCTAGAAATGTGTCGCCGCTCTCTTTGCTGCTAATGTCAACGCAACGCAAGTTGTGGAAACTCCACTGCTAGACAACCGTGGCTAGCAGTTAGCAAGCCGGCGACTTCTTGGCTTTGACGCACGCCAACCGCCGTTGAAACAGAAGAGGAAGTTTTGAAGACCTAAAATAAATAACTGCAAAACATCAGGCTTGGCTGAAGCCTGATCCCGATCGAGACGTCCCTATACGGAGCCTTGAACGTCCACTAGCGACAAACAGGCGAGCTAACTTCTTCACATGTGGACGGAGCTTTAGGAAAATCGTGTTGAACTTTTTGAAATCCAACTTAAAAGCGAGCTAACGAGTGCAGGAAGCGGCGAGTCCGAGTCTCTCTCTTGGTGGTTCGCTTTTACTTTACAGCTCAAAGTGAAAAAAGACCAAACTCCAAACTGCCGAGCTGACTTCCTGATAATGTTCTGCGGATGTGTTTGTGTCTGGCTGGCTGAGGACGGGAGCTGCAGCGAGTGTCAGCGGACGCCTGCCTCCAACTTCGTCATGAAGAAGACGATAAGCGGTGGTGGTGGTGGTGGGGTGGAGGGGGGGGGAGGCCGGTCGAGACGGTCGGCAGGCTCGGTACATTGTGATAATGACATTTGGGGAGGGGGGATAGTGTTGCAAAGCTGTTAAGCTCTTTCATTGCACCAAGAAGATTAGTGGACGAGATGGAGCTGAATGACAGCGAAGGTAGCGTCCCCAGCCATCGCCTGCCGAGGACTTGGCATGAAGAGGTCCGTTAAAAGCCAAGCGCTCACTTTACACCGAGGACCAATTGTCCTTCATCTCGCAAAGTATTTCAAACCCCCACAAAGCAAGGGCATTCTGTTGTTTGTGCCTCTCTCATCCGGCTCTGGGTTTACCAGTCACTTCTACCGCTACCTTCTATTCCTTCAGAGGTTTATCTGGTCGGGGCCGGTTCGTTTGACCGAACCAAAGCAAGAAGCGGGAACTCCGGACAGCTCGTCCTATTATCTGAGACGCGGGCCTGCCATGCCTTTAACTCTTTGTCACGTTGCCTGTTGGCGTTATAAGCCTTCTGGGAGCGGTGGGCTGCTCGCCTGCATCCTAAGTCACCGCATCTACACGAGTATCGGTCTGTGGTTTTAACCCGAGTTTCCCTACAGGCCTCTGGAAAACACTTTGTCCATCTCCGCCCACGCAGGAGTCATTTTTATTTATTATCTCCTCTGACAGCGGAGGGGAGTGACGGGGGAGTCGGAGAAAGCGTTTTGTCAGTCCTTAAGTGTCCTGACAATCCGAATGAAGTTTAGCATGTGAGGAACAAGAGGCTATTTTTTATTTATTTATCTAGAGAGCGAGAGGGGGGATGATGCAAAGATGACAGAGAAGGAGTCGGCGCTTGACCTCCACCGACGTCTTCCAGCGTCCCCCAGTGGGTGGCGGTCAAAGAAGACGCCGGCAGTGTGACAGGAAGTGTCATCTCAAGAGAAAAACCCGACGTGGCGTTATGAACTCACAGAACATGTTTTTGCAGGTAGTTAAAAGACAAAACTCTGGCCCGCGTGAGGTTATTTATTGTTCAGATCTCGTCTCGTAGGTGGCGGTCGGTTTGTTTTGGACGTCGTACATCTGCGCAGGGGGATGTTTAGCCACATTCCCAGGTGGGAGCTCACGCCGACAAGGCCGAGGGCCCCCGTCGCTAAAAAAGCCAGCGTGGGACGTTACGTGACGCTTGAAGACTTATAAATCCAACGCATCGGTTCATATTTTCATTTCTTTTCCTGCAGAAAGCCGTGCTCGGCGGTAGAAGCAGACCTGACTCCTCTCTCTCGCCTCAGCGGTTACATAAATGCACTCCTCTCTGTTGTAATTTGTGGCCTCAGTGGGCTTTTTTCCTTTTCTTTTCTCTTTTTTTTTTAATGCGATGTTTATCCCCGCAAACACAGCAAACAGATTCAGCGAGAGCGACGACAGCCGTGAAAAGCATCGGCGAGCACAGCAGGTACTCCTGAGCTCCGCTGTAACAAATACCTCTTAAAGACTCTTATTTAAATGCCCCATCTGCTTTGACAGGTGCTGTTTGAAATCTAACCCCACGGGGGGACAACCTTGTAACTTTTTTAAACGCGCCTCTTTGTAACCGCGCGAGGGAAGAAACAACGGGGAGCGCTCTCTTTAGTCAACCCCGTCGCACTTTGAAAAAAAGGAAATAAATAAATAAATAAATAAATGCGAGGCGTTTGTGTTTGTGCGAAAAACTTTAACTCAAAAGATTTTTCTCTCCATGTGGCGACTCTCCTCTCTCACGCAACCTCCAGGGAGATAATAGTCAAGATCATGTCTTGCTGTTAATCCCGCAAATAAATAAATAAATAAAATAAAATAGAAATTTGATAAACTTGCCCGTCGGGTTATGACAAATAATAAACTACCTGCTTCCCCCACACCGCCCTCACATGAAGATGAATTACCCCTTTAATGCGTAATGACATGCAGAGCGCAATGACAATTACCTGACTTGGGGAGGAGGAGGAGGAGGTGGGGGCGGTGGAGGGGTCTGGATGGAAGACACCTTAACGCTGTCACGGACGGCGGAGCATAAAGCGCTACGCTTTAAGCTTTAATTACCTTGTTGTTTTTGTCCCCGCGACACACTGGCCCCTTGCACTCAATCATACCGCTGCCAAAGCCACGACTCCCCCCCTCCCCCCCTGCCTCCCCCCTTTTCCTCCCCCCTTTCAGTCCACTGCAACACATTAAGAATAGATTAATAAACAACATTAATATCTTTTTGTTCTGCTTCTCTTTATTGAATCTCCTCGTCAGCGTCGTCGTCGTCGTCGGGGCTTTTGTTCGTCGTTAAAGGTTCACCCCAAAGAAAAAAAAAAGACATTTAATTGCCCGCCACCCTTGATTGCGAAAGCTCGCCGCTGTGTGTGTGTGTGTGTGTGTGTGCGTTGAAGAGAGGCCGCCGCCATTAGAGCCTCCTGAAGGATAATTGCTATCAGTGTAATGATCACAGCGCTTTTCATGTATCGGGCTCCCTGATATCTCCCAGATATGTGCCATTAAGAGCAAGGTTGTCTTTGTTGCGGCTGCTCACGCTTGGACATAGGCCAACCTCCCCCCCTCTCCCTCCCCTCCCCTCCCGTCCCTCCCCTCCCTTCTTCCCTCATATTTCCAATGCGCCGACATATTCTCGTCAGAGGTGAAGCGGCGTTAAACCCGTTTCATCTTCAAATATCATCAAGGTAGCATCAATCAGCAGGTTCAAACTTGAGGAGAAGGAAGCCTAAAGCGTACTTGTTAATAATAATAATAATATAATATTATTTAGAAATATTACCAGAGCTCTCGGAGAAAACAAAAGCATGCAAAATAGGAGGAGAATAAATAAAAAAAATAAATAAAAAGGAACTAGCCAGACATCTTGGCATCTGTTACCATTAATTTACTGCTCACTGCTTTCAATGCGATTTCCTCCCATATGTTTCAGATGTGTCTTTGCCTTCAAACCCCCCCTCCTTCACCCCCCCACCACCATTACCACTGCCGCCGCCGCCGCCGCCGCCGCCGCCGCCACCGCCGCCACCCAACATGAAAACAAACGGCTTTCTCTTCTGAATTATTCACCAACGCATGAGAAGAAAAAAAAAAACTCTTTATCTTTAAAAGATGCCACATGAGCAGAGGCCTTGATTTACTTCCCCTCCCCTCCCCTACATCAGATAAGCCCTCAGGTGCGTCTTCTCACGCCCTAATGTGTTTAGTCTGAGCTCGCCGGCGAACACAATCCGCTCGGACGGATCACAATGAGGCAGGAACCGTCCCCTGGTAGCCGTCGGCCGATAACGGTCTCCGCTGTAATGTCTCTGCATTGTTGTGCGAACACAATACCGTCAGAGCCGTGCCACTTCCACCTGACTTTTTGAAGTTTAACCCCCCCTACTCCCACCCAACCGACCCCGTCGTTGTCGTCATCGGCCTCCGTCGCCCTCTCGTGCCACCGGCTCTGACTGCATGATTGATGACGCTCGTCAGGAAGCGGTCAAACCTTTTGTTTTAATGTTTTTCTTGCTGCTATAACACAATCTTTCTTGCACAAATTCTGCAATTAGCTTCCTTTCAAATACAAACAGTGCAGTAGTATGTCTTCCTTCCACAAAAAAAATAAAAATTGCACAAGTTTGTCTCAGTCAGGGGAAAAGAAAAAAAAACAACCAAACTCCCACTGTGTAATTTGCGACAGGTTTGCTCAGAGTCATAGACTCCTGCTGTCTTTAAAAGAACTCACAAACACTCGGCCTTACAGGCTGACAGCTTGACAGCTAATGAGCTCGACCATCATCATCACCATGTCTCGGGGAAGAAATAAAAAAATAAAAAAATGAAGAAATGTTTTGGCTGCACAGCTCGACGCAGCCGAGACCTTGTGCAACTCGAGGTAATTGCTGGCTTGAATGGAACAGAAAGGCTTCAATCTTTAGGAAATCGCAGAAAAAAGATAAATCTGGGACGAAGTGATCGGTGCCAGGGGTTTAACGAAGGGAGGGAGGTCTCGGTGTTTTTGTTGTGAGTCCAGATCACATGACGGCGTGGAGAAACTTTCCCCGACAGGATCTCTACATCACGCTTCTCAAATAATGGCCCAGCAAATGACAACAACACAAAAAAATAAAAAAAAAGCACAAGGGGCGTCTTTGTTGGTGAGAGGGGGACTTTCCGGGGGCTTCCCTCCACGGGGCCGGTGGTTGGTCATGGGGTTTGCAGCTGGGACAGTCCCAGTTTGGAGGGGAGTCTAATAGTTTACTTTAATAATTCACAACAGAAATGGAAAACTCCTACAAAACTGTGTCTGGATTTGTGAATTTTGCTCCATTTAAATAAGTAAGAAAATTTAAAACCAGTCTCTTGCAGCTCACACTTGGTTTCTAGGCTCTTGTTGCCACGGTTACCCTCATGCATATTTCTAAGTGAAAACATAAAAATATTGCCGGCGCTTGGACGGAGCTAGCTCTTCTTCTTCTTCTGTTTGAAAAGAAAATGCCGCCATCCGATGCTCCAAGCTATCAGCTACCAGCGTGGTGGATCTGGTGGTAGGAGCCAAAATGGTGGACGCTGTCTTTACCCCGTTGGTTGACGGCTAGAAGTTGAGATTACTTCAACTTTGCGTTGCCACAGTTTTTCTTTCTTTCCCCATCGATTTGGTGGTAGGAGCCAAAATGGTGGACGGGTCTTTCCTTGACGTTCTACTCAAAGTTGCGTCGCCAAATATATATATCTTTTTTTCTTTCAACCGTTGCTACAACTTTCTGAATTTAATTACAGTTCATGGTTTCCATCTTTCCGCCATCAGCATGGTGGATCTGTTGGTAGGAGCCAAAATGGTGGACGGTGTCTTTTCCCGTTGGTTGATGGCTAAAAGTTGAGATTACTTCAACTTTGCGTTGCCCCAGTGGTAGGAACCAAAATGGTAGATGGGTGTTTCCTTGACATTCTCCTCAAAGTTGCGTCGCCAAATATTTTTTTCTTTTTCTTTCAACCATCACTATAACTTTCTGAATTTAATTACTAGTCATGGTTTCCATCTTTCCGCCATCAGTGTGGTGGATCTGTTGGTAGGAGCCAAAATGGTGGCCGGTTGCCTCAAAGTTGCATTCTTTTACCATTCATGGTTTCCATGGCTTTAATGGACGGTTGATGTATTCTCCTATATATTAATAAAATAAAATAAAAATAGAAAAGTAATAAAAAAATAAATGAATAAATAAGAACAATCTAGAAATTTTAAATAAATAAAAAAAATCTAAAAAAAATAATATTAATAAAAACAAACTTTTATTTAAAAAAAATGAATAAACAAAAACAACCTGGAATTTTTTTTAAATAAAAAGTTACAAAAATAATAAAAAAAAAAAAAAAATACAAAATTAATAAAAATAACCTTAAAAAATAATTGAATAAATAAAAACAACCTAAACCAAACTATCAACCATTTATTTCGCTCCTGTTCTCTTTATGTTCATCTGACATCAGGAAGTAAATCATCTGAGTTTGTTGTCAGAAGTTGGACATCTTGAAGTTTCCGTCTCCACAGTGAGACGAGCCGTCCCCAGTGTCTCCGGCTCTAATGGGAGCGAACAGACACTTCTTCATGCTCCGTCTTGAATCCGATTGCCACCGACGTGACGGGGCAGAGACGTCTGGGGGGCACATGATGTCATTTATTGATAAGACGACGGCCTATCAGCCTCCACTCGCCCCCGCTCCCATTTACCGTCACCGCCGCTCTCGGCCTTATCAAACAAAAAAAAAAAAAAAAAGAAGAAGAAACGGAGAAACAGATGTGATTTTCTTGGATTGGAAACAGAGCGTTTTTCTTTCAGTGGCAGTGAGTCATCGCTCGCTGCCCTCTTACTTCCTCTTTGATGTGCGGCGCAGAAATGATACAAATTGCATTTAGTCCCTGTGAAATACAATAAGCGGTTGGCGTGATGGAGAACGTATTCATTTTGCTAACATGGGCAGCTTGAAGCGAAAGGCGCTCCCGTCCTTATCTGAAGGGACTCATCGGCTTCCTCTCTGATAAAAACCAAAAAGAAAGAGAAGAAGAAGAAGAAGAAGAAGCACCAGCAGCGATTTACTGATTAATCCAGGAAATAAGATTTAAACAGAAAGACTTTGACCTAGAACTGCAACTTCTTCTTCTTCTTCTTCTTCTTCTTTAGAATAAAATGCAACAAGCTCGTCGACAGCAGCGTTTAAACTTCCGCTCAATTAAATCTGCAACTTTTTTTAATTTTAATTTTTAATTTTCACGGCCTTGTTTGCTCTGAGATCATTAATTACAAACAAATTAGGGAGAAAACTCGTCGCTGACCCGGAAACAGCTCCTCCTCCTCCTCCTCCTCCTCCCCGACCCCTCGTCCGGCCTCAACTTTTTTTGGCCTCTGCAATTTTCTGCCCGTTGGTTTTGCGTCCCGATGCCAACAAGTTGTTTAAACGGTCGCACATTTAGTTTGTTAATGAATATTTTTACCAGGGAACAGTAGAACTGATTGTTACTGGCGTTGACGGCAAAACTTTTGCAAGGACTTTGCGTTTGTGTCTTTATTAAAGCAGGAAACAGCTTCCTAAAGTCAACTGGATCACTGCAACTATTGCAATTAAATATATAAAATCAGGCAATGAACCAAAAGATATCAGCCCCAAATATCTGGAATAAAACACTGAACACTCTCTGCCTTTTTAATTTGTAGCTCTGCAGGACATGATTGTGTTTTTAAAAGGATTTCGTCCACATATAAAGTAGTAGCTGGTCTCTAGTGGACGTCCCAGACTCTGGTTGTCTTTGCAGACGCTCCTTGATGGCAGCACAAACGGCACAAGGTGTTGACCCGGCCTCCAAATTCACTATATCCCCCAAACTGTTTCCTTGAACTTAAAGACCCCTGCTCGTCTTTATCTCTCTCCGAGCGTCTCTGTATCATGTCCATGACACAATCGCGGCTGCATCGCTCCCATCGGACGCCGAGCTCGCTGAAACGCGATTGTGATTTGCAGGTACGAGCCATAAACGGCACCAGATACGCCACTTAAACAAATCTCAGAAACAGACGCTCTGTGGAAGAATGACCTCACCCCTCGGCCCAGAGACGGCGGCTCTGATTGATGGATTGATGGCCGGGGCAGATAGACGTGGAAGCGGCCGCGCGTTCGCTCCGTGCCCGAGGTAAATACAATGTGACAGGCCCCGGCTCTCCCTGGAGATTGTGTAATTGTATTTTCACGTCGGCGCGGGCGTCGAAAGCCCGAGCAGATTCCCCCGGAGCGTCCACGGACAGATGGGAAGTGCTGCATATTTTAGAGGTGACAAAACTCAAGACTTACAGTAGGTTTCTGTTTGGAGATGCGTACGGGACAGCGCCGCCACCATCGTCGACTTCTTCGTGTGTTCGGCAGCGTTGCACCCTGCAGACCCCTCCTCAGCTCTAGAAACACTTTAATCAGTTCAGATGCAGAAATCAAAAAGAAAAGGCTGATTACAAAATCTTTTATGAAGCAAATAAGGCTTAAAAGTGCAGACATTCTGGTTTATAAATGAATTTCAGACACAAAAAGAGAAGAAAAACCTTAAAAACCTTGAAAATTAAATGAGTTTCGGTCGTTTTTATGCATCGGATCGTCAAAATTATTGCAAATATAACTCGTTTACGGTGCACTACATTAAATTAAGACCCCACATAGCTGCTACTGGATGATCCTCCTGAAGAGCCCTCGTTAGTTCAGGACAGACATGCTTTAATCATTTCAGATACAAAAATCTAAAAGGAAATACAGATTTTTGTAGCTGCAATTCACAAAATCTTAAAAACAAATTGAAATTAAATGAATTTAAGGTTGTTTTTATGCATCGGGTCGTCTGGTTTTTGCAGATAAAGCTTAAAAGTGCAGAAATTCTAGTTTATAAATTATTGCAAACACAAAAAGAGAAGAAAAGTCTTGAAAATTTAATCAATTTTGGTCGTTTTTATGCATCGGGTCGTCAGGTTTTTGCAAATATAACTCGTTTATGGTGTATTAAATTAAAACAGGACCCTGTGTACCTGCTGCCAGATGATCCTCCTGCACCCTGCGTGCTCTGCAGAGTCATCGTTAGTTCTGGACAGACATGCTTTAATCATTTCAGATACAAAAATCTAAAATCTAAATGAATTTAAGGTTGTTTTTATGCGTCTGGTCGTCAGGTTTTTGAAGATAAAACTTGTTTACAGTGCACTAAATTAAAATTGGACCCCACATACCTGCTACTGGGTGATCCTCCTGCACCCTGTGTGATCTGCAGAGTCCTCGTTTTAGACACAAAAAGAGAAGATAAAAACTAAAAACCTTAATAATTAAATGAGTTTCGGTAGTTTTTATACATCGGGTCGTCAAATTTAACTCGTTTATGGTGCACTACATTAAAATATACCCCACATACCTGCTACTGGATGATCCTCCTGCACCCTGCGTGCTCTGCAGAGTCCTCGTTAGTTCTGGACATGCAGTTCACAACAATACAGACATGCTTTAATCATTTCAGATACAAAAATCTAAAAGGAAATACAGATTTTTGTAGCTGCAATTCACAAAATCTTGACAAAAATCTGAAATTAAATGAATTTAAGGTTGTTTTTATGCATCGGGTCGTCAGGTTTTAGCAAGTAAAGCTTAAAAGTGCAGACACAAACACAAAAAGAGAAGAAAAACATTAAAAAACATGAAAATTAAATGAGTTTTTGGTCGTTTTTATGCATCGGGTTGTTGAGTTTTTGCAGATCTATCTTGTTTACGGTGCGCTAGATTAAAACAGGAAGCCGTGTACCTGCTGCCTGATGATCCTCCTGACATAAAGAACATGTGATCATTTAGAGCTCTGCGTTAGTTTGAAGCTTTTATCCGGTTTAATCCAACACGAGGCCGCTGTGTGAGTCATGTTCATCCAACAGGAAGTAGAGCTCGGAGGTACATTGACCCCAGGCTAGCGTTAGCACGGTGGCAGATGTCAGCTGTTTTACCCCGGCCTCCTCCTCCTCCTCCTCCTCCTCCTCCTCCACCATATACACTCAACTTACTACATTATTTTTTTTAGTTTTGTTTTGGGAGCTGGTCTAAAGGGAATCCATCCTGACAGGAACCCCTGTAATTAAGTGCATTGGTTTGCCCTCTCGCTAAGCTAATGGCTTTATTTTGACAGTGTTAATTGTCGTAATTGTCAGAATGGTACCTCTGACACTCGGCTCGGAGGACGTCGGCGAGGAATTGTTGGGCGCGTTGATGAAAGCGTTGTCATACATACTTCATCTCAACGAGCTAACGCGGCCCCCGTCCGGGCCGCATGGGACGCTGCAGCGGCATCGGCTTCCTAATTGCCTCTAATGAAACGCCGGCGAGGGAGGTGATCCGCTCCTATTTAGATCTCCGGCCTTTAAAGGGGGAGACACGGGAGAAGGAGTAGATGGAGAAAGTAGGAGAGGTGAGAGGTATCAGAGGGGGGTCTTCATAACCAATGCATGCTAATTAAGGCCTAACCCCCCCCTCCTCTCTGCCCCCCTCCCCCTCTCAAAGTAGTGAAACTTGACTCAGTGGTTTCACAGTCAACCTCTGCAGTGGTTGGTGGTTGTCACGGCGACGTTTGGACACCAGATGGTGCTGTTTGTGGCCCCCACCGGCCCTCAGCAGTCGGGGCATCTCCTCCTCTCTCCTCATTCTTCTCCTCCTCCTCCTCCTCCTCATCTTTTTCCTCTCTTCTTCTTCTCCTCCTCCTACATATTCTGTTTCTCATTCTTCTCCTCCTCCTCTTTCCACTACCTCTCTTCCTCCTTCTTCTTCTTTAACATATTCTTCTTCTTCTCCTCCTTCCTCTTCCTCTTCCTCTCCTATCCCTTATCCTCCTTTCTGTCTTGTCATTCCTTTTTCCTCCTTTCTTTCTTCTTCTTGTCTTTTCTACTTCTTCTCCCTCTAACTTGCCTTCACCTCTTTCTTCGTCTTCCTTATCTTTTTCCCTTTTCTCCTCCTCCTCCTGCTACCCCTTTTCTGCCTCCTTATCTCTTTCCTTCATCTTCTCTTCCTCTCGTTCTGCTACTTCTTCTCCTTCTCTATATTTCTTTCCTTCTCCTCATCCCTCTTCTTCTTCTCCTCCTCCTCCGATATGTTGTACTTGTTCTCTTCCTCCTCCTTTTTCTTCTTCCTCTCCTACATGTTCCACTGCTACTTCTCTTTCTCCTTATCTCTTTCCTTCTTTGTCTTCTTCTAACTCTCCTCTCCTCATCCTTCTCCTCATCCTCCTCCTACAACATATTATACTTCTTCTTTTCCTCCTCCTTCTTCTCCTATCCCTCATCCTCCTTTCTGTCTTGTCCTTCCTTTTTGTTGTCCTTCTTCTCTTCCTCCTCCTCCATCTTCTCCTTCCGCTACTTCTTCTTTTCTATATTTCTTTCCTTCTCCTCATCCTTCTTCTTCTACATATTCTGTTTCTTCTTCTTCTTCTCCTCCTCCTTCCTGTCCTGCTGCCACTTCTTCTCCTCCTCTATATCTTTCCATCTTTGTCTTCTTCTCCTCCTCCTCCAATAGCTTGTACTTCTTCTCTTCCTCCTCCTCTTTCTTCTTCTTCTCCTCCTCCTACAACATATTGTACTTCTTTTCCTCCATCTTCTTCCTCTCCTTCTTCTTCTCCTATCCCTCTTCCTCCTTTCTGTCTTGTCTTGTCGTCTTCTCCTCCTCCTCCTCTTTTTCCACCAATACATTTCAAAACCAGATCTTATAAAAGTCCTCCAATGTTTTTAAAATCACATATTCCACTGATATAAAGTCAAAACAATAATCTTGTACCAGCGGTCTATAGTTGGAGGTTTGCAAAAACAAAAAAAAAGGAATTTCAGGTCATTTTTCATCAGTTTATTTGCAAATAAATAAGCTAAACACTAAAATATGACGCCACAATAAATTAAAATAATAATATAATGAAACTGTCAGGTTGCAAGGACAGGTTTTATTTTATTTTGTAGTTTTTAGAGACACAAACTGGTTCAATCATGAAAAAAAATAGTTTTTTAAAAGGACATGAGAAAGATAATTTACAGATTTCACTATTTTTCTTCTTCTCTCTGCGACGCCAGCGGCCTCAGGCGTCGGTGGAAGCTCCGCTCTGCTCTGGACGCGATCTTTAATAATAATAATGAACTCTGAAGTTGTTGGAAGAGGTGGAAGCCGAAACCCAGAGGAAGAGTCCTCTGCAATAATCCGAGCGCAATTATTGCAGCATCTGCGACGACGACAACAACAACAACGACTGTAGCGTCGTCGTCGTCGGGGTCACAGAACAGATATAACAACACGCTGGAAGTTCAAAGCTAACGGTTTAGATGAAGCCGTGTGTGGCGGCGGCGGCGGTAAACAGACGGGATTATCTGAGGGAAGGAAAATGGAAGAAATGTTTCCAGATAAGAGAATTAAGTCTTGTTTATTAGCAAGTTAGCTCACTCCATTAGAAACCAGAGATCAGGCTGATAACCACCGCTCCTCCGGTAAATAACCACGGGTTCTCTGACGTCCTTCTCTTTCTCTCTACCTGAGCGGCGTTGCTCTCACTTGTGTTTGTTTATTTATTTATTTATTGTTTGAAAAGCTGCGAGGAGAACAAAATAAAATAAAAGGAGCGCGCCCCGGAAAGATTGATAAATCCGGTGGAATCTCAATTAGGCGTCGGGGGCACGAACGCAGATATTAAAAAATTTGGTCAAGAATCTAATTAGCTGGAGGTAATTAAACAGTCTCACACAGGGTCATTAATCTTTCCCGTGGACCTTTGATGTTTTGCATACTGTCTTGCAAGTCATTAATAAAATTCATAACGCTTTTCTTTGTGGTGTTTTATCACGGCCGTTCCCTTTCTCCTCCTCCTCCTCCTCCTCTGCACAAGTGTCAACACATCACAAGGGCCTCTCCTCTTGAGTTAATTTACTTTTTTATTTTTTTTTTTGTGCGTGCATATTACATTTTAAAGTTGCCCGCACCGCGACCCCTCCCATCCTCCTCCTCCTCCTCCTCCTCCTCCTCCTCCTCCTCCGGCGGCGGCGGCGGCAGCGTGCCTCCTCTTCCTCCTCTTCCTTTTCTTTACCTCTTTTCTTTTTGAGAGCACAATTACAGCAGCAGATCAAATTAAATTCTTCTGCAAGCACAGCTCATTTGGAGTGTAAAACATTCCTCGGCGAGTGTGCAGCCGAGTGTGCGGCCGTGTCAGCGCCTCGCGAAGAAGGGGAAGAAGGGAAGAAAACAAGAATTGTGTTGGCCATTGTGTGTCCCCCCTCCCACCCCACCACCACCACCACCCTCCCCAACCTCCCCCCTTCTTCCTCACCCCTGTAATTAAATCCCCACAATCAAGTCCATCTTAAAGCAGTCACGCTGTAAAATATGAAAAAGGGGGATGAGCTTGAGTACTTACTCTGCCGTCAGCGCGGCGGGGTGATGCATGTTATGTAAATGTGTGTGGAGGTTGTGTACATGTGACACAAGAAAAAAGAAAGAAGAAGAAGAAGAAGAAGAAGCGTTGCATGGAGGAGAGTGTCAGTAATAAATGTACGTCTTCCTGTATGTTTGCTAACATGTGGGAGTGAATGACAGCGACGCGATGCTGATGTTTCAGACGCTGTGAAGCTAAACTAAATATGTTAGCTAGCAGCTTTTAGAGGAGGAGGAGGATGTCTGGTCAGTCGTGATTGGACGAGATCTTTGCAAATATGTCTTTGAGTTAACGTTAGAAGAAGAAGAAGCTGCTTCATCATCTTGTTCTCTTTCTTCTTATTTTCTTCCTCCTTCTACGTCTCCTCCTCCTCGTTCTCCTCATCCTTCTACTCCTTCTTGTTCTCATTCTCCTTCGTCACCTTCTTTCTTCTAATTCTTCTCCTTCTCATGCTCCTCCCCTCCTCCTTCTACTTCTTCCTCTCCTCCTATCCGTCTTGACCTTCTTCTTCTCCTCCTCCACCTTCCTCTCCTGTTCCTCCTTCTCCTCCTCCTCCTCATCTTTTGTCATCTTATTCTCACCCTTCTCCTACTTCTATTTCTTCATCTCCTCCTTTCTGTCTAGGCCTTCTTCTCCTTCTCCTTATTTTTCTCTTCTTCTCCTTCTCCTTATTTTTCCCTTCTTCTCCTACTCCTCCTCATTCTTCGTCATCTTCCGTTCTTCTGATTTTTCTCCTCATCCTCCTCCTACTTCTTCCTCTCCTCCTATCTGTCTTGTTCTTCTTGCCTTCTGCTTCTTCTTGTTCCTGTTCTCCTCCTTTCTATCTTGCCCTTCTTCTCCTTCTTTTTCTCATTCTCCTCCTCCTCATCCTTCGTCATCTTCCTTTCTTCTTCTTCAGCTTCTTCTTCTCTCCCTTCCTTTCCTGTTCCTTCTCCTCCTCCTCATCTTCCGTCATCTAGTTCTCATTCTTCTTCTTCCTCTCTAATTCTCATCCTTCTCCGACTTCTACTTCTTCATCTCCTTCTCCTCATTCTCCTCCTCCTCCTTCTCCTTCATCATCTTCCGTTCTTCTTCTGAATCTTCTCCTCATGGTCCTCCTCCTACGTCTTCTACCTCTCCTCCTATATGTCTTGTCCTTGTTCTTCTTGTTCTTGTTCTTTCTGTCTTGCCCTTCTTCTCCTACGTCTTCCTCTCCTGCGCCGCCTTCTCCTCCTCCTCCTCTTCTTTCGTCATCTTGTTGTCATTCTTCTTTCTCTCCTCCCTTCTGTCTTGTCCTCTTTCCTTCTTCTTCTATCACTCCTTTTTCTCCTTCTCCTCATCCTTTTCCATCTTCTTGTTCTCATTCTCCTCCATCTTCTCATTTTCCTCCTCCTCCTCCTCCTGGAGCGGCGTTCATTCAGTTTTCCGTTCAGGTTTCAAACTCTCCCACCGTCAGACTCAAACTGACCCGTTAGTTTGTTAAAGGTTTGGTTTCTCCCGTTCACACGCTGCAAACTAACACTTCACCAGAAGAGGCTTTGACAAGATCTGGCCCCAATTAAGCTTTGCTAGTGCAAATTTAGCAGATGGAGGAGGAGGGGGGAGGAGGAGGGAGAAGGAGGAGGAGGAGCCCCCCCCCCACCCCAAACAAACTTTTCATATTATACTTTGGCTCTGAAGGTTTCGCTCTCGTTGCCCCAGTCGAGAGGAGAAATTTTTGTGTGGCGGCTAATTAGCGAAAGGGATTCTCTGAGAATATATCGTCCATCGCTCACGTCCGAGAAGTCATGTAATATTTATCACGTTTCAGGAAAAGTAAACTTGCTTCCAAAGAGTCTTGTTGGAAGGTAAAAAAACTAATTTAACAACCAAGAGGAAGAAGAAGAAGAAGACGCTTGAGACGGATTTAAAATTAGTTTTTATTCAACGTAGCCACGCCCTAAATACTTATACGACTTATCAGTAAAGAAAACCTCCCAGTAATGTTGAATGTTGAGCTTTAGGAACCAAAACATGTTTGTTTGTGCTGTAAAGTTGAGTATTTTAACATGGAGGTCAATGGGGATTCACTATTTCTTGTAGCCACCCTCTAGTGGACGTTAGTGGAACTGCATCATCTCATTTTCACCGGAATACACTGAAAATGAGACAATTGTACCTTTTGTACCTTTTTACCCAGCTGGTATTCATGTAAAAAAACACAGAGCACTACCCCCCGACCCCCCCAGGGTATTCGCTTACCTGATGAAGCCACGATTGCCCCCACCCACCCTTTTTACCCCTTCTGAGAGCTCGCACAGATAAAATTATTTTGAGTGGGAGCACAATGGTGGAGGTGCTTACGTTAATCCTGACGCTTCTTTGAGAGAAAAAAAGAAGGAGGCAAATAAGATAAGCTGCTGCCTCAAGGTAAAGAGCAAGGTGGTGGTGGTGGTGGGAGGGGTTTGGGGGAGAAGGAGGCCTCCGCCGCCGCTACCGCTGAAGCCCCGTCCAAGTTTGTGCCACAGAATTTATTTGCATAATTCAAAGGTTTAAAACCTGTAAAAAGGTTTGTCAGAGGGAAGGAATCAGCTCATAGGCTGAGGCCAGGGTCAGTGGGCGGGGCTTAAGAGGCGCTCCTCCAGTGACCTCAGTCGTGTTCGGCCTTTTCATTTCTTTCAGTAACTTTTAAAAGTCTCATTTATCTCTAGAAGAAGTTTTAATTTCTATGTTTAGATCAAGATGACAACCAGCCAGTGTTGCCAGGCAACCGTAAACACTCTAGGCTAACATTAGCTAGCATGCCCCTCCTCCTCCTCCTTCTTCGCCTCTTCCTCCTCCTTCTCCTCTTCCTCTTCCTCTTCCTCCTCCTCCTTCTCCTACTCCTCCTCATCCTTCTTCCTCTTTGTGTTCTCCTCCTCCTTCTCCTCTTCCTCTTCCTCTTCCTCCTCCTTCTTCACCTCTTCCTCCTCATCCTTCTTCCTCTTTGTGTTCTCCTTCTCCTCTTCCTCTTCCTCCTTCTCCTCTTCCTCTTCCTTCTTCTCCCCTTGGTCCTCCTCCTTCTCCTTCTCCTTCTCCTCCTCTTCCTCTTCTCCTCCTCCTCTTCCTCTTCCTCTCTTTCTTCTCCTCCTCTTCCTCATCCTTCTTCTTCTTTGTGTACTTCTTCTCCTCGTCCTCCTCCTCTCCCTCTTCCTCCTCCTCTCCCTCTTCCTCCACCTTCTCCTCTTCCTCCTCCTCCTTCTTCTTGTCCTCTCCCTCTTCCTCCTCCTTCTCCTCTCCCCCTTCCACCTCCTTCTCCTCTTCCTCATCCTTCTCTTCCTCATCCTTCTTCTTCTCCTTCTTCTCCTCTTCCTCATTGTCCTCCTTCTTCTTCTCCTCTTCTTCATCCTTCTCCTCCTCCATCTTCTCCTCCTCCTTCTTTTCTTCTCCTCTTCCTCATCCTTGTAATTCTTTGTTTTTTCCTCCTTCTCCTCTTCCTCCTCCTCCTCCTTCTCCTTCTTCTCCTCTTCCTCATTGTCCTCTTCTCCTTCTTTTCTCCTCTTCTTCATCCTTCTTCTCCTCCATCTTCTCCTCTCCTCCTCCTTTTCTTCTTCTCCTTCTTCTCTTCCTCATCCCTCTTCCTCTTTGTGTTCTTCTTCTCCTCCTTCTCCTCTTCCTCCTCCTCCTTCTTCTCCTTCCTCTCCTCTTCCTCATTGTCCTCCTTCTCCTTCTTTTCTCTTCTTCTTCATCCATCTTCTCCTCTCCTCCTCCTTTTCTTCTTCTCCTTCTCCTCTTCCTCATCCTTGTAATTCTTTGTTTTTTCATCCACCTCCTCCTCCTCCTCCTCCTCCTCCTCCTCTCTGTGAACACCCAGATATCAGATCTGAACCGTGGGGCCTGAGGAGCTCCAGGAGGTTCCCAGATAAATGAAATAAACTTTATTCATAAATGTGACTTGAAAGGCGTCGGTTCGTGTGAAGTCGTCCTCACCTTGTTATGTAACGACTGTGGCAGCGTTTGTTTTGTGCTTTGAGACTCCTGACGCTCCTGTTTTGTTTCCTCCTCTGCTGTCATGTTTCAGGGAACCCAGGAGAGACGCTCCCCGGGGAACCGACGGTAACTAACGGCGGCGGCGGCGGCGGCGGCGGTAGCAGGGGCCCGGCAGGTAATTCCCCCACACACAGACTGTTTGTTTTCTTTCTCATGGACTATTTTCGTCTCTTTCTTCTTTTATTTTTTCCTGTTTGATTCCTTGTGTCATAATTCCCTTTTATTCCGTCTTATTTATTTATTTATTCTGCATTTCCTCCTGCTTTTAAACACGACGGGTTGGATTTTATTATTTTTTATTTATTTATTTATTTATTTTTTTTGGGAGCAGTCTCGTAACTAGCATAATTAAAACGTGCTTGTTAACAATGGCGGCTAATGAGGAATACAACGGCGCTAACAATGGGAGCTGATTAGACAAAGACCGAGGCTGATAACGCCGAGGAGAGCTCACGGTCGGGGTTTGTCTACCTGAAGACACCTGTCCTCTGATTGTTATAATTATAGCTTTAATTTGTCTCTCACAGCTGAGACGGAAGTAGCTTTGTGGTGATGTGGCGGGCATAACACAACTCTGCAATAACACAAGTAGTATTTCTTTATTCAGGACCCGGAAAACGATTAGTAAAACAAAACAAATCAAACACAGATGGTAGATTTTAGGTTTAGACAAGCTAGGAGGCTAGGAAGAGCTATTATTAGCTCGGAGGCTAGAGGGAACAGGCTATTAGCTGGGAGGCTAGGAAGAGCTGCTATTAGCTGGGTGGCTAGGAAGCTAGAAAGCGATAGTATTAGCTGGGAGGCTAGGGAATGCTACTATTAGCTTGGAGGCTAGAAAGAAATGCTATTAGCTGCGAGGCTAGGAAGAGCTGCTATTAGTTGGGATGCTAGGAAGTCAGGAAGAGCTACTACTAGATAAGAGGCTAGGAAGCTAAGAAGACCTACCATTAGCTGGGAATCTAGAATGACATGCTATTAGCTAGGAGGCTAGGAAGCAAAAAAAGGTGCTATTAGCTGAGAGGCTAGGAAGCGTTACTGTTAGCTCGGAGGCTAGAGAGAAATGCTATTAGCTGGGAGGCTAGGAAGAGCTGCTATTAGCTTGGTGGCTTGGAAGCCAGGGGGAGCTACTATTAGCTGGGAGGCTAGGAAGAGCTGTTATTAGCTTGGTGCCTAGCAAGCTAGGAAGAGCTGCTATTAGCTTGGAGACTAGGAAGCTAGGAAGAGCTGCTATTAGCTGGGAGGCTAGGAAGAGCTGCTGTTAGCTAGGAGGCCAATAAGAGCTACTATTAGCTGGGAGGCTAAGAAGAGCTACTGTTAGCTGGGAGGCTAAGAAGAGCTACTGTTAGCTGGGAGGCTAAGAAGAGCTACTGTTAGCTGGGAGGCTAAGAAGAGCTACTGTTAGCTGGGAGGCTAAGAAGAGCTACTATTAGCTGGGAGGCTAAGAAGAGCTACTATTAGCTGGGAGGCTAAGAAGAGCTACTATTAGCTGGGAGGCTAGGAAGAGCTACTGTTAGCTGGGAGGCTAGGAAGAGCTGCTGTTAGCTAGGAGGCAGAGCTATCTAGGCTAACTGTGATAACTTGGGGTTTTATTTGTGTTGAAATAGAGCGTAGCAAGAGTATTATTGAATATTACGTCCTTGATACATCATCATACATTCTTGCATCCAACCACAAAATAAAATAAAATGTTTGTCCTTTTTTTTTCTCTTTTAATTCATTCACCTTCATGTCGCGTTTGCTCAATTTAACTCTGTTTTAAATGGAGCGCTTGTGGATTTGATTCCAGGGCGAGCGTTTGTAAAGCAAAGTGAGAAAACCACTTAGATTCTATTATGCTGCGGTTTTCTGTGGAGGCGCAACCATAAAGGTTATTTACACCGTGTTTTTTTTTTTTTTTGCCTCCGCTGATACGGAGAGAAGAGACCTTTTGAGTGATACAATGGTGCATTTACACGGAGCAACGGCAACCTGACACACCGTTAAAGTACTTCTGAAAAGCCCTCAAAATACACCGAGAGTCGGCGGGGAAATGAAGGAGGCTACAGATAAGAGTCGACTTGTAAAACATAATTATATTTCCGTCGCCGGGGCGCGCGGCGTTGAAAGGAATGCATTTAACCTGTGATTCATGCATGGCAAGAAGTTGTCGAGGGGGAAAGGGAAAAAAAAGAACACCAGTTAAATTGTGGAGGTAAGAAGCCTTGAATAAAGTGTAGCTAAGGTCATACCATCTTATGAGAATAATTTGATTCGGTGCTAGTCTCCTCTCCTGCAGGCGTTCTCTACAGGGAAAAGGATTATATCTTTACACTTTTTTTTTTATTCCTGCTTCCCAAAAGGATGGGGAAAAGGTCTGCTGGTATTAAAATCCTGTGAGCAGGTTTGGGGCCTGAATAACTCCACAAAGTGAAAAAGAAAAAACTGTTTCGTGCCACGGCTCTCAAAACCTTTCCCTGGGTTCATTCATTGGGAATCGCTCCCGCAAAGAGGTCAATTTCCTGTTGGCTCTTGTTTAAATTAATTCACAAAAGCGTTCATTGGACTCGGGAGGAAAGTACAGATGAGTATCAACACTTTGTTTAGTCAAGGAGTATTTCCAGAAGCTGAAAACATTTATTTTTTTTTATTTTGGTTACAGTGAAAAGTTTGATTTGCAGATTTGAATTTTATCTCCTCCTTACTGTACACATTGCTTACCTCCCTGGTTTCCGTCTATTTTAGTAGCAGCGGTAAACAGAAGTGTTGTTTTTGCTGGCGGCGGTAGGGAGAGGTTTCCCAGGAAAGCGCTGACCGATATTCTGCTGCACAGTGGTCGAATCGCGTCCGCTTCCCTTTGTCCTGGCAGGATATCAAAGCCTTAATACACTTCCTGTCACCTACTCCGTACCCGTGGTGTTGTTTGAGACATTGTTTTACTAGACGGCAATGGATCTGTGCACCAGCTGATCCATGCAGCCTGCCGTTCGTCTCTTGAGACTTTTTTGATGACCAAAAAAATCAAAATTTGTTGTAATATTTTCATTTGGAAATGTCTTTCCACCAGTGTTAGTGTTAGCTGAGAGGCTAGAAAGTGAGGGAGTGCTGCTGTTAGCTGGGAGGCTAAGATGAGCTACTATTAGCTGGGAGGCTAAGAAGAGCTGCTATTAGCTGGGAGGCTATGAAGAGCTACTATTAGCTGGGAGGCTAGGAAGAGCTGCTATTAGCTGGGAGGCTAGGAAGAGCTACAATTAGCTGGGAGGCTATGAAGAGCTACTATTAGCTGGGAGGCTAGGAAGAGCTACTATTAGCTGGGAGGCTAGGAAGAGCCACTATTAGCTGGGAGGCTAGGAAGAGCCACTGTTAGCTGGGAGGCTAGGAAGAGCCACTATTAGCTGGGAGGCTAGGAAGAGCCACCATTAGATGGGAGGCTAGGGAGAGCTACTATTAGCTGGGAGGCTAGGGAGAGCCGCTGTTAGCTGGGAGGCTAGGAAGAGCCGCTGTTAGCTGGGAGGCTAGGAAGAGCCACTATTAGCTGGGAGGCTAGGAAGTGCTACTGTTAGCAGGGAGGCTAGGAAGAGCTACTGTTAGCTAGGAGGCTAGAAAGTTAGGAAGAGCTGCTATTAGCTTGGAGGCTAGGAAGTTAGGAAGCGCTACGATTAGCTTGGAGGCTAGGAAGCTTCTTCTTTTGGAATTTTTGGATGTTTTATCACTGCTGGGTGAATTACTGCCCTGTGCAGGTTATGATTATTTCAGGCAGTTAGCATTAGCCTACCAAAAGCTAGCTAGCAAGTCCTGTGTCTAAAAATGAGGAGGAAGAATAAAACATCTGAAGGCACATCACGCTTTTGTTTATGCTAGCGAGCTAACTATGAAGCTAAATTAGTCTCATCTAAGTACTTTAAAAGTTTTTTTTTTTGCTCTACATGAAGTTATTGCCTTCTGACTTTTTACTGACGCACATTTAGACAGTGGAATCAATTTTCAGTTTTGTCAAAAGACGACGTATAAACTTAATGTTGTTCGTTGTAGTTTTTACTAAACGTATTAAAAAGCCTCTTAGAGTCATGTTTTGCTGTTATCCTCCTCCTTGATTAATTATTTTACATTTTAATCACAATTAAAGACATAAATCAATAAATAAATAAATAAATGGTGAAAAGTCTGAAACATTCCCAGAAGGACGTGTTAACTTCCAGCTCAGTTTTTCAGGAGTTATTTTCAGGTGATGCATCACAGCTGGACCTCTCCAACAAAATGCCCGAGCCCTTCCAATCAGGCAGATTTACAGTACTTGAACTCGTACTCCATCTGGATCGCCTCCACTAAGCAGGTTGGCATCGTTTGAATCAGGGGGAGCTGCCTCCACCGCCTCCACCGCCGCCGCTGCCTCCGCCTCCACTGCCGCCGTCGTCGTCGTCGTAGTCTGCCAATCTTCACACGCACCAAGAATTTCCTATTCAAATGTATTCCTGTTTTATCGGCTAAAAATACATGTCAGGAAATCAGGCGCATTGTTCTGTCAGGAGCGTAGAAGTGAAATTTTTTGGGGCGGGGGGCTTTTGAAGAGCATGTGAGGTCTGTGGGTCTGTCCTGAAGAGATATTATTGGCACTGTCTGGTACAATATCTGTGAGCTAGATGTGAAAGATCAGAGCGATATCTAGCCTTGCGGGATTCTCCAACCCTGTTGGGACTTCAAAACGAGGTTAACCTCTAAAGCTGTCACCTTCATCTGTCCCCCCCCCCCACCCCTTTCTTCCTCCTCCTCCTCCTCCTCTTCTTCTTCTCCCCACTGCTCTGAACTGCCAGAGAGTTTCTGTTTAAACTGCAGAGTGCCACCCCGAGTTGGCCAAAGTGCACTCGCAGCCGGATCAAAGTCGTTTATTCTTTGGCTCGGCGGCGTGCGAAAGGTGATAACATTGCTTTGCGAGTCCTCCGGCGCTCTGCTTTGTGGTCTTCTTGCCCCCACACCGGCTTCCTCCGGCTGGAGACTGAGGAGGCATCCTAAGCCCGAGCGCCGCATCTCTTTTCTCCGAATCGTAATTAAAAGGGAATAATTATTTCTCAGCGGTCGCAGTCCAAACAAACAGACTGACAGCTCTCTCCTTTCGGCAAAGGCCCACAGTTGATATCTCCCTGGTGTCTTTTTTTTTTTTTTTTTTTTTTTTGTCAGTGGCTTTCTGAAGCTGCCACTTCTTGGTTTTTATTATCTTTGTCTCCAGCCCTGGCCCTTCGTCCCTGTGCTGGCGCTGTTGGCACCGGCCTTGCCCCTGCCATCCCTCTGTTCCACGCTCAACTTTTTTCTCGCCCACATGAAAAGCGGGCTGCCCGCCGAGAGACCCGACCACGTGGCCTGGACCGTACCTTTCCTCGCTCCCAAACTTTCCTGACCTAATTAGTGCCGAATTAAAAATCGGACAGGATGCATTCATTATTAATTTCCCCGAGTTGGAGGTTGGGGGTCTTGAAATAGACATAGGAAAAAGAGAGAGAGAGAGAGAGAGAGTTGGAGTGGTGAGGTTGAATCAGAAACTGAATCCCCTCCCTGCCCTGGACTTCATTTGAATTCAGCGAGCAGCTTTAGAAAGACAATGCAAGTTAATCAACGCATTTTGTATGCAACTGTGTTCTCTGCAGCTTTAGACGTACAGCCACGCATCAGACTTCCTGCATCCTGCTAAATATTGTAATGTTTTATTCCATATTTTAACTGTTTGGTGTTATACACAGTTTATTATAAGATTTTATTTTTACCGAATGCTATGCTGACATCAACAGGTGAAAGCTCATTAGCACCATCTAGTGGACGGAAGAAAAACAATTGAATTTCCGATGTAATTTTGCAATTTAAAGAGTAAAAGATCGCCATGGGTTGTTTGAAAAGAATACGATACTGACTTTTTGGTGACCTCTGCTGTTGCTTCAGCTTTTGGTTTTTGAAGTTTGCGTTTAAAACCAGAAAAACAACTAGATTTTTATTTTTTAATCCAATAAAACAAACTAAAAACAAAAGGAACAACCAAAAACCTTCACAAGCTTTTAAAAATAAAAGTGCAGCAAGTCAAAAAACAAAACCAGGAAGTAGTCTTCTACATGTGGAGTTTCCAGGTCTCTCTGGTCCAGAAAATCGTCTCCACATGGCCACTGGTCTAGGTCTCTCTGGTCCTGGATGGAGTCTCTACAGTGACCACTGGTCCAGGTTTCTCTGGTCCCGGAAGTAGTCTCCACGGTGACCACTGGTCCAGGTTTCTCTGGTCCCGGAAGTCGTCTCTAGTTGTGACCACTGGTCCAGGTTTCTCTGGTCCAGGAAATAGTCTCCACAGTGACCACTGGTCCAGGTCTCTCTGGTCCTGGACAGAGTCTCTACGGTGGCCACTGGTCTAGGTCTCTCTGGTCCTGGATGGAGTCTCTACAGTGACCACTGGTCCAGGTCTCTCTGGTCCAGGAAGTAGTCTCCAGTTGTGACCACTGGACCAGGTCTCTCTGGTCCTGGACAGAGTCTCTACGGTGGCCACTGGTCTAGGTCTCTCTGGTCCTGGATGGAGACTCTACGGTGACCACTGGTCCAGGTCTCTCGTTGGACAGGAAGTGACGGCGAATAGATTCCCATATTCCAGATGTCCCTAAAAACCCTAGCAACACAATCCAGTTCTTCCTTGGGGAGATCCCGAAAACGTTCCCAGACGGGACGAGATAATCCCTCCAGCGAATTCAGGGCGTACCCTGGGGGGGTGAGGGTCGTCTCCTCTCGTCTGGCCGTGCCCGGTAAAACCTCCTCAGGGCTAAACATAATGAGCGTAGATAGGTGTGGTTATTCTTGCTCCTAAAAATTCAAGAGGACGCCAAAGTTCTGGTGCTAATCTGAGGCGTCATCACACGAGGAGCCTTGGGATTAGCATGACACAATCTTCGGACCCGTCCATCTACCCAGACCTCCTCCCTGGGAGATTACAATAACAACATAATAGTTTTGGAAACTGTTCCTACAACCTATCAAACAACTCCTCCAACAACTATACCGCAAGGTCAAAGACGTCGCCGCTCCGTCTGGTTTCTCCTGATGATCCAGTTTGCGACGGTCCATGAATTTGGTCGGTTCAAATTGCAGATGAAGTGTCCACCCCCGCCCCCCCCAACACTTTCCAACCCCCCCTAAGTGAAGAACAGAGTGATGTCGAGGCCTTTTGAGGCTCCGTTGACTTCCAGCGAGCGAGCTGCAGGTCCTTCGTCTGAAGATCAGTGGCGGTGCTTGTGAAAATGCCGCCGGCCGCTACCTCCCATGGTCAACCAGGAGAGAGCTGTTGACTTCCCTGTGTGTGGTGGTGGTGGGGGGTTTCCTCTTGTGATCCTTGGGGCGGTGGATAAGGGGGGGGGTTATCTTTTAACGGCGGAGGCGTCGAAGCGGATCATTTACGAGCTAAAAATCTTACAAACACTTGACAGAAGAATTAAAAATCAACTCTATTTACGTGTAGTGGTGGAGGAAAAAATACCGACCGGGCGTCAAGCAGAGGAGGAGAGTGAAGGTCAAGCGAGCTTTGGCAGACTGTAGGCTAAACTAATTAAAAGCTCTTGAGTTTGGGATGAAATACAAATGTAAATGACTGCACGCTGGGGTAGATTTACACTTTGGAGATGCGTATAATTGATTGGACTTGACTTTGTAGTGCACGGTTCATCCTGTGACTTCCATAATAGAGAGAAGAAGAAGAAGAAGAAGAGCTTCCATAATGTTAATCAGCATCGCAAGATCCTTGTTATTTTAATCTCTCGTTCGCTGCACAATCATCCATACCTGTCAATAAGTTTATTTTAAGGGATTGTTTATTTTCCTCGCGTGCTCTTATGTTGCAGTAAAATCTGCCATAAACCAACCGTCCAAACGCCAGCGCTGCGACAGAACTGCTAATTTCCAGTCTGTTGTTGAAATTGGATGTCTGAGTGGAGGATAAAATCTTCCAGCCCAACAAAAAGCCGCAGTACGACACAAGCTTGTGATATAACCGGCTTCCAGATGGTTCATCTGCAAATGATGCGCTCAGTTCTTGTAACTTCATTTAGATAATGTCGTTGCGAGGATATGTTTGTCTATTGTTTTTTTTTTTTTTCCTGTGTGTGTGTGTTTTCAACCTGGGCACATTGTGTTCAAAATGCTGAAAAGTTTAGCCTTAACTTTTATGCATTACAAAGACGTTTATTGTTCTGTGCAGATTTTGGTTTGTATTTATTTAATCGTTAAAAGTAATCCTCCATTCTTGGCTGATTTTATGTTTCGCCTTCAGGAAATAGCAAGAAAAACCTGACTGCTTAAAGCCAAACCTGAGAGATTTGTCGAAAACATCATTTTTTCTTTCTTTTTTGTTTTATCTGAAAAACCGGCGGACGGATCAAAGCGGGCAGAGGTGTCACACAGGCTGAGAGGTAAAAGATTTTCCAAGTCGTCAAATCAAGAGTTAGACTCAAACGTTGGTGCACAGTGCGGGAAGAAAAAAAATAAAAAATAAACCACAGAGAAAGAGAGACGCAGGGAGCGATATGTAAAAGAGAAGAGATCAACCATACAGTCATGTCATAGCCCAAGGCTAAGAGCTGCAGATGTAACAAAGACAGGGCCTGCGATTGTCAAGAGGCATGGATAATGATAGCTTTGCATGTAGGGTACAAGGCAAACATCAAGGCCATGCACATCGCAGTGCAGGACTTTAAAGGCTGTGGTGAGAAAGGGGGCCATGGGAGCGAAGATGGCCCCAACATGGCCCCCAGTGACTCTCCTTCTGATGGCAGGGGCAGGTAACTGGGAACAAAGCAAATTGGACGGGGTACAGTGTGGAGCCAGTGTCAGGGCTCGTCTCTTTCTGTTTTTTTTTTTTAGGGGTTTTGTGTTAAAAACTTTTCTTCTTCTTCTTCTTTTGTTTGTTTGATCCTCCCCGTCCCCCAGCATGCATCACACCAACTCCTTCTGAGTGGACGACTGAGGGCTGCTCTGCTCTACATGCAATTCTGCAAATGAGGCCATGTTGTAGAACACGCTAATGATTTTTAGCCAAACAACTAAAAATATGCAATAAAAATAAAATGAAAAAAACCACTGATTTCTGACCCATCCATCTACCCAGACCTCCTCGCTGGAAGATTACAGCTTCAACATAATATTTTAACATATGTAAGAAACAGACTTGTGAATGTCAACTAAATCTAAATTTAATTTAGTGTTTGAACAAATTGAACAAACACCATGTTTATGACCTATCCATCTACCCCAATCTCCTCCCAATAACACAACTTCTGCTAAAATATTAGCATATTGTAGAAATATAAACTATTGTTTAGAAACTCCACCAAAATAAGAAAACTAAGAAAACCACCAACAATCAAAACGACACAAGTTTCTGACCTATCCCTCTACCCGGACCTCCTCCTTGGGAAACTATGATAGCAAAAGCGTAATATTTTTACATTTCTTTCCTATAAACTAAACTAATTTGAGAGAAATAAATTCAAAATGTGTATTAATGTTGGAACAAATTGAACAAACATGATTTTCTGACCTATCCATCTACCCCAACCTCCTCCCAATAACTCCTACTAAAATATTAGCACATATATTGTGTGGAAACGCCAACAAAATAAGTAATAGGCACTAAAAACCACCAACAATCAAAATAACACAAGTTTCTGACCTATCCATCTACCCAGACCTCCTCCTTGGGAGATTACAACAACGACAGCGTAATATTTTTACATTTCTTCCTCACAAACTAAACTAATTTGAAAGAAATAAACTCATAAATGTGATTTAATGTTTGAACAAATTGGACAAACGCAATGTTTCTGACCTATCCATCTACCCCAACCTCCACCTTGGCAGATTTTTCTTTGAAGCTAAACCAAATTAAACCGTGTGTAATCAAATAATACGATTTTCAGACCTGTCCATCCGCCCCGACCTCCTCTTTGTTGTATTTTATGGCTTATTACGACAAAAAAGATCAAAATGAGAATTAAAATAAGGGGATTATCCGACAAAGAATATGCACTGAGGCTCCACCAGAGCTGAATTGTATTGTTTTAAATGAATGTGATGATTTAAGTGTTGTTAAATTAATCATTTGAAGGATATATTTTTCATACGTACGTATATATAGATATATATATTTTTATTTCAGTAAATGACACAGGATACAAGATGATAAAATAAAACTGCTTTTCCTTGCACATTTGGCCCAGGAAATATGTTTTGCTCTCTTCACAGTCGGTGCACTGCTCGCTATATCATAGACTTCAGGAGCAATTAATGAAATTATGATAGAGAGCTGGAGTTAGTTCAGGCAAGCGTGCAGCATTTCCCCTCTGAGTATTTATGTCTTGATTTTTTTGTGTGTATTTTGGTAAAGAGTGCAACTTTTCACTTGGCGGGACTCCTCTTAATGACCGTTGGCTGCCAAATGTTTCTTCAGAAGCCATAAACATCTTCCCTCTCTCCTTTTTTTTTTTTTTTTTATTCCCACAGCCTGTTCCTCGGATATGCACAACAAAAATAACTTAACTTTATTCTGCGTCCAATCCAATTAGGAATACTTTTGAGAAGTTCATCGGTAATTGCCAGACACTGCACTCTTCAGTCGGGGCATGCTTTTCTTTGGGACGTCTGGGGACGATGACCCCCCTAAACAAAACACCTCGGCTCAACAGATCTGGTCATTGGCCTCCGGTATGTAAAGCCACAGCCAGATTTTATTCAACCGCCCTCAGCTCTGATTGTGCATTGCTTACACTGGACGGATAGATGTCCCCGCAGCTGCAACACCATGTCCACTTACTTGTGTTGCAGCTCATGAAAATGCATGTTTTTATAAGACATGTAGGTGCAAGTGATTCCCCAGGAGACGCCACAACAGCCACAAAGACGGGACGCTACCCTGATGACACCAGGGCTCCAGCTAGCCAGCCAGCCAGCCAGCCAGCCAGCCAGCAGGGGTGCCTGTACACCCCCAGGCCAGCGGTTGATCTGGCTACTGATGGTTTAAAGCTGAAGCTCAACCACCGACTTGTCGACTAGATGGGGGGGGACCCTGACGAGGAATTGGCCTCACACATGTACCCGTTCAAAGGTTAAAAGCACCCGATTAAGGGTCTGGATTCGGAGGCCGGTGGATATAGCCTGTGGTGTTTTTTTTTTTTCTCTCTCTCTCTCCGTGATTAGACCGGCCCGCTCATGAATCTCTGAGAGCTGAATGCCAACGAGGTTGTTAGCGCCGAAAACCGAACCTCACAGCACAGAAACGGTGGAGCCACCGTCTGGGGCAGCCAGAGATTTCTCTCTCTCCCTCTCTCTCTCTCTGATTTCTGTTGATTTCTTCATTATTTAGTTCACGTCGTCTGCAGCCGATCGAGTTCCTGCACCGTTTCTTGACCAGATGTATGAAACCGAGGACTTGAACATTGAAGTAACGCAATAAAAACTAAATTAAAGAGCAGTCTGGGGCGTGCTATCATCCGTTCCGCATCCTTCAAGCTGCGACGTCGACTCATCTCGGGGTTTCTGAGTCCAGATCGGGAGCAGACGGCTTCACTTCTCCTCCTCAGCCCTGGGCACAAATTAAAATATCCAAACTCTTAATCACTCGGAGCGTTTGCTGCGGGGCCGCCTGGATACGCCCCAAATGGTTTGCATCTCTGACACATTACCACTTGAGTCAGCCGGTCTTAATAAATGCACTTGGAGGCTTTTCAGATCGTATTTGGAGCCAGGTCCGGCGGTTAAACCTGGCATTGTTTGTCACATTATTTACTGAAATGACAGCTGAGCATCTTCTGATTTACATATAATAATAATAAATATATATACATGCAGCATTTAAAACTGCTCTAGACGGAAGACATTGTTTGTTTTTATCCAGTTTGGAGTGCAGCATAGGTGTCTGCTGTGGATAATCTTGATGATAAGAAATGATTGTACTCACGTCTAAATGTTTTTGTGGATTTAACTGATGGTTCTAGTCAGATTTTTAAGTAAACGTGACCGTATTCAATCATCCAAGCATCTAGTAGGGATGTCCTGATAGGTGTCGGTGTTGGAGTCATTAATTTTAATTCGGCCATAAAGTAAAACCACATCCCTGTAGCATGAGAATTACTTATTCTTCTTCGTTGGCTACCGTCAAAGCTGCCAGAAATCTCAGAAGATAGAAGAAGAAGAAGCAGAAAAATTGAAAAAGAAGAAATAAAAGAAATATAAAATATAAAAAAATATATATAAGAAGATGGCGGCGGCAGCAAAGAAGTAGTAGAAGAAGAAGTAATAGAAAAAGAAGAAGAAGCAATAGAAGTAATAGAAGTAATGGAAGAAGAAATGGAAGTAAAAAATAGAAGTAATAGAAGAAAAGAAGAATAGAAGTAGTAGTAGAAGAAGTAATAGAAGAAGAAGAAATACATTTATAGAAGAAGAAGAAATGGAAGTAGAAGAAGAAGAAGGAATGGAAGTAAAAAATAGAAGAAAAGAAGAATAGAAGTAGTTGTAGAAGAAGAAGTAATAGAAGAAGAAGAAATACATTTATAGAAGAAGAAGAAGAAATGGAGGAAGAAAAAGAAGAAGAAAAGGTAAGAAGAAGAGTAGAAGAGGCCGCAGTGAAATAGAAGTAATAAAAGAAGTAGTCGAAGAAGAAGAACCAAAATCACGTGACTAAACATGTCTGGAGTCCACTCAGTCAAAGGCTGCAGCCAAACAACAAAAACAAACACTGAACATTTAAAAGAAGAGAAAAGTTTCCTGGAGACAGCGTCAAGGAGAAACATCTTCCAGAGAGGGTTAGGGAGTTTATGGCAGCATTGGATGACCAGAACATTTCTGGAGTAGAGAACACAAGGTACCAGCTACCCTCTCCACACTACAGATTTATTGGACTGAATCCAGGAGAAGACAAACTAAATAAACTCTTGTTTCCATCGATACGTCTCCAGTAAAGACCTCTGCCTAATGAGAACAAAACAAGCCTTTACACAACTAATGTAAATATGTGCCTGAACTGCAGGAAGAACACAATTAATACACCAAATAAAAAGCAAATGATAGCAGCAGCCTCAGGTTCTGCACCGACGTCTCCAAAACACACATCATCAAGCCTCGCGCTACTCTCCGCTTCTTCCTGAAGGGGCCACGGAGAACTCATCTCTTCCACGAGAGAGAGCCTCTCGCGGAAACATTTGGAAAGGTGACTGGTTTTAGCGGGCCGCGGCGGCGTAACGAGCACTCCCTCTTTCCCGCAACGGTGGAGAAGTTAAGCGGGAGTTTGGCGTCGCGGGACTGGGATGAAAGCGAGGAACCCTGAATTGGTGACAGGGACCCCCTGTTGAAAGCGAGAGCCCTTGTTTATCAATTTGCTTTTAACATCACAAAGATGAGACGACGTGCGTTGCAGAGGAGCGGTTTGTTTTATCTGGCTTCAAAGCCGCCGCCGCCGCTCGCGCCGCCACCCTCACCACCGCCACCCTCGCCACCCTCCATCTCAGCCCACCGCGCTCTCTCCTTGCACGCTTTCATTTCAAGTGTGAAGTAAAGGTTTGCGTAAACATATGCAGAGCGTCGCCCCCTTGAAGTCGAGATACAAGTCGTCGGCTTCATGTCTCATTCTTCATCCTGTCTTTCTTTCCCCTCTCCTTTGATAGAAACACCCTGAAGGCTTGTGTACTCTCTGAATAAGCCTGTTTTGACAAAGCAAGGTGGAAAGCAAACCCCGTCTTCTCTGCTCTCTCTCTCTCCTCATCCCTGTCTCTTTATTTTTTTATAATTTTTTTGAGAGAGAGGCCTTTTCTTTCTCGCTGCCTTGACAGGGACAGCTCTCACCCCTTCTCCCTCCCCCTCTCTCCCCCACCTCTTTGCCCATTTGATGTCGGCTTGACGGTCAAGGATAATGGTGCGTCGTGGGACCGTTGTCATCCCTGTCAATAGGAGGGCCGAGGGGGAGCGGCGGGCCCCTGTGAAATCACCTTATTTCTTCTTTCTTCATATATTTATATTTCTGTATCTGCGCAGCTCTGGTCACTGAGGTCACGTTAGTCCAGATTGACGCGTCCTTGCTCAAACCTGATTTATTATTTCGTCTTTTGATAATCCTTTCATGCACGACAAACTTCCTGCATTCACGTCGTCTCAATGTCAAACAAAAGCCTTGAAAACTACTGATCATTTCTTCTTCTTCTTCTTTTTGTTTGGATTGAGTCTAACTAACAAGGACCCCCCCTCCCCCCCCCGTTCTTTTCCTTTTTCTTCTTCTCTTTGATGTAATTAAGCTCCTGAGGCTTGATCTGGGCGTAATTTTTTATTTTATTTTTTTCTTCCCCAGCATCGCGGGGAGCTATCAGATAGACTTCAGATGTCAGACGCTCTTTCAAGCTTCACGGCACCTCGTTTCTTTTTCTTTTTCAACACCAAAGGGATTGTGTGGAGAAAACACAAATGGACGAGTCGCTAACTGACCGTCGTCCTTATCCTCACCCCTCGCCCCCATCGCCCCCCTCGCCCCTACGGTCCACTTTTTTCGTGCAGCCGTCAAAAATTGCCCACCTGTAGCCTGAGGACAGGAGATGTTTCCCTTTAATAGGAGCTGGTTTCCGTTCAGCGAGCAACCTGTGTCACTTCCACCCCCCCATCACTAATGACGTGTCAGGAGGACACCCACGGCGCCAGGACAGGCCTTCCTAAAAACTACTGACGGCTATTTGTATGTGCAGCGAAAGCAAGAGCTTCTTCTTCTTCTTGTTCTTCCTTAATTTTCTTCTTTCTTCACCTTCTTCACATTCTTTGAAAAAAGAAGTAATAGATGAAGCAGCAAAAGTAAAAGCCTTCTTCTATTACTTCTTCTCCTTCATCATCTTTTTCATCTTGTTTCTTCTTCCTTAATTTTCTTCTTCTTCCTTTGTCGTCTTCTTCATCTTACTTCTTCATTGTTCTTCCTCCTTAATTTCTTCTTTCTTCTTGTTCCCTTTCCTTCTTTCTTCTTCCTTCTTTTTTTCTTGTTCTTCATCTTTTTCATCTTCTTCTTGTTCCTTCTTTCTTCTTCCTCAATTTTCTTCTTCCTTCATTGTCTTCTTCATCGTTTTCCATCTTCTTCCATCTTCTTTATCTTCTTACTTCTTCACTTCAAGTCTTTTCTGATTCTGATTCTGATTCTGATTCTTCTTCTTCCTTAACTTTCTTTCTTCTTTTGTTTGGTCTTCTTCTTCTACTTCCTTCTCCCTTCTTTGTTCTTCCTTAATTTTCTTCTTCTTTTGTCGTCTTCTTCATCTTCTTTATCTTCTTACTACTTCATTGTTCTTCTTCTTTAATGTCTTCTTTCTTGTTGTTCTTTTTCCTTATTTCTTCTTCCTTCATTTTCTTTCTTCTTCTTTTTTTGGTCTTTTTCTTTTTCCTTCTACTCCCTTTTCCCTTCTTCGTTCTTTGTTCTTCCTTAATTTTGTTGTTCTTCCTTCCTCTTCACCTTCACCTTCATACTTCTTCATTATCTTTCTTAATTTTCTTCCTCCTTCTTCTTCTTCTTCTTCTTGGAAGGCCTGAATCAATTAAAGTCCTACGTCACTTTCTGTTGGAAAACATCTTGTCACATGATCTAAAAATCCTTTTAATGGGAGCTGGTTTCCGTTCAGTGAGCAACCTGTGTCACTTCCAATCTCCCCCCCACCCCCCATCGCTAATGACGTGTCAGGAGGACACCCTCGGCGCCAGGCGAGGCCTTCCTAAAAACTACTGACGGCAATTTGTATGTGCAGGGAAAGCACGAGGCCTTCAGGGAGGTGCACGCTACAAGAAAGATGGAGGCAGGACGGTTTCATTTTTTCTTTGCAGGACTAATCTGTATTTGCCGGCCATTGTCTTCTGTAAATTGAGCCCCAAGTTCATGCAAGGAGAGGTGGTGGTGAAGGGGGGCAGTGGTGGATTAGTTTTTGATGGTTGTGAGAAGCAAAAAAAAAATAAGAAGGACGGAGGGAAAAAGGCTTAGAGACACAACGCAGTGATTTGTCTTCCGGTTTTTAAAGTTCACCCTCAACTGAGCCGAGCCCGACCCTCGGCTGACAGACACTCAGCCTGCGTTCAAAAGCGTAATCTTCAACCTCTAGGTAGCGCCGCTCAGGCTTGAAAACAAAATCTCCATGACAGAGAAGAGGAGGAGGAGGAGGTGGAGGAGGAGATGGAGGGGTGGGGGGCTCAGAATAAAGGCACATTAGATAGACAGTTCCTCTCAATTGCTGAAACAATAAGCCCTATTTATCGGCCGTTAAAAAAAAAAAAAAGGTTTGACGTGGAGGCTTTCATCTCGCCGGCATATTAAACTGTCACAGTGCTTAACTTTAAATTAAGGTGACACGCCGCTGACTCGGGGGGTGTCACTAATAGTGCAATGGGCGACCTGCTAATAGAAGAGCGATATGACACGTTTGCTTTAACTAAAACCTCCGCTGTCAGATTACGCCGCTGACATCTTAAACTTTTCATACATTAAACGGCCCGACGCCGGGAACAAATGCAATTTCGTCATTGTGTCGAGAGCGAAGACAAAAAAAAAAAGAAAAGAAAGGTTCAAAGCGTGAAGGAAGGAGGGAGGGGTTCTTTCAATGTCTTGTGTTGGGTGATTGTAATGAATCATGTGTGTGTTGTCAGCGTCGTGTCGGTTTAGGCGGTTTACAGGTTGGGTCATCTTTACCGGAGCTGGAAGGTAAATAAATAAACAAGAAGGATCAGGAATGTTAAGAAGGACCGTTTATGGTCACGTGACAGGAAGTAGAAACAGAAAGAACCATATCAGCTGATTTATTTAAAGAAGAGACACTGATTATCTTGATACCAGATCAAATCTTATATATCCTAAACTACTACAACTACTACTACTTCTTCCTTCGTCATCTTCTTCTTCTTCAACATTTTCTTCCTCCTCCTTCTTCTTCTTCCTTCTTCCTCCTACTTCTTTCTTCTACTTCTTTCTTCTTCTTCCTCCTACTTCTTCCTTCACTTCCTTCTCCTTCTTCCTCCTACTTCTTTCTTCTTCTTCCTCCTACTTCTTTCTTCTTCTTCCTTCTACTTCTTTCTTCTTCTCCTTCTACTTCTTCCTACTTCCTTCTTTATTTACTTCTTCATTCTTCAACATCTTCTACCTGCTTCTTTAACATCTTCTTCCTTCTATTTCTTCTTTCTTCTTCATTCTACATCTTTCTTCTTCTTCATTCTACTTCTTTCTTCTTCTTCATTCTTCCTTCTTCCTACTTCTTCCTACTTCCTTCTTCATGAACTTCTTTATTTACTTATTCATTCTTCTTCCTTCGTTCTTCATCTTTTTCATCTTTTCTTCCTTCGTTTTTATTCACTTCTTCCTCCATTTTCTTCTTCCTTCTTGGAAGGCCTGAATCGATTAATGTCTAACTTCAATTCCTGTGGGAAAACATGTTGTCACACCATCAAAATAATTTACTTTTTTAAAAAGAGTTTTTTCATTTTTGGTCGGTGGAAGTTATTTTTAGGCTCCAGCCGATCACCTCAGTCGTACAGTATCCTTCAAGGACTCGTTCTCTCTTTTAAAAAACGACGGTCGCAAAACAAAACACCAGTGGCGATTTATTTATTTATTTATTTTTTGCCAGTGATTTGTATTTACTTCCCCAGTCTCAGCCTCGGAGGCCTCTGATTAGAGCCCTGACGCTGACTCGACAATCCACCATGATTCCAATTAACCGAAGGAGGCCCGGGACGACATGGACCGCTGCCTCGTTCCCCACTAAAAAAAAAAACCCACACACACACACACACACACACACACACCAACACACCCACACACACACATCTTTGTCAGCCGCCGCCTAACCTCGGCCACGAAACTCCAGCAAACAATCAGCAGTTTAGAGCTCTGCATTGATGGAATAAACAGGAAGCAGCAAAAAAATAAAATCAGCCGAGATAATCACCTCCCTGCAACAATGGAGACTTTGTGAAAACGCACAATTTGATATGTAAATATTTGACAGGGAGGAGAGGGTGTGGGAAAAAGAAAAAAACAAAAAAAGCTAAATCCAGGTATAAACACAATTTAAAAATAATTAATTCGTGCAAAAGCTTTCCCTAAACGCAGGCTTTTATGAAAGTCTTATTCCTGTTTAATATGTTTAATATTTCTACCTGGGCTGCGTGTGTAGAAACCTCAGCGGGCTCATCCTCCTGCTTTAGCGTCAGGGCTAATTGGAGAAAGAAAAAAAAAAGCAGTAAAATCCCCTAATTCCTGGATTATAATTTAAAATATTCCAAAATGCTAATCAGGGAATTGCAACCAACAAAGGGATAATAAGACGGTCATCCAATTACTGGCATTTTCTCTTTTTCAGCCCCCTTCCCTCCTCCCTTCCCTTCTTTTTTTTTTTTTTCTGCAAACCTGCGCCACCTCCACCTCCTTCTTCTTCTTCTTCTTCTTTTTTTAAACCGGCGCCGCTGCTCAAGCTGTGAGCAAACAGGGCAGCTCTGGATGGGACGGGCCCTCCCTGCCTGCGTCTGCCTGTCTCACAGATATGTTAATTAGGGTCCAGATATTCACACACTTAATTAAGCCGGGGTCTAGGTTCCTCTTCGTTTTAGATTTAAATACGGCCTCGAGGTGATGAAGAGGAGGTATTGTTGCAGCGAACTTGCAGGGAGATGGCGCGGCAGTGGTCGCAAATTTTTACCCCCCCCTCATCCCTGAATTCAATTAGACAAAAATGTAAAGGGTGAGTGTGTGCAGCTCCACCCTCTGCACAGATTAATTTCAACATTTTTGTGTTTTCTTATTTCGCTTCAACAACAGGGGGCAGTCTGTTGTTCGATTCGTCTCATCAGAAGAATATTATACCGCTCATGTAAATCTCTTTTTTTAAAAAAAGAAAGAAAGAAAGCAGCTTGGCATATTTATTGGCGAGTCGTGCTGAGCCTCCACACATCTCCCCCCCCCTTCTCTACTCCTTGAATCCCTCTCACACAAATATACAATGACCCAAATAGAGTAGGAGGAGGAGATGCGGGGTCTAGACGTGGAACATCACCCTGCAGGTATTTACCAGCGAGTGTCACTTCATTGTCCTCCAGCTTTGTTCTTTAAATCTGATTTAAACGATGGAGCTGTTAAACCCTCACACGGGCCGGGGTTGATGTAGGTGAAATGGATTTTTTTTCCTGCAGCACCTGCAGTCAGAATCAGGCCCATTTGCATCCGTCGAAAGGTAGCGAGCGAGCTTCTTCTAACGCCCCGAAAAATATAAAATAAAATAAAAACCCACACTCGGAGCTGTATCTGACCCCGTGGCAGACATCCACCACCACCACCACCGGTCCTATCCCGGTTTGTGAGATTTCCCAGAGAGTTTCTTCTTCTTCTTCTTCTTCTTTTTTTTTCCAGGAGAAAAACTTGACACCGGTCCAAAACCAATCCCTGGGCTTTGAGAGTATGTAAAACACGCTCTTTACCTACAGCTGACTGGAGCACCAGCTGGTGGCGGGCGGCCAAGACTGCGAGGCATTTGCTTTTACTTGTAGGCTAACTGCACCGCTGAGCTGCTCTGGGATTTGCTCTGCATTATAGAAATATGCTGCAGTATAGATTATTAACAGGAGGAGTGTGTGTGGGCGCTCGGTCCTGGAGTTTGTGTTTTGTTGCGCTCACTCTTCTCTTCGTTCCTTTTTCTGTTTTTATTCGTGTTTAATTTCCATCCTCTCTGTGCAGCGTTTAGTCGATTGTTTGTTCTTTATCAGTGTAATTAACTCTGCCTGCCAGTGAATGTTGAAGGCTTTAAGAACGACGTCTTGAGTTTGTCAGATCTAAAGGAAAAGGAGGAAAAAGAAAAAGAGTCGACCTTGAGGAGTTCTGGTTTGCTGCTTCTCGCATGAAACGGAAAACAAACAGAAAGAACCTGAAAACACATTTAAACCATGTGATGATTTCAACAGCACAAACTAAACATCTGTCACCTCAACCTTGATTCAGGACAAACTTCATTCACTGGCTCCTTCCTTCAGCCTCGTCACATGGACGCGAAATAAAAGCTTTTTTTCTTTTTCTTTTTATTGTTCTTTCTTCATCTTCTTCTTCTTCTCCTGCCTTCTTTCTACTACTTTCTTCTTCTTGTTGTTCTTCTTCGACTTCTTTCTTTGACTTCTTGTATATCTTCTTCCTTCTACATCTTCTTTCTACTTCTTCATCTTCTTCATGCTCTTCTTCGTATCCTCCTTCTCATCATCATCATCATCTTCATCTTTCTACTACTACTTCATCTTTCTTCTTCTTGTTCTTCAACTTCTTTCTTTGACTTCTTGTATATCTTCTTCCTTCTACATCCTCTTCTTGTTCTTCTTTCGACTAAATCTTCATATTCTTTTTTGTCTCCTCCTTCTCCTCATCCTCTTCCGTCATCATCTTCATCTTTCTAGTACTTCATCATCTTTTTTCTATATCTTCTACTTGTTCTTCTTCTTGTTCTTCTCGTTCTTCCTTCTTCTTCATCTTCTTTCTACTTCTTCACCTCCTCCTCCCCCTACTCCTCCGTCATCATCATCTTCATCTTTCTGCTACTTCATTGTCTTACTTCTTCATCTTCCTCATCGTCTTCCTCTTCTTTCTACTTCTCCTTCTTCATCTTCTTAATTTTCTTCTCCTTCTCCTCCTCCTCCGTCATTATCTTCTTCATCTTTCTACTACTTCATCATCTTTCTTCATCTTCTTCTTTCTTCTCCTCCTCCTACTTCTATCTACTCCTTCATTTTCATCTTCTTATTCTTACTACTTATTCTTCGTCTTTCCTCTTCTTCATCATCTCGTTTAGCTTCCCTTTTCCTTCTTTTCTCTTCATCTTTTCTTCCTCCTTTCATTCTTGAATAGTCCTGTTTTGCTGGACCCCCCCCCCCCCCCCCCCACACCTGCACACATATCTAAGCCATGTGATGATTTCAACACCGGCCGCCTGCTGTTGAACCAGAAACCCAACATCTTGTGTAAATGATGGCCCCCAGTTTCTCCTGGACCTTGATTTAGTACAAACCTCTCCGTTCATTTATTCATTGGCCTGTTTACACGCACGCTAAATAAAATGATCTGATCACATATATGTGTTTACACGACAAACTAGAGGGAAAGTCTCTTGAAACTAAAATATCTGGAGATGAACCGATAGATTCTCAGGGACAGTAGATTAATTCCAGTTAGAGAGAAACCAGCTGATCTAGATTAAAGGTTTACACCAGTCCTCTCTCACTGTCATTGGATGAGGCATTCTCACTCCGATTATTAGCACAAACACTTGTGTCCTTGTGGATGGAGGAAATTTTAGCTTCCAAAGTCTCTATCTCTAAATATTTAAACTAAATATGACGTATAATACAACAAGGAAACAAAAGCTGGTCTTTTTCATATTTCACTTGGACGTGTCAGAATCTGGCCACGATGGGGAGCAGCGTTTTTGGCGTCGGTCGCCCTCGTAGCGCTGTATCAGCGCTGCAGCTTAAGAGCTCAGAATATATAATGAATTCAGCTGTTAAAAAAAAAAAAGCCAACAACACTAGGAATAACAAGAGAGGATGTGGCAGCAGCTGTAGTGGAAGTTAGACCTTGGAGATTTGTGTAACTTCCAGAACAGATTTCAAAAGAAAAAGGAATGTGGATGCAGGTTGAAGGTTCATGGCGTCTTTCATTTAGAAGATGAGGGTAGAGAGTGGAGAACACCTCTTTTCCCACCGTCTTTGGGACAGAATTTATATTTATAAAGGTATACATAAAAATATACAAAATACAGTACATATGAGAACATGCGAAGTATATCTAAAATATACAAGTATATTTAGAAAATACACGCCGTATGTAAAATAAACAAAATTTAGTTTTAAAAATATACAAATTACATATAAAATATTCAGAACTATATTAAAAAAAATACAAAGTATATGTAAATTATACAAAAATATATTTAAAAAAAATATACAAAGTATTTGTAAAATATACAAAATATATATTTTACAAAATATACAAAGTATTTGTAAAATATACATAAATATATTTAAAAAATATGCAGTGTATATATAAAATATACAAAATGTATTCAAACAATAAGCAAAGTATATGTGAATTATACAAAATGTATATATATATAAAAATACAAAGTATATATAAATTATACAAAAATATATTGAAAAAAGATACAAAGTATATGTAAATTATACAAAAATATATTAAAACAAATACAAAGTATATGTACATATAGCTATACTCAGATATATATAATAGAAAACATACATGGTTATGAAGATAAGTGGTAATATAAAATGTATAATAAACCAGTTTAAAGTCAGTGTATGAGTATGTCTGTGTGAATATAAATATCTGTGCGTGTGATGTGATTGGGCAGGATTTGTGTCCGTCAGGAATGAGCGTTCATGTCAAACCGCTGGTGTATTTATACTCCATAAAAAATAAATAAATAAAAAAAATCTCCTGTCAGCTATTCTTACATAAAACATCTTCTCATTGTTGGGAAGAATCGCTGCGGAGGAAGCTTTAAGCCTCTTGACTTATGAATTTTAAAAGTATCCAAAGAACTGAGAGCTGACCTTAATCTTAAATAGGTCTCAGAGACAGGTAGAGTGATAAATGGACTAAAGTGATTCCAGTTGAAAAGAAAAGAGAGAAAGCTAAGCCCCACTTGGGACTTGGGAGGAAGAGGAGGGATGGGAGGGGGGGCTCTTATCGCTGGCGGGGCGACAAACAAGCTCCAAACTCCAGGTTCCAGAGGAGTGTTTGGATGCACGCTGCCATAGATTAGTTTACAAGTTTGGCTCCAGTTGCCAATTGGATTAGGCCTCATCATGCTGGGGATGTTTCCACATTGTTTGACAGTCGTACATGCGGTCAGCGTCGGGCGCCGCTGTGACGGACTTACGCTAAGTCCTTCCTCGTTCTGTGTTTATCTAAACGCTTTGTGACCGACGGTGTCAGCGGGGTTGAGCGCTCCTCTATTGTGCCTTCAGAGCCGGGACACCTTGGGCTTTAACCAGGAAGTGATTGTAACCTTTTTATTCCTTAAAGACGAAGGGGGGTGGGGGCCCCCATCCTTCTAGCCCTCGGGCTACGTCTTTAATATCTCTCGACGCCCCGGTGCTGGTGTCAAGATCAAAATATCCAGTGACAGAGGCCGTATCTAATGCCTCTACACTGAGCTCTAATCAGAGTAATCACTTTGAACTAGTTCACTGAAAGACGCTTTATTTTCCAAAGCACAAAAAAAAAAAAAGGAAAGCAGTGGTTGGGTCTCCTTTAACTCTATTTGATTAAGACTGGTGCTGAGCAGGAGAAGTCAAGGAGGAGGAGGACGGTCGGGGAGGGACGAGGGGGGGCTTCAGTAATATTTATATGAAATCCCTTAGCTTGTAAATCATTGACTCAGAACCAGTCGTGAATTTAGTAATAATAAAATAATGCTTCCTAGCCTCCCAGCTAATAGTAGCTCTTCCTAGCCCCCCAGCTAATAGTAACTCTTCCTAGCCTCCCAGCTAATAGAAGCTCTTCCTAACCTCCCAGCTAATAGTAGCTTGTACTAGCTTACCAGCTAATAGCAGCTCTTCCTAGCCTCCCAGCTAATAGCAGCTCTTCCTAGCCTACCAGCTAATAGTAGCTCTTCCTAGCCCCCCAGCTAATAGTAGCTCTTCCTAGCCTCTCAGCTAATAGAAGCTCTTCCTAGCCTCCCAGCTAATAGCAGCTCTTCCTAGCCTCCCAGCTAATAGTAGCTCTTCCTAGCCTCCCAGCTAATAGCAGCTTGTACTAGCTTACCAGCTAATAGCTGCTCTTCCTAACCTACCAGCTAATAGCAGCTCTTCCTAGCCTCCCATCTGATAGCAGCTCTTCCTAGCCTCCCAGCTAATAGTAGCTCTTCCTAGCCCCCCCTGCTAATAGCAGCTCTTCCTAGCCTCCCAGCTAATACTAACTCCTCCTAGCTCCCTTGCTTCCTGGCTAATAGTAGCCTCTCCTAGCTTCCTGGAATCCAATCTTATATTAGCGCTTACTAGCATCCCAGCTTATAGTTGCTCTTCGTAGCTCCCAAGCCTCTCAGATAATAATAGCTCCTCCTACTTCCTAACTTCCCAGTTAATAGTAGCCCTTTGTAGCTTGCTAGCCTCCCAACTAACTGTAGCTCCTTCTAGCATCCTAGCCTGCTAGCTAATAGTAGCTTTTCCTAACTCCGTAGCCTCCCAGCTTCTTCTAGCTTCCTGGAATCCTAGCTAATACTAGCACTATCTAGCTTCCTAACCTCGCAGCTAATAGCAGCTCTTCCTAGCCTCACAGTTTTTAGCAGCTCTCCGTACCCCTCTCCCCCCAGCCTCCCAGCTATTAGTAGTTCTTCGTAGCTTCCTAGCCTCTCAGCTAATAGTTGCTCTTCCTAGCTTCCTAGCTCATAGTAGCTCTTCGTAGCTCCCTAGCATCCCAGCTATTAGTAGTTCTTTGTAGCTTCCCAGCCTCCTAGCTAATAGCAAATCAGTTTTGCTCTTTCCCCACTCACGTTTGACTCAGAACCGGTCATGAATTAGGTTTTAATAAACTCCTGCTTAGGCGTTGTCTCTCTTGTCAGATCAGAGGAAGAGGGTCAAGAGCAACCAGACCTCTAGGGCACCCGAGGGACTCCCCCAAAACTCCCCCCTAACAGAGGCCTTTAATTGTTATTTCAGTACCCCATCCTCACCCCTTCTCCTCCTCCCCCCTCCCAATGCAGTGTCCGGGCAAACAGAATGGTCCTGATGGCTTCCTAATGAGCGGCAGCGTCCAGAGGGAGCGGGCTAGTGACTTCCAAATACATTGCCCTTGTTAGCAATGTTTGGCCGTTGTTACAGATGTCTGTAATAGAGCCCTAATAGAGATCCATTACCCTTAGGTTGGCTGGGAGTGTCTTTGGGGGGGGGGTGAGGGGGGGGCAAAGAGACTCATAAGATTACTCCACTCGTGGCTTGACCTCTGCCTCGTTTCCAAACTGATTATTTCATTTAGATGGAGCCCAAAGGTGGCGGCCGATGATTTGATTACCCGCCGTTTCGTTTGAGATTCGTTTGTAACGGGAAATATTAGCAGCGAGGAGAAGGGGGGAGGAGGGAGCGAGGGAGGAGAACAATGGAATAACAAATTGCGTGTTGCCCCCAGGACAGATAGGTAGACAGAAACATTAAATTAATGAGCCCAGAAGAACTTTGTCACAAAATGAATCGTGTAAATACATTGATCTGTTTTCCTCCTAATGATTTCTTTCTCTCTTTCCTCCCCGACCATTTTTTATTTATTTTTTTTTGCATCGCCTGTTCTGTCGTTCTCTCTGTAAACACTCTTCCTTCTTCTTATCTGCACGGCGCCTTTCTCCCTAGGCTATGGAGCAGATTTTTCATTTAGCTAAAAGCTCGGTAAGAGGTCTACGAGAATGATAATCCTACCACGGGTCGCAGCTGGCGTTTTCCACTGCGCGGGTGATTAGTCGGGAGCGTTTTGCATTCGACCTGGAGAAATTCTCTCAGTAGGAAAGTTAGCATCCGCTTGGTGTCTCTTATCGGCGGGGGCCCACGCTCGTGGCCCTCCCACCCTCTCTCTCTCACATGCATATACACTCTGGAGAGGAGGCTTTTGTAATAGACGATGCGTTTACCTCTCTGCTCTCCAAATACCGTCACTCCTGTCGCTTTCCATGGCGCTCGGTGACCTTCGTCGAATATATTTCTAATTGCTTTCGACGGTGAAGTGGCCCCCTGCTGCTGCAAAGGGCCACACAGTCATGCAGGATATCCCACTTTCCTGCAGGTGTGCGGAGGGATCCCCTCAGACGGAATTAACGGGAAGAACGGGTCATGAATGCACTTATCTCATTTGTCTGATGGCTTTAAGCGTTTATTCCTCATAGCAGCTCTTCCTAGCTTTCTAGTTAACAGTAGCTTCCTAGTTTCTTGGCCTCCCAACTAACAGTAGCTATTCTTAGCATCCCTGCTAATGGTAGCTTGTCCAAACTTCCTAACCTCCTAGATAGCAGTAGCTCTTCCTAGCCTTCTAGCCTCCCAGCTAATAGTAGCTCTTCCTGACTTTTCAGCCTCCCAACAACAAGTTTGCTCTCCCTAGCCTCTCTGCTAACAGTAGCTCTTTTTAGCTTCCTAATCTGCTAATACTAGCTGTTCTTAGCCTCCAAGCTCATACAAGCTCTTCCCAGCTTCTTAGCGTCCCAACTAACAGTAGCTCTTCTTAGCGTCCCAGCTAATGGTATCTTTTCCCAACTTCCTAACCTCCTAGCTAACAGTAGTTCTTCCTAACTTCCTAGCATCCCAGCTAGTAGTAGCTCTTCCTAGCCTCCTACTCTCCCAGCAGCTCATCTTAACTTCCCAGCTAATAGTAGCTCTTATTGGCTTCTTAGCCTCTCAGCTAATAGTAGCTATTTCTAGCTTCCTAGGCTCCTAGATAATAGTCACTGTTCTTAGCCTAGCCCACCCAACTAATGGCGGCTCTTCCTATAGACTCTCTGCTAACAGTAGCTTTTTATTTTAGCTTTCTAATGTCCCAGCTAATAGTGGCTGTTCTTAGCCTCCAAGCTAATGGTACCTCATCCTAGCCTCTCAGCTAATAGTAGCTCCTCCTAGCGTTCCAGATAATTGTAGCGCTTTGTAGCCTCCCAGCTAATTGTTGTGCTTTCTAGCCACACAGGTAATTGTAGCTCTTCCTAGCCTCCCAGCTAATAGCAATCCAGGGATCCCCTCAGATGGAATTAACAGGAGGAACAGGTCATGAATGCACTTATCTCATTTGTCTGACGGGTTTAAGCGTTTATTAAAGGCCTCAGCCCTAATTCCCTCAAGCAGGTGTAAGCTTCCGTTCGAGGTGTGAATTATATCCAATCGAGCAGATACGCTCCTAATATGATGAAGACGAGCTAAGCTTTTTTTTTTTTTTTTCCCCTTTCTTCTTCTTTTCCAGGTGAAAATTGAATAACTCATGGTTTTCCTCGGCGTAATCCACCCGCGCATTGTCAAAGACACAAATACACTGGCTTTGGTTACAACACTCGCCCCACAATAAAGTGCATTAACAGCATTACACGCCTCTCGAATTACACAAATAAAAGTCGCAGGGATTCTTGTTGGATGTTTAACGCGAGGGGGGAATCCTTTTAAAAAGAGCTCCTCTGTTTTTGAAGGAAAACAACACAAACTACATTTAAAGATGCACCAAAGGGAGCACATGGAGCTCTTTTTATTATTTATTTTATTATTATTTTTTTTCCCCACTTTCGCTGCCTCAGGTCACATCACAACAGGGCCCACAGTGGATGGACAATGTTCACCGATGCAACAAACTCAAATGTATTTGCTTTCCTTCCAGCGTTTTCTGCCACCTGGCTTTAGTTATGAAAAAAAAACATTGTTATTCCTGAGAGGATTCATATTATCTTTTCACTTTTCACTTAATTTCAAGCCTAATTCTCCTCTGGACAGAAATAAAATAGTTTCTTTAAAGGAGTACAACCACAGTATTCAGTGGTGTAAATATTATTTATATCCTATCACCACTTGTGGACAGGCTAAACTTGGAGCAGTTAAAGGCCTCTTTATTCTTGGCTCCAGATGCACTGATAACAGTTATTCATCATTTATTTATATCATCTTTACAACAAATGTCATGTTTCGCCGCTCAATGTATAGAAATCTTTGTTCGTGCTCGCCTCAGACTGCGCTCCGGGTTTTCACTTCACTCAAATAGAAAATAAAGAAGTCCCTGTGATGAGATAATTGGCAGCATCATTGAGCTATGTTTGAAAAAAAATGATAGTAAATTGCAAAGCGCAGTGTTTTTAATCCTAAAATTGGCCTTTAATCTGGATTTAAATGTAAATCTAAATGGAGGAGGTCGGGGTGGATGGTTGGGTCGGCTTTGGCGCCTCATGATTTCAGCACATGCAGCTCAGTCTTTCAACTGTGGTGTTTATATTTAAGACTGTAGCACACCAGTCTGCCAGCGTCATGTCACTGGGGAACATTCAAATCAGGGTTGTAGCTCCTCTTAGCTTCCAAGCTAATAGTAACTCTTCCTAGCATCCAAGCTAATAGTAACTCTTCCTAGCATCCAAGCTAATAGTAACTCTTCCTAGCCTCCCAGTTAATAGTAGCTCTTCCTAGCCTTCTAGCTAATAGTAGCTCTTCCTAGCCTTCCAGCTAAAAGTAGCTCTTTCCAGCTGTCCTGTTAATGATATCTCTTCTTAGCTTCCAAGCTAACAGTAACTCTTCCTAGCCTCCCAGCTATTAGCAGCTCTTCTCAAGTGTCCAGCTAATAGCAGCTCTTCCTGGCCTCCCAGCTAATAGCAGCTCTTCCTAGCCTCCCAGCTAATAGCAGCTCTTCTCAGCTGTCCAGCTAATAGTAGCTCTTCCTAGCCTGCCAGCCAATAGTAGCTCTTCCTAGCCTTCCAGCTAATAGCAGCTCTTCCTAGCCTCCCAGCTAATAGCAGCTCTTCCTAGCCTCCCAGCTAATAGCAGCTCTTCCTAGCCTTCCAGCTAAAAGTAGCTCTTCCCAGCTGTTCAGTTAATGGTATCTCTTCTTAGCTTCCAAGCTAACAGTAACTCTTCCTAGCCTCCCAGCTAATAGCAGCTCTTCCTAACCTGCCAGCCAATAGTAGCTCTTCCTAGCCTTCCAGCTAATAGCAGCTCTTCTCAACTGTCCAGCTAATCGCAGCTCTTTCTGGCCTTCCAGCTAATAGTAGCTCTTCCCATCAGTTCTCTTGTAAATACGTCTGTTGTCATAGTTGTGTTGCGTTTGTTGTTGTATTTGTGTCTGTTTGTGTCGTTAAATTGATGAAAAAGCATTTTGCATCTGCTTTCTAGTCCGTTTCATTAAGGATGAGAACGCGATGGAGAGATGAAAAGTTAGAAGCGAAGACACCAGCGTATGATGTCCTCCTTTAAGTGTGTCGCTTCAAGGCAAAATATTAGTTGTTGACCTTTTGCAGAAAAACCTGGAGACTCTGGGACATTATTATCGGTCAAAAATACCAACAATCGACTTGTTTTTCCCGTTGATAAATATAGAGCAGAGTGTTTTGAACGCAGCGTATTTTTAAACGAGGTTTAAAACTGTGACTGCGTAGCAAATCTTTAACTTCTGGGGGTGGGAGTTTCCCAATCACTGTGGCTCCATTGTGGTTTTCAGTTACATAAAAAAAAAAAGAAAAAAGAAAAGAAAGGAGAGGAAAAACAGGATGAATACAATCATGTGACCAGAAGTAATGACAAACCGTGACCCATTTGCGCGATGATAATTAACCATCCACCGCCACGGGGCGATGACCTCCGAGCGCTGATGAAAAACAAACCCGTCTGATTTTAAAAGGTCTCTTTGTCGACGAGGACATTCCAACATTTTTACACCGCTCACTCCTTCACACTCGGCGTTGTCTCGATGTGTTCGTATGCGAGCGGGCATGAATGGTCTCCAGTGTTTTGGGGGGTGAGTCTTTGTGCTCTCGTGACGTCTGACCTCCGCGGATTTTCAAATGGTTTCTGTCATCTGCGGCGAAATCCACCTCAAGGGCGCCCTGCACCGCCGCTTTCTGACACAGTAAAACAAGAGGAACGTTGTGTTTGGGATCGATGCACGTCACTCATGCTTGATCGGTGTAGATGTTTTTGAAGTCTTTTAACATAATTTTACTGCTAGCATCCAACTGATTAGCTCGGTCACATCTTTTCACTCTTTTATTGACGTAAACGTTGACTTTTAACGTGATATATGGCGCGGTATAAAAGCAAAGGTAGCTTAACTAGAAGACTGGACCTAAGATGAGGTGTAGAACAAGAGTATTTCTCACTTTCAAGACCAAGAAATATTTGTAATCTGTCTGTGTTTCATCCAAACGTGCCACGTAAGTCTTTATTCTCGACCTAGGTTGGAGTGCATCCTGTAAAAGTGTCGGAATTAGACACCCATCAATTTACACGAGCAGACTTCCACAGCCCGACAAACCTCGACTGAGAGAGGAGAGACGAGATTAGAAGGCAGAAAACCTGGCGCCGTGGCGGTGAGCTCTGAGCTTCCCGCCGCCGTCTGCCGCTGTAAGTCGGTTGAGTAGCGTCGTACCTACCAGGCAGATCTGGGGGGAAAAAAAATAAATTCAAACACCGAGTGCCAAGATCTTTATGTGGATTCCCTACTTCCAAATAGCTTAGGATTATTCTCCGTCTAAGCTAATACCTGGTGAGGAAGTAAAGCCTGAAGGATGGGATTATTTAATGTGGCATTTTTAATGTGTGACACGCTAATCACATCTCAGAACAGGAATACTTCAACCATTTAACTTTCGTCAAGGGAGGAGAGACGTTTTTTGGGGAGGTTGGGTGGGGGGTAGGGGGGTAAGCCTTCAAAAGAGAATCCCCCCCCACTTCCCTTCATACCGGCTCCAAAACCACGGTGACAATGACACATTGTCGTGCCTTAGAGGGGAAAACGAGGGAGGGGAGGACGACGGAGATGGAGTAACCTCGAGTGCACGAGCGAGGAAAAGTTTTTATTCCGACTGTTGTGGTGAAACAGGGCGACGCAGGGAGCCTCCTCCTCCTAAGCGTCAATCCCGGGCCTAGACGGCAGACAGAATTACCCGATAATGATTTCACAATCCTCGCATACCGGCGCCCGAGCCTTCCTGAGGATTTGCGGATAAAGCTGAGTTTTTACGCCCAGATCTTGAAGTTTTGAACAAGGTGTCGCGCTCCAGATTTGACCAGCCGGGGAGGAAATTCAAAAAGCTCCTCTTTCTCTCTCTTTCTTTCTCTTTCTTTCTTTCTTTCGATCTATCTCCCGTCATCTTGTCTGTGATCATTAATGGTTAAACATCTGAAGCGTTGCTATTATATGAGAAAGTTATTAAAACGCAGGCACACACACACGCCACCCCTCGCCGCTGTCTTTTTAAGGATGGCGGCGCTCTGATAGTGGTGAGGAAATCAATGAAGGGCCTGAGAGCAGCCGGTCTGGCAGACTTGACACGCAACAGAGGAAGGTAAATTATTGGAACTTTAATTACTTTGATCCGTCATGCATTGTAGCATTGTGTCAGGGAAGTCAATGCCATGACAGACGCCGAACAAAGGCCAGCGCCGCATTTTCATAACATCTTCACTCCCTTTTTTTATTTATTTTTTTCCTAATGCCTGATTAAAGCCAGGGTGTCGAGGACCAGAAGCCCCCCAGCCCCCTTTTTCTTTTTTTTTTCGCTTCTTCTTTTTCTTTTTTCTCTTCCTCTTCTGCCTCCGTGCACTGATTTAGAAACTCATTTTGAAAGCTCTGTTTACCCAAGTCATTACTGAAGTCAGGGATTGAATGCGAGTCTATTATGGGCCTCTGCACCGCGGCTTTACAAACAAGCACAATGCGCCGCGCTATCACCATTATCACATTGTTTGACCGTAATGTATCGCCTCGTTTTTTGTTTTTTTTTATTATCAACCCATAAATATAAGTCCGTGTTTTCAGCTAAATTAAGAAGGATTTGCCGTCGTCCTTTTCTGAGTGGCCAAACAAGAAAACAATGACAAGAAGACAAACTCACAAAGTAAATGAGCACGAGTGAGAAGAAATTCCTTCCTTTTTTTTTTTTATTTTAATCATGAAAGCGTGTACAAAATTACCCCCTTTTCCGACCATTTCATGAATATTCCACCACTTAGCGTTGGGATGAATCTGCAGGATTGTTCTGGGAGCTGATAAATGGCCGGCATGTGTGGCAATTTAGAAGTGCACATTAATCTCCAGTCGTGGCCTAAGAAGGGAATAAATAGGAAGCAAAAAAAAAAAAAAAAAAGGTAATTGATATCCAGTAAATGCAGATATAAGTAAGGCGATTATTAATTGCAATGTGTGTTTTAATTCTTCACTCTGAACTCTTGTTTGCGAGGGAGTCGGAAAAGAAACGCCGCTCTTCACTGGAGTCTTAATTCATTAGTGGATCGGGGGATTTGCTAACTTCAGTCCTAATCATCCCACTGATGGTTTTTTGTTTTTGTTTTTTTCTTATTTCTGTCTCTGCACATTGTGTCCGTGCGTTTTTTGGGATAATCCTTGCACAATGTGACCACAATGAGAGTTTTGCGAAGTTGTAAAGGACGGCGAGGACGTTGGCGTATTTTAACCGTGGTAACTGAACTGACATACCCATAAACATGATGATTTAACAGTATATTAAGACTTTAAAATGACATACATGTAGGTTCATGTAGGACGTTTGGGTTTATTTTGACTATGAAAAGGTCAGAAAATGTCCTGGAACTGTAAATATCTGGCAGTTATTTGCAATTTACTGCATGTTATAAGAGCGAAACAACCTTCCAGTATAGGAGAGCAATTGAAGCTAACGTAATGGCACCATATTGGCTGTAAAGTGCAACGTCTCAGCTTTCAGAAACAATTGGAATTTTTCCAATGGCACAAACCGTGACGTGATTACGGTAATCCAAGCATCCCGCCAAGGGTCAAGTCCTGCTTTAAGTTCAGGCGGTGGAGGCCTTCTTGGATCTGGAGAACTTGGACGCCAAGTCAACACCTTCAGCTCGTTGTTGTTCTTTAAATCAGTCCTGAACCATGGAGTATTATCCTAAAAAAAACGCTTAGAAAGCTTGGATACGTGGTACAAGTCAAAGTAACATCTCCATTCTCCTTCCTTGGACCACTTTTGATCAGTACCGACCACTGCAAACCAGGAACACCCCAACAAGAACTTCACTTTTGCCCAATCATCTGTCAAAGTCTGGAACTTTAAATATCTGGCATTTATGTACAATTTACTGCATGGTATAAGAGTGTAACTGAAATTACCCTAATGGCACCATATTGGCTGTAAAGTGCAACATCTCGGCTTTCTGAAACAGTTGGATGTTTTCCGGTGGCACAGACCGTCATGTAATTACGATAATCCAAACGTCACGCCAAGTTGAGTAGTTGGAGGCCTGCATGGATCTGGACTGAGATCTGGAGAACTTGGTCAACACTTTGGTCCACAAAAACCATGACGTGATTACGGTAATCCAAAGTGAGCTTGGGCAAACGTCCCGCCGGCGACACATCCGGTTTTAAGGGGTTAAGTCCTGCATTAAGTTGAGGAGGTGGAGGCCTTCGTGGATCTGGAATTGTTTGTCCAAAACATCCGGGATTTTGGATTGTTGAACTCATCGTTGTTGTTCCTCAAATCATTCCCAGCAGGACCTTGGACCAGTTTTGATTAGTACTGACCACTGCAGAACTTCACTTTTACCCAATCGTCTAATTAGCTCCCTGTCAAAGTCTCTCAAATCCTTCCACTAACACATCCCACCCAGTGACAGGAGCCATGACACCCAAGCCAATCAGTGTCAGCAGTCCTGATAAAATTGGCCGAACTTCTCAAAACATTTCCCGCCGCTGACTCGAAGTCACTTCCTGTTAGAAAAGTTTTTCGAACCCAGAGCTCCAACGCTGGTAGACGTGAACATCAGCCCTGTCTGTGGAAAACTTCAAATGTTAAGAAACCCTCAGAAAAAAAAAAAAAAAGAAAAATCATACTTCTCTCTTAATTTGTATTGATGGCCTGGAAGAAAACCAGCGTGCTTTGCAGTTCTGGAAGGGGGAAGATGTTTAAGTGGAGATTAATTCAAATTTCTGCTTGCTCAGTACTTGTAAAACTAAAGCAATTTATATTCCTTCTCTTAACGATCCCCCCTTTCTCTGATTGCGGTAATGTAATCTAATTGTAATTATGATACTATCTGAATCATGCAGACCTTAACATGATTGGAGCTACTCATTGCATTAAAAACTAATTTTTGAATAATGATGAAAGGGGCACTGGAAAATGTGGAAGTATTACATTTTTTCTTTATCTCTGTTTTGTGGGGGGATCTTGTTCTTCCCCCCTCCCCACCCCCCCAACCTCAACCTCCCCTCCAATCCCATCTGCCTACAGTCATCGTTCTGGTATAAATGACAAGGGGGAGTGGATGAGGGAGGGAGGAGGTGAGAGAAGGGGATGGGGTTGGTGGGGGTGCTGGATGGGAAAATGGACCACCCCAATTAAACATATCAGGCTCATCAGTGGCTGCAGGATAGCGGGAACAAGTTCACTGTCGTCCCACGAGGTTTAGCTTATCGTGTGTCCTCCTACGCCATGCATCACCCCCTCCCTCAACCCAACGCCCCGTTCACCTCACCCGAGAGGGGAGGAGGGAGGAACGGCTCTTCCTGCCAGGATGATAAGAGTGAAGTGAAACAGTTGTGCAAGCCGCGCACGCTGATACAGACTCGGTGTCCGTGGTGTTGGCTTTGTGAATGTAGATGTAAGATGTGAACGGAGGCTAGGAAGCTAGGAAGAGCTACTATTAGCTGGGAGGCTAGGGGGAGCTACTATTAGCTGGGAGGCCAAGAAGCTAGGAAGCGCTACTATTAGCTCGGAAACTAGGTGGAACTACTATTAGCTGGGAGTCTAGGAAAAGCTGCTGTTAGCTGGGAGGCTAGGGAGCTAGGAAGAGCTACTATTAGCTGGGAGTCTAGGAAAAGCTACTATTAGCTGGGCGGCCAAGAAGCTAGGAAGAGCTGCTATTAGCTCTGAAACTAGGAGGAACTATTATTAGCCAGGAGGCTAGAAAGCTAGGAGGAGCTACTGTTAGCTGGGAGTCTAGGAAAAGCTACTGTTAGCTGGGAGGCTAGGGAGCTAGGAAGGGCTACTATTAGCTCGGAGGCTAGGAAGCTAGGAAGAGCTACTATTAGCTGGGTGTCTAAGAAAAGCTTAAGCTTATTTAGCTGGGAGGCTAAGATGTTGGGAAGAACTAATATTAGCTGGGAAGCTAGGATGCTAGAAGAAGCTACTATTAGCTTGGAGCTTAGGACACTTGGAAGAGCTGCTAAAAGCTGGAAACTAGATCGCTAGGATGAACTGCTATTAGCTGGGAGGTTACAAATGCTAGGAAGAACTACTATTAGCTAGAGGCTAGTTAGAGCTACTATTAGCTGGGAGGTTACGATGCTAGGAAGAACTACTATTAGCTAGAGGCTAGTTAGAGCTACTATTAGCTGGAATGCTGGAAAACTAGGAAGCGCTACTATTAGCTGGAAGGCTAGGATGCTTGGAAGAACTACTATTAGCTAGCATGCTAGGAAGCTAGGAAGAGCTACTGTTCCAGGGAAGGGCTGCTATTACCTGGGAGGCTAGGAAGCTAGAAGGAGCTACTATTCGCTGTGAGTCTAGGAAGAGCTTGTATTAGCTGCGAGGCTAGGGTGCTAGGAAGAGCTACTACTATTATTATTACTTTTAATTTTAGTTTCCTACTTGTGTAACTCAGTAATGTCGTACTGGCGTCACCATCCATTCAGCACATCCCTGCAGAGGCATCACGTTGGTTCTGCTTTAGCCATAAAAGGATGAGGAAGGTACAGCACCTGCACCACATTAAAGGATCACCTTTATCAGAATATGACTCTTGTAAAATCTCATTTGAGGGTCCAGAAAGGCCACAAGTGTGCACTGCGAGCCTGTTAAAAGCAAACACGAGGCCGAGGTGAGAAAGCAGGAGGGTGCGAGGTAGGGAGGTGCAGATAACACCGACAGCTTTCACACTCCTGAAGGTAAAAGCATTTAATGTATGAAATGAGGTGGCGCTGCAGAGGTGGAAGGGACTAATGGACACCGAGACACTGTGAAAGTCTGTGAGCGTCTGTGAAAGCAGAGAGGGCCTCTTTAAATCGAGCCGGGTGGCGATAATGTACCTGTTTGCATGACAGGTACAAATGTGCAGCTCGAAACCAGTCAGGAAATTTGTTCCTGTGTAAAAGTGTTTCTGAATCAGCCGAACATGGGGAGATTATTATAAAAAATTCAAGTAAAAGAAGCTGTGGGGAAACGACGAGAGGCAGCTAATCTGAACATCTCCACCAGCTATAAATGTCACCACGTATCACCTGAGTGGCACCTGACTGGAGCCGCCGCCGCCGTGACACGAACACAGCCATGAATCCTCTCTGCCAACTATCTTTACCATCGCTGAGGGATATGTGATCCTGCCCTCATTTTTATACCCCCACTCCTCCTCCACCCCCCCCGGAAGTCCATCTGTGCATGTATTTTTTCCTTTCGGCTCGTTCAGCCGTGGCTAACCGGCTACCCCCCCCTTTCTCCTGATGCCCTGCTCTGCCTCCACGGTGCCACCTGGGTGCTCTCGTGGCTCCGAGGCGAAGATGTGCAGGATGTGGCCAAACCATGTATGTGTCTGAGTTCGTCTGCTGAGGGCATGAGCCATATTCTCATCTGTGTTTCATGTCAGTGTTGAATCCATCATATAGACCTCACTAGGAGCTAGCCAAGCTCATTAAAGGAAAGATTATTAAGATGACAGTCCGTGAACTTTCTATTCCAGTAGAGTCGTTCAGTAAAAATGCAGTAAATAAATAAGGTCCAAAGGATATGTTAGTAGGCGAGAAAAGGCAAGGAAGAGCTACTGTTAGCTTGAAAGCTAGTAAGAGCTACTGTTAGCTTGGAGGCTAGGAAGCTAGGAAGAGCTACTATTAGCTGGAAGGCTTGAGCTACTGTTGACTGGGAGGTTAGGAAGAGCTACTATTAGCTGCAAGGCTAGGAACAGCTAATGTTATTTGGGAGGCTAGAAAGCTAGAAAGAGCTACTGTTAGCTGCGAGGCTAGTAAACACGAAGAGCTACTATTGGTTAGGAGACTTGGAAGCTACTGTTAGTTGGGAGGCTACGGAACAGGAAATGTGAGAATTAGCTGGGAAGCTAGGAAAAGGGAAGAGCTACAATTTGCTGGGAGACTACGAAGCTAGTAAGAGGTACTATTAGCTGGGAGGCTAGGAAGCTAAGAAGAGCTACTATTAGCCTGGATGGTAGGAAGCAAGGAAGAACTATTATTTGCTAGGAGGCTAGAACACTAAGAAGAACTACTGTTTGAATGGTAGGACACTAGGACGAGCTACTATTAGCTGGGAGGCTAGGAAGCTAAGAAGAGCTGCTATTAGCTGGGAGACTTGGAAGCTAGTAATAGCTACTATTAGCTGGGAGGCTAGTAGGAGCTACTATTAGCTGGGAAGCTAGGAAGAGCTGCTATTAACTGGGAGGCTGGGAAGAGCTACTGTTAGCTCCAAGGCTAGTAAACACGAAGAGCTACTATTAGTTAAGAGACTTGGAAGCTAGGAATAGCTACTGTTGGCTGGGAGGCTAGGGAACCGGAAGTGTGACAATTAGCTGCAAGGCTAGAAAAGAGGAAGAGCTACAATTCGCTGGGAGACTAGGAAGCTAAGAAGAGCTACTATTAGCTTGAATACTCGGACACTAGGACGAGCTACTATTAGCTGAGAGAAGTTTCGTTCTCCAGAGAACAGAACAAACACCTTCACGGCGTCTTAGCAGAAAGGTCATGTTTATTTATCATTCTCCAGGTAAAAACAACTTAATACCCCCTGACCGGTTTTGTAGTTGCCTCCTCATTTAGCTCCTGCAGAGCGGCGGTAATCGTCTGTGAATGTATCTGAGAAAGAAGGGCTTTGAAGTGACCGGTCTAAAGGTCCCATTATGCAGCGATTGGAGGTGTGTCATCATGCCCTTAACATATGGACCTTCAGATAATCCCCCCGCCACCGTGAAGGAGCTTCCATTTCCAATTCAGACAGCGACGCCTGAGCCGTAGGTGTAATTTACTGATGATACCAATCTGAGCTCATTGTATTTCCTTAAGTGCCCAGGAATTAGTTTCCGAGGAGCTGTGCGGGGAGGGTTTTTATTCAGCGTGGAAGGGTCACAGGAGAGCCGGAGCCTTGATGAGACAGGATGATCAGGTTCTGTCTCTCTTAAGTCTCAAGGGTTTCCTCTCTTCTCGGTATTAAAGACTCCCTGATTGGACTCTGGACACCCTGCAGATGTTGGCAGCTGGCGAGGAAGGGGGCGAAGTCACGTGGGCTTCTTGAAAACTGCTAATAAATGTATACCGAGGCGGCGAGGGAAGGGATGCAGAGAGGGATCTACATATGCGCAGCCCAATTATTTCATTGCTCACCAAAGGGTGCGATGATTAAAAGAATCTAAAACTTCACGAAGAGACAATGTTTGCAGGAAGGAGAATGACATGAGAGGGGGCTTTGAGGAAGGCATGTGTGTACTTGTTAGGTCGGGCAGGAAGGCCAGCGATGAAATGATTAATTTATTAATTTCACTCTGAGAGAGCGGCGAGGAGAGGTGGGACTGAAAGTAAAATAAAAAATCCAAGCAGTCTCTTAGCAACAGCATCAACCCCCCTCCTCCTCCTCCTCCTCTTCTTCCTCAACATGTCAGAAACCTTTGCCCCCCCTCCGGCTCCAGGAAAGTTTCCCTAGGTGTCTTTTACACCGCCGCCGCCTCCTGATTGGCCGAGGCCTTTCGACTGGCTGTCAGCCGCCTCCCTTAAGGGAACCTGGCAGATCCGGAGGAGAGGAAAAATCAATTTTAAGCTCACATGCCCCACTGGGTGCCAAAGCCACTTCGGGGATACTGAAGGATGCCGGAGTTGACAGGATATGACTTCCAGAGGTAGAGAGGTGACAAACTCCATCACGGGGAGGGGGCTAGCGCCGAAGCCTGGGAGGGCTAACCTGTTCTCGGGGATGGCTGACCCGCCGTCGCATTTGAACCTATATATCTCTCAACAGCGCCGTAGGTAACCACTGGGGAGTCTGAACAGGAAGAAGGGGAAAGAGGCGAGGTGAAGAAAGTTGTTACTGCAAAGAGAGAGCATGACGACGAAAGAGACGAGGGGGGAGAGGGGGAGGCGGGAGGCAGGGGGGGTAAGAAAAAAGGAAAAAAAGTGGCAGAATTCAGCAGTGTAAATGATGAATTACTTTTCATCAAGTGAAGGGAAACATACTCCGGAACAATCCAGAAAACGGAGCAGGGAGACTCTGACCTCGTGCTTCAGAGCAGCCAATATCTTCATTCAAGAAGACAACCATGAAATTACACAGAAAATGGGATTGTCATGAGCGGGCCCCTTGAAAATCTCGGTGTACAGTCATTACGGCGCCGGAAAAAGAGCCTTCATCCACACATCATACCCTGTAAGAGAAGGGAAGCAGGGTGTTCACCCGCAGGGACATCTGCTAGAAATGAGAGGGTTAGTTTAATGGAAAAGACTCCACGCACCTCTAAATGCGAAGGATTCCACGTTTTAAACACGCTGGTCTTGTACCGCGCCGTCCGTGCACATGCATCCGCGAATGTTAACGAATGTTGGCGAGGCTTTTTTTTTTTCTCCCCCACATACAAAAAAGCAAAAAGGTTTTTCCACGAGCAGATGCAGCGGCGTCTAATGAGCAATCAAATAATAATTAGGAGGAAAAAAAAACCAGAAGGCTTTGAATGCAAGATGTTCAGGTTAGCCTCGGAAATGGAAACCTAGACGGAAGTTTTAGAATATATTAATTAATGTACGGGGTAAGAATTTAATTAAATTCCCAGCCAGAGCCGTGTTCAGTCGTACGATCACAAGTTTCAAGTACAGGTGTGAACCGGTCTTAAGTTCGTTAACGAAGATGAAAAATACGACTATTTTTTCTCTGCAACTAAGACAAGATGTCGACGAGCTAAAGCTAGTATGTGATGAAATGTTTATACGAGGCTAGAACGTTATTTAATTATTATTAGACATGTTAGCGTTAGCCTACCAAAACTAAACTAGCATTTGAAGGCGCACCACGCTGCTGTTTATGCTAGGAAGCTAACCAGGAAGTTAAATTAGTCTGATTTAAGTACTTTAAAAGTTGCCGTTTTACGCTACATGAAGTTATTTCTGACCTTTTGTTGTTCTTTTGTAGTTTTTTTTTTTTGTACTTCCTGGAATGAGTCCTTCTTGTGTATAAGTCCAAATACAAAGTAATACAGTAAAACATTCAAGTTGCAAGGCTACAATTAGCCTGTCGTAATGGTTTCACCTCATTATGTTAGTAGTGGAGTTACCAACATTTACGAGTACTGTCCTGGCCGCATTGATGGACCGCCTACTCAACTGATGTCCTCCTCATTCATTCATTCAAAATAAAGCACACAACCACTATTTTTAGTGTTCACGCCTGGCATTGACGACACCACAAGCGTCCCGAGCCGCCATATGCAGATAAACGCCGACACCATTTGTCTACCAACGACGTGGGGACGTGATACAAATTGTGGAACTAGATTTGAATTATAACTCCAGGTGTGAATAAAAAATAAAAATAGCAGATCTAAGGTTGAATGAATGAATGAGGAAGGACGTCAGTTGAGCTGGCGGTCCATCAATGTGGCCAGGACACATTTTGAGGCAACAGCAACTCAAATGATGTCGGTGTTTACCTGTGAAACTACGTGGCGGCTCAAAATGCTTGTGGTGACCAGGTGTGAACACTAAAAACTGCAGTTGTGTGGTTTTCTTTGACTGAACAAGGAAGGACGTCAGTTGAGTGGGCGGCCCATCAATGTGGCCAGGACACATTGTGTGTTCATTGAAGGAACGTGGTCAGATCAGCCCCAAATTAACGAATTAAATTATTGAAAATGAGCAGGAAAGTAAAAGTTTTTTATTACCAGAGATTTGTCTTTCTCTGCTGCAAACAGTTCAAGCCTCCAAGGTTCGAGTTGTATTTCGAATCTAGTTCTACAATTTGTATCACGTCCCCACGTCGTTGAGGCAACAGCACCTGAAATGATGTCGGTGTTTATCCGTGAAACTACGTGACGGCTCGAGATGCTTGTGGTGACCAGGTGTGAACATTAAAAATAGCAGATCTGTGGTTGACTGAACGAGTAAGGACGTCAGCTGAGTTGGCGGTCCATCAATGTGGCCGGGACACATTGTGTGTTGACATTGCTAAAGGAATGAGGTCAGATCAGCCCCAAATTAACAAATTAAGTTATTGAATACGAGCATTTAATTAGAAAACCTTTCGGTATGTGGTTAATTAGCGATGGGTTTCATGTTGACGTATGGAAAGTAGCCACGTGGGGTCATAAAATGCTTTCATTAGAAACGGAGATTTGTCTTTCTCTGCTGAAAACAGCTCAAACATCCCAAGGTTCAAGTTATAATTTGCTCAAGATGCTTGGCGTTAGCGCCAGGTGGGAACGCTAAAAATAGCAGCTGTGTGGAGGACGCCCAGTTGAGTTGGCGGTCCATCAATGTGGCCAGGGACGTGGTCGGATCGCGTGAACAGGGCCTGCGTGACTTCCATGTATCATCTCGCGTTAGGCCGCATCTGCAAACAAACAAATCTATAAAACCTTTCTGTAAAAATCACATTTTCTGCACAAAATTGTGTCTCAAATAAAATATATATAAATTTAGCACTGGAACGCTGCGGCACAAAAACAGAATTGTCCGTGAAAACAGAGTATCAGTCAAACCTTTAGGTCATTATCAACGTAATCGTGGATTATAAAAGGATTCTTCATGGGGTCCTTCCAAACACAGCCTCAGGATTGTTATATATTTATATATGTGTGTGTGTATATATATCTATATATGTGACATATGAATACCACACTTAAGTTATGCATTCAGAACAAGACAGGCATTGTTTCCAGAGTGAATGTCGTTCTTCATAGAAGTCTGGGAGAATCCTGTTTACCATAGATGAGTGGAAACTGGGAGTGGGAGGCTATCTTCAAATTCTTTTCGCCGGCTGTACTCTCAAAGCTCAGAATTAACGAGACGAAGAAGCGATGTGGCCACGGAAAGTATTTTGAAGGATCTGTAATTTTCAAAGTGCTCTGCATTTAAATGTCCCTTTTATTCCTAAACAGCCTTAAGACACTTTTCAAACTGCTCGATTCACATAATTAGATGGGAGTAGGGGGAGGCGGTGGGGGTGAGGTGGAGGGGAGGAGGGGGTGAGGCGACAGATGACTCTCTCTGTCTCTCTCGCTGCGCCACACAGCCATTAGAAAAGGGGTCATTCTCTTCTGCAGAATGGCCACTGTTCTCGCTTGTCATTAATTTGCCACTTCAAAGCGGCGGGAGCATGTGACGCCGCCCGACAAATGGAATAAGTTACACTTATCTCAAACGGCCGCCATTACAGCTGCAAACTTTTCAACTCCAATCACACTCGCTTCTTAACGGCCTCCTCCTCCTCCTCCTCCTCCTCCTCCTCCTCGAAGCGCGCGCTCGTCGTCGTTCTGCAGTTTCAGACGTCGCCGCCGCGCAAATCAAAAACCTCCGTCGAGCGGCGTTACCGCGGCCCGAGCTGCCGGACACTTTTACAGTAGAGCGCGGCGCTTTGCTTCACTTTATTTTATTGTCCCTTCGGGGGAATCTCGCCTCGCAGCAGACATTAAAAATACAACAGAAGACGCGCTTCAAACAACTTATAAGAAGAGACGAAGCTGCGCGAGAACGCTCATTACTTCTCTCTGATTAGAAATAGTTTATAGCTTGTTTTTCTTTTACATATTTTGTCGCTAATGAATGAAATAAAAGTGTTTTTTTTTGTGCAGCACAATACCTCTCTGTGCACATAGCTCTCCGTGGGCCCACGTGTCGGGGCCCTGCCAAGGTTTCCTCTTTCGGAAATGTTTGAAATGCTATCAAAGAGCTGGCGTCCTCATCAAAGAGGTAAACTTTAAAGAGTTCCACCTTTGCCGTCTGCCTCCCCTTCTTCTTCTTCTTCTTTTTAATCTGGCAGGGCTCTGGCAGTCAAAGGTAAATAAGTGTGAAACGGGACATGTGTTTTCCATCCTTTGTCACACATGTTCTCCCCTCTCTCCCTCTCTCTCTCTTTCTCTCCATGATTAACATTCCACCTACTCCAGGTCGCCTTACTTGGCGATCGGCGGCTCGGCCCCGGCCAAAAACACTCCCCGCCGGGCCACCTGGAAATTACAGCGCCTTTCAAAAAAGCCCACACTTCCTGTCCATCTGAAATCCATTGAGCCTATCGGAGCGAGCATGACAGGACCGCGGCGTTTCGTGTTTGCTCTGGAAGACCTCGCTCTTTCCTGATCGACTCTTGTTTATTGGTCTTGGTTGGATGGCGGTAATTATTTGAATAATACGCCAACAAAGATGGATCCTCCTGCAGCTTGAGAGCGTCACGGGACGGGAAATAAAACCACCTGACCTAAAAAAATCCTCCTCCGTTTGATGGACGTGGATTGTGTTACCCGATGAAAGGCTGTGGTTTTTAAATGGCACTGATGAGACTATTACTGATCTCAAACTTTTCCACATGCAAGAAAAAAAATGGTTTTCTCTGCGAACGCAAACGTGCATTTATCTGCAAACATGTCCAGCCGCTGCCCCACCACCGCCGCCGTCCTTGGGCCTCTTCTCCCCCCCCTCGCCGAGCTTTACCTCCACGCTTTGAGTCCTTGTACCTTGGCAGGCGGGTCCAACCATATGGCACGGCTAAGTGTCGATTATCAGCCGCTCTCGTATATCACACACATCGCCTCTGATAAAGCCGGATATTCGCCCGCTCGTGTAGCACTTTTTTCTCGCTGTTAAGTAATGACAGATGAACGGCCTACCTACAGCTCCACTGATCCAGAAATATCAAATGTGTTTCAGGGCCGTGCCAATAGTCTGTCTTTTTTGTCATTGAGGCCCAAATGTTACACGCTGCGTCGCATTTTCCCTCATTTAAGTTTCATTATTTTGATCTGGATTCCTGCAGAATAATCCTGAATAAATTAGCGTCACGTTTTAGCCCTATATTATATAAAACAACCCAGAAAGATCAAAAAAAATTATAATTTTCTGCTCATCAAAGACTTGCAGCTATCCCCCAGTGAGATTAACTGTTTAATTTAAATTTCTTAGAACAAAAATAAGTGCATTTCCTACAAGCAAACCTACGTCGGAGTAGGTGAGAGCCGGTTTCCAAATATAATCTGAAATGTGCAGCAGCAGCAGCAGCGGTGTCGGCGTCGGCATGTAGATTAGACTGGATATTATCATATGTCACGTCACCATGATCAAAAAGCTTAATGAATGACACAGATATGATGATTACCTATGTGTCTTGGTGCAGGAGGAGCAGCAGCAGCAGCAGCAGCAGCTTTGGAAAAAGGCTGCTCGGGTTTATTATTATGTGCAGCACTTAATTAGTCATAATTTTATACAACTAATTTACTCAGGACGCATTAAATAAACATAGATGTCTAATTAGAATATTGTGTTAAACTCGTTGGATGGAGCGCCGGGGCCGTGCACGCGCTCACAAACACACACACACACGACTCGTCAGGTTCATTATCAGGCGGATACCTTAGCAGCTAATTCTGCCTTCAGCGCTGCGGAGCCGGAGTGATTTGCATACACAAATACTCCTGTGCTGTGCATGGATCATGCGTTAACCGTACAAGTGCGTCAGTGTATCTGCTCAGTGTCAAGTCATTTAGAGACATTGCACTTGTTATTAGTTCTATAAAAGAGATTTTCCACAATGTTCTTTGCGTTTGTGCAGCTCTCCTTCCTAAAATTAAAGTTTAAGCAGATCAGAAACGCCGTCTTTTGTTGGTAGGTGGACCGTTAGCAATGCTTGACTCCCTGGACGTACGTCACCTGTGCAGAAATCTTTTTTTTTGTCCTCAAAAACGTGTAAAAGCACCGCATTTTAAAAGTTGCATCTAGAGAACGTGCAGAAAACATATAAAAGAACTCTTATTTCTTCATAATCTTTCTCCAAATGCGATCTCCTGAGCGGCGCATGCAGCTGAAGCTAGAATCCGAGGATCCACCTTGAGTGAATGTGGCGTTCTGTCATCAGCGGGCAGCAGCCGGCGGGCAGCGGTGCAGGCCAGCAGTAGGACGGCGCATTAATGAAATGTTAATGGCTGAATTAAGACCCAAACAAGCCATCTCGCTCGGACTCCTGCGTGAGTCCATTAGCATCTGAGCCGACACGCTGGGGCCGAAGCTACCGACGCCGCAGCCCGGCGCTACCGGCGCGACCTCCGTCCGGGCCGAGGGGTCTCATGCAGGTAGATGGAAGGGGGTGGGGCGGGGGAGCAGAGGCGGTGGCGGCGGCGGCTCTCCATCTGCCTGACCTCTGCTTGCTGGCTGCTGGGAGGGAGTCAGCAAATGGTTTACAAATGAAACAAAGGGGGGGGGGGGGGCGGTATGTGTTTGATTGATGAATGACATCAAGGACAACGTCGGCCATTTTTACATGTTGTTCTAACGTTGGCTTGTTTGTTTGTTTTCATGATTTCAGTCGGACTGAAGCCTTCAGCAGCCGCCGTTCACTCAGTAAATTAAACTGGAGAGCAGGAAGTGGAGTTTATTTAAGAAGCTGATAGAAGGTTGCTCCGGTGTGGTCCGGCGCAGGTATTAAGGGACGTCCCAGGGCTGATCCAGGTGTTTTTTAAAATGGATCCCGTGTCCATCGCATCAGGATTCAGCCAAGAATGATCTCTTGTAGTTATTTGTCTTAGGTCTGACATAAGAAACGAAACTACGTCCATGTAGCGTTGAAACGTCTTCTTCTGTTTCAATGGTGTTTGGGTTAGCGTTCAGGCTAGAAGAAGAAGAAGAGACGGAAGTTGAAGAAGATGAAGAAGAGGAGGAAGTTGAAGAAGAAGAGGAGGAGGAGGAGGAGGAAGGGAAGGGAAAGAAGAAGAAGAGGAGGAGGAAGAAGGCTGAAGGAGAAAGAGGAAGAACACAAAGAAGGAAGAAAAAGAACAGGAAGAAGAAGAATAGAAGGAAGAGAATAAAAGAAAGTAGAAGAGGAGGAAGAAGGATGAAGGAGGTAGAACAGGAGGAAGAAGGATGGAAGAAGTAGAACAGGAAGGAGTAGGAGAAGAACAGGAAGAATGAAGAAGAAGAAGGGGGAGAAGAAGAAGAGGGATGAAGGATGAAGAAGAAGAACAGGAAGACGAAGAACAGGAAGAAGGAAGAAGATGAAGGGGGAGAAGAAGGAAACCCGGAAGAAGGAAGACGAAGAAGAAGAAGAAAAGAAGAAGAATAACAGGAAGAAGGAAGAAGAAGATGGGAAAGAAGGAGAAGAAGGATGAAGGACGAAGAAGAAGAACACGAAGAACAAGAACAGGAAGAAGGAAGGAGAAGAAGAAAACCAGGAAGATGGTACCAGCTACCCTCTCCACACTACATTAACTTTGACTGAAAGATTTATTGGACTGAATCCAGTCCACTCTAGGAGAAGACAAGGAAGACAAGGACAGACTTTAGGACAGGGGACGTTTAACTCCGTGTCTCTTTAAGAAGCATCAGAGAGGTCAGCTCCGGCTCCCATCCGTCTAAATGAACGCGGCTCAAGATCGCTGGGGTCTGATCTCGATTTGGGTTTTATTTAATTACGACTATATGAATGCGTGTCTTGCTTAGCGGTAATGCTGTTATTCTACATCATGGAAAGTGTAATTGAGACCGCGCTGGGGCATTACGGGGCGACGTTCCGGGGGCCGAGGAGCTGAGCGATGCGTCTGAGCTTTGACACGATGCCGCTGCTGCTGCTGCTGCTGCTGCTGCTGCTGCTGCTGCTGCTGCTTAATTACAAACTTAGATCACGACGTCGCAACCGGCCGACGCAAGAAAAGCATGTTCCCGTTTACGCCGCGTGCCGAAGCTCCGCCGATAAATCCGCTGACGAATGTCCAGGGATACTTCATGAAAATAAGTGAGGAAGATAAATTAGAGCTCTTAACCTGGTAATGTCGTCTAATTGGGGGGAGGTGGGGGGAGGTGGAGGGGAGGGGGGTGTAATTGGTTTAAGCATTAATCAGATTTGAGCCGGGTTGTGGTTTAAGTGTCGCAAGGTTTCCTGTCCTGAAGTATGAAAAGAGTTTTTGTCGGGAAAACGAATGTGTTTGTGTTGTCGTGGCGACCAAACAAGCACTTAATGCTGGGGAGGGAGGGGGGAGGTTTCACCCCCCTCCCCTCCCTCCCTCCTGTATATTAAGCTGATTTTATTGACATTTTAGTGATTTAAATAAGGGGCCGACTCGGGTAATCTTTTTAAAACAACAAACCAAATGATTCCAGTTTAGATTAGGACACAAATTACAGCAGCTCATAGGTGATCGAGTTAGCCTGGCCCAGGAGGAGGAGGAGGAGGAGGAGGAGGAAGATAGATTTGGTTTGATTGATTCCATTTAACTTTGTGCTGCAAAGAAATGAACTGACAACTGTTAAAAAGCAGGATTTTTGGTTTGAGAAGAGTTGTTAACAGAACAACACCAGAAGCAGGAGATGATCTTACTGGTGTAGGACGACCTCTGAAGATGATTTCCTTCTTCTCTTCTTCTTCTTCCTTTCATTCATCTATTCTTCTTCTTAAACTTCCTTCTATTCGTCTTCTTTTCCTTCCTTCTTCTTCTTCCTTTCCCTTCCTTCTTCTCTTCTTCCCTTCCCTTCCTTCTTCTCTTCTTCTTCTTCCTTTCCTTTCGTTCCTTCTTCTTAACCTCCTATTCATCTTCTTTTCCTTCCTTCTTCTTCTTCTTCCCTTCCCTTCCTTTCCTTCTCCTTCTTTTCCTTCCTTCTTGTCATTGTCTTCTTTCCATTCCTTCTTACTTTTTCTTCTTTGTTTCTTCTCCTTTCCTTCATTCTTCTTCTTCCTTTCCTTCCTTCTATTCATCTTCTTTTCCTTCCTTCTCTTCTTCTTCCTCCTTTCCTTCCTTCTGTCCTTGTCCCTTATCCTTTCCTTCCTTCTGTTCGTCTTCCTTTCCTTCCTTCTGTTCTTCTTCTTCAGCCATAACCCATCTTTCTTGTGGCTTGTCCTACATAATGCAGAATGCATTCAGACTGAAGGCTCCTTCCATTCTACATTATGCAGTAGAAAAAAATAAATAAAAACTAGAGTTTTCTAGACGTAACATCACCTCTACTTTTACAAAACAGGACCTGGAGAAGGGTTGAGGCCGTTGCAGAAGGGGAATAAAAAAAAAATAAAAACTCCTATAGATGGAGGAAAAAGGTTGTCACCTTCACCTTGCGTACTTGTCATTCGCCCAGCGTCAGGTCATTAAATTCACATTAGGCGTCTCTGAGGGACCTTGGGATGCTGTTAGTGCACCTAAAGCTGTGTGGCAGTAAAAAGAATCACAACTTCCTCCTCGCCTCGCGACGGGGGGAAAGTGCAGCTCTGCGGCACTTTGCATTCTGACACTGGATCATTACGGCCTCTCGTGTCGTTCTTTTTATTTTTTTCCCTTTTTCCCGGGGTCGATAATGGAGACCGGGGGCATCGGAGAGACGCCGGTCGTGTCCATTTGTCCGTCCCCAGGAGGACGGAGCTGGATCCGAGTCAAAGTTTCAGATCGCTGCCACCGAGATGGCATTAACTCCGGGTCTCCGGGGCCGCCGGCGTGAATCATTTATTAACAGAAACCTGCGACGGCCGTTTCAAATGTCAGATCACGTTAGGCCAATGTCCCCAGATTATTCAAGGCCCAAAAAAATAAAAGATAAATAAATAAAGAAAGAAAAAAGGTAGCTGCCGTGGCACTTTGTCATGTGGAGCGCTAACCTCCTGCTGCAATGAAATCTGTCGCCGCTGTGCAGCTCTTTCAGGGTTCATACATCTTAAAAAAACAGGATGTTGTGTTTAGATGGAGCTCTTAATAATATATAAATACATTTATATACAGTTAAACCCCTGAAGAAAGAAATTAAATTGTAATTGCTTTACTAAGATTTGAGGTTCAGCAGTAGATGCTTAAGTTTGCTAACTCTTAATTACGCAAACTCTTAAAAACAAAAAACCAGGAGTTCTTAACAGAGCATTATCTCTTCTTCGTCTTCGTCTTCGTTTTCGTCTTCTTCTCCTTCTTCCTTCCCTTCCTTCTTCTTCCTCCTCTTCCTTTTGCTTCTTCTGCTTTTCCGTCCTACTTCTTCTTCTTCTTCTTGTTCCTCTTAACCTTCCTTCTATTCATCCTCTTCTTTTCCTTCCTTCCCTCCCTTCTTCTTCTTCCCTTTTTTCTCTTCTTACTTTTTTATTTTTTCTTCTTCCTTCCCTTCCATTCTTCTTCTTGTTCTTCTTAACCTTCCCTCTATTCGTCCTCTACTTTTCCTTCCTTCTCTTTTTCTTCTTCTCTCCTTTCCTTCCATTCTTCTTCTTCTTAACCTATCTCATTGGTTACAGCAATATTTCAGCCCGAAAAGCAGGAATTGATCTTATTTGTGCAGTACAACCACAAAAGAAAGATGTTTTATGCTATTGCTATGCTAACATGCTACATGCTAGGCCACTGGCTTGGTATATATCACATATATCAGTCTTAAAAGAAAGAAATGTTTTTATTTCTGCATCTTGCACGCTACATATCAGTGGAAGAGGAAAATGGCTGACGTCTAATTTCGGATTAAAGCGCAGCATAATGAGGTTTGTGCTCTAGGTGACGTCTATCGACCCCAAACCGGAGCTGGATTCGGTCCGGTGGCGGCGGTGACCTTCGCTGGCGTTCGTCTGGCCACGTCTGACATTGGCCACTCCATTTGCGCCGCTTATTGTTGTTTATGAACAGGAAGTCGAGGGCGGCGATGGCGGCGGGGTTTTTATAGGGTGGTGTTGCACGGACAGCTGCTGCGTTTGGCTGTTGACCAGAGGCCTAATAACAACTGCACGAGCGGGACATTACCTGCAAACAGCTGCCGTCCCGTGGCGTGATACCGTCCACAACAATAACCGTCCAAATGCAGAATGGAGCCACAAATAATGATTTGAGCTGCAGCCTCTGAGGTTGTAACCTTTAGTGACACCATGTATCTGAGTATCTGAGTCTATAAATGTGTTTTATGTTGCTGCAGAGGATCTTATAGAGAGGAGTTCCCTCTCTGCGCCGTACAGCATATTGGTTTATCCTCTCATTTCTCATCTTTACACATGAGTTGATCGCACCACCACCACCACCACCTCCTCCCCCCAGCCTTCAGTCGCGTCCTGCAAGCAAGACAGCTGTGAAAACAGTGAGGAATCTGTGCAGAGGAGCCGGCTCGCTGCCGCATCCTCCAATTTTAACCAGATTTTCCAGGGATATTAGAGGAAACAAAAGACGCGACTACCCGGCGTCGCACCGTTCAAAGCTCCACCCGATAACTTTGATGCGAGATTCGTTCTTGGACGGCTTCCTCCTACGTTTTAAACTGAGGTGACACTTGACGGCCCCATAAATTTGCATACGTTAGCTCCGTCTTTAGCGTGCGTGATAAAGAACCCAGCCCAGTCTTAAGATGTGGAGATCTGAAAGTGGAAAGATTGCATGTTTGTCGCGATAAGGCTCAATCCACGCAGCTCTGACGGAAAGAAGAAGAAGAAGAAAGTTTTTACAGCTGTTTGGAGCCATTTTTAACTTTAACAACATAAATAAATACAAAGCATTGTCAGAAACCTTTAAAAAACTAAGACTAAGCTGCAAGATCAACCAGGAAATTAGATTTTCTGCAGTTTGCAAACCAGACCAGAGGTAAATTCAACCTTAAAGAGCAAACTGCACTACATGCATTATTTAAATCAACTGGAAAGCAACATCTTCATAAACTGAGATTGCAGTAAAGTCAATATTTCCTTTGTCTGATTCACGTTAAATACATGAATAGATTTAATTTCTCGGTTTCTTTATTATGCAAGCTAAAGACTGCAGGTATTTGGCTTGTTAATACACTACAGACCTTTTACCGACGTCATGAACACATTGATGCGCCGCTAAATGAAATTCAACACATCTAAATATGCCGCGCATCCAATCACCCTTTCACTTTTTCATTCTTGTGATGATTACAGCTGTCCAGACTTTGATTTTATAGCAAATCCTTCATAACTTTTCAATGAACGGATGCAGCAAACTCTTAAAAAACGGAATAAAAACACACAGAGATGCCGATTTGTGCTGCATAAAGATCACAGAGGACTTGTGTAGTTATTACAAATTACTAGAGATGCAAATAAGGCTTTAAATCTTAGATATTGCATTGTTTTCTTGCAACAGAATCGTTTTATAGCAGAAAGTTTTCTCCGTTGGGAACCGACTATCCTCCTGCGAGTCGTTTTTTTGTTTGGACAGAGCAGTAACACCTGAGTTAGTCCACAACAGAGCGGCTGTGATTGGCTGCAGGAGCATCCAAGCTGCGTGCAGAGCATGATGAAATCCCACAAGCGGGGGTGGCGTTTCCAGACAGTTTTACATAAACATCAGGACGCATTACCTGCAATTTATAGCGTCAGGTGGATAATGTGATTAAGTCAATGATCTGCAGTTGTCACTCTACATTTTAAAGACCTCCTTAAATCAGCAACAACAGGAAAAAGAAAAGAGACGATCCAACAATCCCTGCCGGTGGATGGGCCTCATTTTATTCCGCCCCATGTATAAAACACAATGTGGGAATAGGTTTGACTGATCCATCCCATCTAATATGCGACTTTCTTTCGCTCTTTTTCTTTGCTCATAAGTTGCAAATGGCTTCATTAAAACAAAAGCACGACCATAGGGAGCACATAAAACACGCCGCCGCTACCTAATATGGTATTTATGACCGGGGCTAAATGTAGAGTGAATTAAACTTTAAAGGATTGCAGTCAGGTAGACTCGCCGACGTTTGTGGAGGAATGTCCATTAACAAGATGAAAGAAGAGAGGGGTGTGTGTTGGAGGGGAGGTGGGGGGAGGTGTTATTCCCCCATGGCCGCCGGTGGAACGTCAGCTTCTCCCGCTACTAGACGGCTGGCTGGACCCAGACACCTTACAACCGCACCAGAAATGAAAAATCGACTGACGGGGTCGCCCAGGAGCCCCGACCCCTCCTGTGTTTTACAGAAATAATTAAAGCTTCCGCTGCCTCCTTCAAAGTTTCATCTGGCTTTAGAAAATAAACCAATTAGCAGCCGATGTAGAAGTGAGGTTTGTCGCAAACTAAGAGAGCTTTTAAAAGAACTGATAATCAGTAGACGCACTTAGAAAACCGGCCTGAATTCATCGGTTTACGCCACAATGTTTTGGCACAAGTCGGCAGCTTTTCAGCCGATTCAGCATCTTGAATTGAAAATGTTTTGTAGCTCTTCCTAGCCTCCCAGCTAACAGTAGCTCTTCCTAGCCTCCCAGCCAATAGTAGCTCTTCCTAGCCTCCCAGCTAACAGTAGCTCTTCCTAGCCTCCCAACTAACGGTAGCTCTTCCTAGCTGACCGTAGCTCTTCCTAGCTGACAGTAGCTCTTCCTAGCCTCCCAGCTAACAGCAGCTCTTCCTAGCCTCCCAGCTGGCATTAGCTCTCCCTAGCCTCCCAGCTAACAGCAGCTCTTCCTAGCCTCCCAGCTGGCATTAGCTCTTCCTAGCCTCCCAGCTAACAGTAGCTCTTCCTAGCCTTCCAGCCAACGGTAGCTCTTCCTAGCTGACAGTAGCTCTTCCTAGCCTCCCAGCTAACAGTAGCTCTTCCTAGCCTCCCAGCCAACAGCAGCTCTTCCTTAATATAAGGTGGGACGCTGGCTTCCTAGCGTCCCACCTTATATTAACTTTTCCTAGCGTCCCAGCTAATAATAGTTCTTCCTGTTTCTCTTTTTGAATGATGAATCCAGACTACCACCACCTGCTGGTATGGAGAGTTATTTCCTTTAGTGCCGTCTGGCTAGCATTAGCTGTAGTCTTTGTGGTGTGTTCAAGTGCAACCTTTCTGGTCCGGACAGGAGATGTGAGGGCCTCAGATGTTCACTGACTGGATCTTTATACTTTTTCTAGTTTTGTAACAAACAAACATGATTATTTTGTTGAGAATAACCAAAAAGGGAAACACTGAGGTATGAAGTCATACTGTAACTACGCTGGCATTAAAATGTCGTCTATTTATGGTTCTTTCTTTCATCTAAAACAGGTTTAAACTGCACAACGTTGTTTTGTTGCTTAGTGAATAAACGTGCAGCAGCACTGAGTGGGTTTTCCACATCGATCACTTCTGTACTGGTAAATCTGAAACTGGGTCAACTTTGAACACGAGTTGGTGATTGCCGTGAGGCAAACAAACTCCAATATAAAGAAGAATATATGAATATGTTTTCAGGAGAATAATTTGCTCACTTTCTGTAGACCTTATTTTGACTTACCCTATATCCGTCTGACTACATGCATGTTAGTCTACGAAATGAACTGGGGTCATAAATTATTTACCTCCGGCTCTGGGAAACATATTTACATACTTAGTGTTCACATAATATACACTTTCCATGTTTACCCAGATTACATTTGTCATTTCTCTGCACAGGAACTGATCCTTTGAATCCTGCATGTTTTAAATCCTGTAATGATGACAAAGATTTTATGATTGTGTTATGCAACAAAGTTAAAGTTTGCATCCTTCAAGTCTGCAGAACGTTTACCATCACAAATTAAAGTCATGAATATTTTTTAACCTACTAATGGAGTGGGGGGTGTCACAAACGTCCGGTATGAGTCGGCAGCTTTTTGACTAAGTCAACATCTTGAGTTGGTTGAAAATGGTTTGTAACTCTTCCTAGCCTCCTAGCTAATAGTAGCGCTTCCTAGCCTCCCAGCCAATAGCAGCTCTTCCTAGCTTCCTAGCCTCCCAGATAATAGAGTGCCGAAGTCCCGCCCCCTCTACTTCCGGGTTATGGGACCTATCGTTCGAAAAAATATGAACGGCAGTCTATGGCGAAAGATAAATTATTTTCTGGTCCTGATCGACTTGTGCCTTGGATTATACATATGTTGTTTTTCAGAATAAAAAAATATTTTACATGTCAAGAATGTCACAGTTTGTCGCAAGATAGTTAAGTAAAACGCTATGGAAAATACGTAATTAAACGAACTACAAGTCCCGCATGCTGGCGCGTACAGAACCGACCAAAACTCCCTTGGTGTAACTACAGCTCTCGACATGACCCGATTTATAATGATTTTCACCTCGTTTAATGCTTCTGCCTTCGTCCTGGAAGAAGACGGTAAAGCTCAACAAGGAGACAGCCATAGTTCTCAGACGAGAGATGTAGTTCACTAAGCGATCTCATACAAAACCTAATGTTGTTCAGCTTATTTACGTCAAATAATTTATCTCTTGACGTGAAAAATTATCTTTTAAATTCACACACATCATATGTGAAATTCATGCCACAATTCGAACGGGACCAAAAAATAATTATGATCTCTCCATAGACTGCCGTTCATATTTTTTCGAAAGATAGGTCCCATAACCCGGAAGTAGGGGGGCGGGACTTCGGCTCTCTATAGCAGCTCTTTCTAGCTTCCTAGCCTCCCAGCCAATAGCAGCTCTTCCTAGCTTCCTAGCCTCCCAGATAATAGCAGCTCTTCCTTGCTTCCTAGCCTCCCAGATAATAGCAGCTCTTCCTAGCTTCCTAGCCTCCCAGATAATAGCAGCTCTTCCTATCTTCCTAGCCTCCCAGGTTATAGTAGCTCTTCCTAGCCTCCCAGGTTATAGTAGCTCTTCCTAGCCTCCCAGCCAATAGCAGCTCTTCCTAGCTTCCTAGCCTCCCAGATAATAGCAGCTCTTTCTAGCTTCCTAGCCTCCCAGCCAATAGCAGCTCTTCCTAGCTTCCTAGCCTCCCAGATAATAGCAGCTCTTCCTTGCTTCCCAGCCTCCCAGATAATAGCAGCTCTTCCTAGCTTCCTAGCCTCCCAGATAATAGCAGCTCTTCCTATCTTCCTAGCCTCCCAGGTTATAGTAGCTCTTCCTAGCCTCCCAGATAATAGCAGCTCTTCCTAGCATCCTAGTCTCCCAGGTTATAGTAGCTCTTCGTAGCCTCCCAGTGAATAGTAGCTCTTCCTAGCTTCCTAGCTTATAGTAGCTCTTCATAGCCTTCCATCTTATAGTAGCTCTTCATAGCTTCCTAGCCAATAGTAGCTCTTCCTAGCTTCCTAGCCTCCCAGCTTTTAGTAACTCTTCTAGCTTCCTAGCTTCCTAGCCTCCCAGCTAATAGTAACTCTTCTAGCTTCCTAGCCTCCTAGCCAATGGTAGCTCTTCCTAACCTAGACAGACAGATCTGCATTGTGCATGTTTCATAGATTCAAGTCATTTTGGGAAAAACAGGTAAGAGTGTAAATATTTGAAACGGCCTCAGGGGTCATCCATCTTGGATAGCGGTGTCAGATGCTCACAGATGTAATGGCTTACATGCTCTTTCTTCTCTGCTCCCCTCCCGCGAGGCTCGTCCACCTTTTTAGCTCACAGATGGGCGAGAAAGGTTCCCTCGCTCTCAGGCGTCCTCTGTTGAATGTAAAAATTTGTGACACAAAGTGGCATGGTTTCATATTTGTTTAGCGGCGGCCGGCTCGATGTGGCGGCGTAATGGCACGGCGCCAGTAGCCGGATCACGGGAGGCGGCGCATCAGGGGACAACCTGGGATCACCGTGCTGCTGGTTTATGCATGAACCATGTGCTCAGTTTGGGGAGACGTTAGCGGAGGAGACGTCCTTCACAAAGACATTACATATTCACATGTTGGTACCAGCTACCTGTCTGTCTGAGCCATCTGTCTGAGGAACCGTGGGGAAGGAACCTGGTAAAGAGCAACCAGCTGGAAGACTCTTCAGCTTTTAGCACTTACTGCACATTCCTACTTACTTCTTGCATTCTTTCTTTCTTTCCTTCCTTCTTTCCTTCCTTCCTTCTTTCATTCTGGCCTTCTTGTCATCCATCCTCCCATTCCTCCTTTTTTGCATTATTTGCCTCCTTCCTTTCATCTTGCATTGCTTCCTTCCTCCCTTCCTTCCATCCTTCCTTCCCTCCTTCTTGCATTATTTCCCTCAGTCCCCTCCTTCCTTCCTTCCTTCTTACCTTCTCTTTCCTTCCTTTTTGCATTATTCTCCTTCTTCCTTCCTTCTTACCTCATATCCTTCCTTCTTGCATTATTTCCTTCCTTCCTTTTTGCATTATTTCCCTCTTTCCTTCTTACCTTCTATCCTCCCTTCCTTCTTGCATTCTTTCCTTCCTTCCTTCCTTCCTTCCTTTCTTCTTGCATTCCTTCCTGTCTTCCTTCCTTCCTTCCTTCCTTCCTTCTTCTTGCATTCCTTCCTTCCTTCTTTTCCTTCTTCTTACATTCCCTCCTGTCTTCCTTCCTTCCTTCCTTCCTTCCTTTCGTTCCTCCTCCTTGCATTCTTTCCTTCTTACCTTCCATCCTCCCTTCCTTCCTTCCTTCCTTCCTTCTTGCATTCCTTCCTGTCTTCCTTCCTTCCTTCCTTCCTTCCTTCTTGCATTCCTTCCTTCCTTTTTGCATTATTTCCTTCCTTCCTTTTTGCATTTTCCCTCCTTCCTTCCTTCCTTCCTTCTTGCATTCTTTCCTTTCTTCCTTCCTTCCTTCCTTCCTTCTTGCATTCCTTCCTGTCTTCCCCCTCCTTCCCTCCCTCCCTCCCTTGCTGAATAAAGTAGAGGTGTGTTTATTAGCCCAGTGGTGATGGGGACATGTGGACTATCACACATTAACTATGTATGAGCGATCAGCTGAGAGTCCTTCCCAGGTGACCTGAACAAGCTGTGACATGTCCACGGCACAAACACTTGAACCTGACTGAGTTAATCAGAGCTGCGCATCACTTCCTCTTCATCCTCTTTACATTTCCCCCTCAGTATTAATTCAGACACTGTAAATCTGAGCTCGTGTTGACGGCGCTCTCTTTAGCCGAGCCGTGAATCCATATTTGAAGGCTCCGCCGGCTGCTGGAGGTAAAGATGTGAATGTGTAGTGACAAGAGGAAGCGTCGGTGCGACAGAGGAACCAAAGGAAGGCAGTAATTATAGAGGCTGGACGTCCCAGTGACTCCAGGAGAAACAGGAGAGAGCTCTAAGTATTTAATAAGCCAGGATGGAGGGAGACCCTCCCAACGCTGCTTTTGACAAACAGAAACATTTGTGGACAGCTGGTCGTCCCTCCTCTTCTCTCTTTCTTTCTCTTCTTCCTTCCTTCTTGTTTTCATGTCTCCTGTTTCTGAGGACAAATGAAAAGTAAAGTGTTATTGCTTTGGGAGTCGGGGTTTTGTCAGTGATTACATCAGATTTTAATAACGACAGAAAACCTACCTGTACCTTCGCTGCCGCTGCTGCTGAAACCAAATTAGCGTCGGCAGCGTCGTTGTTGTTTCCTTTGATTAAACTCAGATTAAAGAGCAGGATTATTTTCTGTTTTACTAGATGTTATGAGCAGATTTCAGTCTTTGGGACGATGCTTCTTTCTTTTGGGGGAGTTCTAGCTCCTCCTAGCTTAGCCTTTTAGCTAATAGAAGCTCTTCGAAGCTTCCTTGCAACCCAGCTAATAATAGCTCTTCTTAGTTTCCTAGCCTCCCACTTAAAAGTAGCTCTTCCTAGCCTCATAGCTAATAGTAGCTCTTCCTAGCTTCCTATCTTCCCAGCTAATACTAACTCTTCCTAGTTTCCTAGCCTCCAAGCTAATGGTAGCTCTTCCTAGCCTCCCAGCCAACTGTAGCTCTTCCTAACTCCCTAGCCTCGTAGTTAATAGTAGCTCTTCCTAGCCTCCCAGGTAATGATAGCTCTTCCTAGCCTCCCAGCTAATGATAGCTCTTCCTAGCCTCCCAGTTAATAGTAGCTCTTCCTAACCTCCCAACTAATGGTAGCTCTTCCTAGCCTCCTAGCTAATGGTAGCTCTTCCTAGCCTCCCAGCGAATGGTAGCTCTTCCTAGCCTCCCAGCTAATGGTAGCTCTTCCTAGCCTCCCAGGTAATAGGATCTCTTCTTGGCCTCTTAGCTAATGGTAGCTCTTCCTAGCCTCCCAGCTTACAATATCATTCTCTAGCTTCCTAGCCTATCTTATTTAAAAAAATTTAAATTTTATCTTTAGTTTAGCCGTTTCCAATAAACTCCTGCAGCTGCATTAACAATATTTCCCCAGGCCGACACAGCTGATGTGGTTTAACTCCTCATGTGTACCTTGTTAAAAAATGAATTAGCTGTTTAGCTCGTTCAGATGTGAAGCTTTTTTTTTCTTCCTCTGGGGGGGTTCTCATACTTTTATGTGTTTATTTAGCCTCCAGTCTGGCAGTTACACGTGTTCAGGTATGCATCGCCTCCAGCAGCATCTCCGTCTTCCCAGACCTCCATCATCTGCTCTCAGAGAACAGATGTAGCCCTCAGCCTCCCCGTCCGAGCCCCTCAGCCACAGCCGTCCTGATTTCAGCTGACACCAGAGTCAGTCCTCAGTCACTCTGATGCTGTCAAGGAGTTGAAGCGACGGCGGAGGCTCTATTTTTACCCCAGTCACCTGATCACGGGCCAGGAATATTAAACTGACAGCAGCTTATTCTGAAATGTGTGACTGGCCCCGAGCCGGCGGCAGACGCTCTTTATTTTTAACTTACCTTGATGAAGACCAGGACTTTTCAGCAGTTACGGGCGGTTTACGGCGTCCTCAGAGTCACATGTGTTTCTTTACATACATTGCCAATTATCTTTCATCTTTCCTTCCTGCCGTCCATCCTTCTTTCTTTTCTTTCTGTCCATCTTTCCTCTTTCCATCCTTCCTTCATCTTTCCATCTATGCTTCCTTCCTTTCTTCCTTACACTGTTCTTTGTCTTCTTTCATCCATCTCCCTTCCTTCCTTGTTTTCTTATTTTTTCCTTCTTGCTTTCCATCATCATCCTTTCCTTCCTCCATTCCATCTTTCCTTCCCGCCTTCCATCCTTCTTTCTTTTCTTTCTGTCCATCCATCCATTCTTCCACCTTGTCTTCTCTTTTTCTTATTTCTTTCCGTCTTTCCTCCCCCTCTTTCGTATCCATCTGCAACACTCTCCATCCTTTCTTCCTCCATTCCATCCTTCCTTCCACCTTTCTTTGTCTTCTTTCCATTCATCTTCCTTCCTTCCTTGTTTTCTTTCTTTTCCCTTCCTGCTTTCCATCATCCTTTCCTTCCTTCCTTCCTTCCTTCCTTCCTTCCTTCCTTCCTTGTCTTCTTTCCATCCATCTTGCATCCCTTTGTCTTTCCTTCCTTCGTTCCTTTCTTCATTCCATTATTCCCTCATCAATCCTTCCATCCTTTCTTTTTTGTTTTCTTTCTTTTTCCTTCCTTCCTTCCTTCCATCATCCCTTCCATCCTTTCTTCTTTCCTTCTTCTCAGTTCTCTCCATTCTTCCTTCTGTGTGTTAGTCATCTATTTATCCATCCCTCCATCTCTACCCAGTGTGTTAAATCCTTGGCTCTTTCCCTCCAAACCCAGAGGAAGCCGTTGACGGATGTTGGACAGACGTTGGACAGACGTTGGACGTTTTTGTCCGTCCAGCGGTGGAAACTTAATCACATTTACTTGGCCTCTTATCTGCGTGTTTGACATTTCGTCTCGGCGGCCCCGACGACCGACGAGCTGTCAAACCTCGCCGCTCGGCCCGTGCCACGTTAAACAGCCGACATCTGGGTCGGCCGTAAACACTCGGGGCCCCATCGTAACCGGCCCCACATGTGGCTGCTCGTGGCTCCCGTCCGGCGCCTGGACGTGAAGGAAGCTGTCAGGTCGGTGGGAGAGCGTGAAACGGATACGGCGTCGGGATTACGATTCGATAAATATTTGAGGCTCGGAGGAAAGCGCCGCTCTGATTCTAATGAAGGCAGGTTTCAAACTAGGGGCCCCTCTGCGTTTGATCTCCGCGCCGTCCTGATACAACTTAAGATGGGACATTTATTTAATACCGGCTGCAGCTGGCAGTTAAAAGCAAACCCCACCCTTAGATATCATCAGTCTGTGGTTTCGGCTTCAACTCACCTTTCTAGTTTCCCTCAAATTCTTTCATTCAGCCTCCAAAGACGGGACGTGACCTCCCTGTTTGGTTTCAAGTTCACTCAACTTCACTGTTTTCTCCTCTAGAAAAGATAAATTAACTTATTTAACCTTTTTTTATTTTGTTATTTGCTTTGCTTGAAAAGTTGCTTTCTACCTGAGCTCTGCTGCTTGGTATTCATGCTACTTCCCAGCAACCCTCCCCCTCAGGTTTTGGGGGGCAGATGTTCTCGACACAGAGATCAATGAGGGGTTCATTGCTCTCGTCTTTGTTCCCTTCTGTTCGACACCCGAGCCACTAGCAATAATTCACCAAAGCAACACAAGTGGCACAAGCACACAAGGCAGCAGAGAGCATGGCGGCTGAAGTGAACAGGAATGTGGTGTCTCCTGAAAAATTCTCTCTTGATTTTGATCTCGCTTGTATTTGTCACCGTCTTGCCCTGGTGCAATAACACCTACATGATTTCTCTCTGGGGATCAGTAAGGTTACGCTTAGGCTAGGAAGCTAGGAGAATCTACTATTAGGTTGAAGGCTAAGAAGCTAGGAAGAGCTACAATAAGCTGGGAAGCTAGGAAGAGCTATTATTAGCTAGGGGGCCAGAAAGTGTTATCTAGGGAGCTAGGAAGAGTTACTTTTAGCCGGGAGTCTAGGAAGAGCTACCATCAGCTGGCAAAGCTAGGGAGAGTTGCTATCAATTTGGGATACTAGAAAGAGCTACTTTTAGCTGAGAGGCTAGGAAGAGCTACTTTTAGCTGAGAGGCTAGGAAGAGCTACTGTTAGCTGAGAGGCTAGAAAGAGCTACTGTTAGCTGAGAGGCTAGGAAGAGCTACTGTTAGCTGGGAAGCCAAAAAGCGCTACTATTAGCTATCAAGTGAGAAAGCTCGAAAGAGCTAGTGTTATCTAGGGAGCTAGGAAGAGTTACTTTTAGCTGGGAAGGTGTGAAGAGCTACTTTTATCTCGGAAGCTAGGAAGAGCTTGCTAGGAGGCTAGAAAGCTAGAAAGATCTAGTGTTATCTAGGGAGCTAGTAAGTGTTACTTTTAGCTGGGAGGCTAGGAAGAGCTACCATTAGCTGGGAAGCTAAGAATAGCTACTATTAGCTAAGTTGCTAGAAAGCTAGAAAGATCTAGTGTTATCTAGGGAGCTAGGAGGCGCTACTTTTAGCAGGGAGGCTAGGAAGAGCTACTATTAGCCGGCCTCTCCTGATTTAATTCATATTCTAGATGAATGTTGTTGTGGAAATATTCAACACCCTGAATCGGCTGCACGGGTCCAACTAGCGGCAACAAGTCCGTGCAACACCCCATAAACAACGGCCTCGGACGCTCTCCGATAACCCAACAACGACAAATGGAATTCAGGCACCTTTTGACAACACTTTTACGTATTTGAACTACACATGTTTGATTTCTGTTGACTTGAGCAGCCTTAACCTTCTCTTTGACCCACACATTCCTACTTAACCTACTCGGCTGTGACATCGATCCTGTCCTTATTCTTATCTATTTGCTCTGCGATGTTATTACTTCCGTCCCCACAAGATATTCATTCAAAGTTTTGTGTTATCTAATAAAAGATGACAGAAGCTATAAGGTGTGTGGGGATTCCCCCTCCCCTCTCCCCCGGTTCTCAGCCCAAACCTATACATCATCCCCCGGTGACGACATCTCCGAGCGCCGGAGCGGCTCGAGTCGGGCCCCTCAGGGGTCAATGTCTTAAATGAGATTTCAGCACCACTGACCCGTGCTCTGGTCCTCTCACCTTGTTCCAGGAGAACAGGAATCACCTCCTGACCCGGGGATCTGTGAGCAGCAGCGGCACTCGTTGTCTTCATCCGACCGGCCGCCCATGCCTGAGCCGTGACGACCTGGTGAGGAGGTGAGTCCCCGAGACTTCTTAATTATTATATTTCTGTTTGGTCTGACTTGAGCAGCGAAAATAAAACATTTCCACAAAATGTAGATGAAGAATTTGATTGGAAAGTAGCGACTGGTAAAGCTCGGATTAAAATGTGTAATCTGACTTTTTTTGTCCTTCTCTTACAGCCTCTGATCTTCTGACATTTCTGCTGTCGGGGCTTTTTGTTTGAGCTTCTGTAAAGGTAGGAGTCTGGATGCTTAGATTCTCTATAACATGTGTCGTATAAAGTTCTTTTTTTTGGCCTAAAATCACAGAAAGCACTCATGCAGATATTTCTGCATGCAGATACTTCTGGGAGGCTAGGAAGCTAGGAAAAGCTACTATTAGCTTAGAGGCTAGGAGGCTAGGAAGAGCTACGATTAGCTTAGAGGCTAGGAGGCTAGGAAGAGCTACTATTGGTTGGGAGGCTAGTAAGAGCTGACGCGACGCTAGGAAGAGCTGCCATTAGCTGAGAGGCCAGGAAGCCAGGAAGAGCTACTATTGGTTGGGAGGCTAGGAAGAGCTACTGTTAGCTGGGAGACTAGGAAGCTAGGAAGAGCTACTATTGGTTGGGAGGCTAGGAAGAGTGACTGTTAGCTGGGAGGCTATGAAGCTAGGAAGACCTGCTATTAGCTGGGAGGCTAGGAAGAGCTGCTGTTAGCGGGGAGGCTAGGAAGAGCTGCTGTTAGTGGGGAGGCTAGGAAGAGCTACTATTAGCAGGGAGGCTAGGAAGAGCTGCTGTTAGCTGGGGAGGTAGGAGGACCTACTGTATGATTAGCGGGGATGCTATGAAGAGCTAAAACCAGAGAATGGCAAACTAAATAATTTCAGTTTCAGAATAATATTTTCTGCCTTTTGCTGCCTCGAGGAGCTCAGCTCATCTCGCTGTAATACACATTTTAAACTGTCTTTAGCGGTTAGCGACCTCGTGGCAGCAAATGTGACTTTACAAGCGACGTTTCTTCTTCTTTTTTTCTGGTGGATTTCATGTGCGCTGCTGAGCGTTGGACATGTTAAACCTCCACGGTGGATAATGCAGAAGAGCATTTCCCAGCGGCTGCCATAGCCTACATACATTCATACATACAGTACATAGAGTACATACATATATAGTGTAGTGTAGTGTTTGCAGTAGACAGACGTACTGTACAGAGCAGCCTTTAATGTGCTCATGTGTGTTTCTTTCTTTCTTCCTGACATCTTGCGAGGGCTCTATGTATGTCATTAATTGAGTCTCCAGCTCCCTGGAGTGGTTAGCTCTACTTGTACTGGGGAGATAGAGGGGGGAGATAGAGGGGGGAGATAGATGTGAGGGGGGAGGGTGGGGGGGGTCTTTGTGTGTGTTTTTCAGCCCTGACCGCCTGATGATTATACTTGATCAGTGTCAAACACAAACTAGTGCAGCGGGTCTTTGAAAGGAAGATGTTGTTCTCCAGAGCCTCAGTGTAGCGTTGATTTATCCTCTTCACCAGCACGCTTTATCTTTTATTGCTTTATTTCTTCTCTAAAGTAACAAGAAATATAAAGGTGAACAGCTTTTCATCCATCCTTTATTTCCATCTATCCTTCTTTACTTTCTTCCTTCCTTCACTCCCTCTTGTCTTTGTCTTTTCCTTCCTTGTCTCCCTCTATTCTTCCTTCTTTCCTTCTTTCATCCATCCTTTATTTCCTTCCATCCAACCTGCCTTCCTACTTTTTTGTTTCCATCCTTCCTTCTTTATTTTCCCACTTCTTTCCTTTCATCCATCCGTCTCTTGTTCCTTCCCTCCTTCCCTCCTTCCTTCCTTTCTTCCTTGTCTCCATCTATCCTTCCTTCCCTCTTTTATTTCCTTCCATCCTTCATTCCTTCCTTCTTGTGTGTGTTCCTTCCATCCTTATCTCCTTCTATCCTTTCTTTCATCCATCCATCCATCCATCCATCCATCTTTCTTTCTTTCTTTCTTTCTTCCAGCCTTCTTTCGTCCTTCCTTCCTTCCTTCCTTCCAACCTTCTTCCTTCCTTCCTTCCTTTCTTACAACCTTCTTTGTTCCTTCCTTCCTTTCTTACAACCTCCTTCCTTCCTTCCTTCCTTCCTTTCTTCCAACCTTCTTCCTTCCTTCTTTCTTTCTTTCTTTCTTTCTTCCTTCCTTCCTTCCTTCCTTCCTTTCTTCTTCCTTCCTTCCTTCCAACCTCTTCCTTCCTTCCTTCCTTCCAACCTTCTTTCGTCCTTCCTTCCTTCCTTCCTTCCTTCCAACCTTCTTTCTTCCTTCCTTCCTTCCTTCCTTCCTTCCAACCTTCTTCCTTCCTTCCTTTCTTACAACCTCCTTCCTTCCTTCCTTCCTCCCTTCCTTCCTTCCTTCCAACCTTCTTTCTTCCTTCCTTCCTTCCTTCCTTTCTTCCAACCTTCTTTCTTCCTTCCTTCCTTCCTTCCTTTCTTCCAACCTTCTTTCTTCCTTCCTTCCTTCCTTCCTTTCTTCCAACTTTCTTCCTTCCTTCCTTCCTTTCTTCCAACCTTCTTCCTTCCTTCTTTCCTTCCTTCCTTCCTTCCTTTCTTCTGTTTTTTCCTTCCTTGTATCCTTCTATCCTTCATTCTTTCCTTCTTTCATCCATCCCTCTTTCATCCTTCCTTCACCCCCACTTATGTGTGTTCCTTCCTTCCTTATCTCCTTATATCCTTTCTTTCTCTCATCCGTCCTTCTTTTTTTGTTTCCATCCTTGTTTTCTTCTCTCCTCCCTCCCTCTTGTCTTTGTTCTTTCTTTCCTTCCTTCCCTCGTCTCTTTCTATCTTTTAATTTAACTAAACTAGTCCACCATTTTGGCTCCCACCAGTAGAGGACATTGTCTAAGTGGGACCCCTGCAGCGCTGGGGTCAGTGATGAGCGATGCGTCTGACTCTCCACCTACAAAGACACAAATCCACCGTTGTTTTCCTAAGCAGACGTTCAGAGTGAAGCAGTGAAACTCAATCCAGGAAGTCCAGTCGCAGCGGCTGATTAATGTGTTTTAAAGGCTTCACAGATGCCAAAACACTGCACTGCTACTTCTAATACCCTGCGACAGAGCTGTCCGACTCTGGAACCATATCACAGCGGCGACTATCGGAGCTTTCATCGCCGCAATCTCGAGGTTCTCTCGGGGGAGCATTAGAAACCGGCTCTATTTTTGCAGCAGAACCGACCGACCGTCCAGTAAATCTGTTAGAACTCAAACACGCAGCTCGGACTCGGACGGAGGTGGAGATTGAATGACTTTCTTTAGGAGTCGCCGGTGTTGGTTTAAGAGACAAAATGAAGGTTTTATTTGTTTTCCAGGGGCATTCAAGCCAAGCGAGGGCCCCGATCAGGGCGGGGGCCGCGCCGATCCGAACGCGATATGGGGTAAATATTTGTATCTCAGCAGTGGACGAACGCCGCTGAGGTCAGTCGTCTGGAATCCCTGGGTTGTTTGGAGACCGCTGTTGTTACAGTTGGGCTTTTTTTTTTTGTTGTTAGGGAGGAGGAGAGACGGAGTAAGAGAGCAAACCTCCCCCCTCACTCCCCCCTTCACCCCCCGAGGGAGAAAACCGAGCACTAACATTAAGAAGTGTGAAGTCAGGAATACTCCGAAACATATTCCCCCAGAAAACCAGATTAAATCTAAGCAAACAAAGGTGAGCAAAGGCTGAAGTCTCCCCCGTCTCCTCCCCGTCTCTCCCCCGTCTCTCCCCCCTTCCACCCAAACGAGTAGCTGCAGCTGTTTGATGAAAACGAATCAGTGTGACTAGTTCTGCCTCGTAGCGACGGAGAAGTGAGCGACATTAGCGGGGGTGTCATGTTTGATTGGGGTTTATTAGCGCCGCCCGTATTGTTCTTGTTCGTCAACAGACTCCCAGGTAATGTGGTGATAATCGTTGCGGAAGCCTCCATCTGCTCGTTGGAGGGGAGCGGGGCCGGGGAGCTGCCCTCGTTTCAAATCCATTTTCCCAGGTGCTGATGGGAGGCCGCGGGGTGGATGTTGGGGAGGGAGAGACGGAGGCGGGAGGGACGGCGGGGGGGAGCAGTGTAAAAACCCTCTGTTTCATTTACCCAGGAGTGTCGGTGCGCTCGGCAACCAGGTTGTCTCTGCTTGTACCGGCTAATGCTTCAAACCCAGCTGGCTTCAATTGGGAGCCGGGCTCTTGAGTAATACATTTTGCACTTTGGCTCGCGACCAAGTGTTTGGCATTTGCAGGTGCTACGCTACGCCGCTACGCCGCCACGCTACGCTACGGCGAGTTTATCACTCAGGTGTTTGGTGCAAGTGCCATAAAATCCATAAACAAGCCCCGGATGGGACGTGATCCGAGGCGTCGCTCGGGGGTCAAGGTGCCGGGCGCCAGGCGGCTCGACTGTTTGTGAGAGGCAATTCTCCACGCTTGTAATTACACGTCTTTAATTGATAACGCGGAAAAACTGCATTGATTTGGTGTCAAGCTCGGCGATGGCGGCGGCGGGCGGCCTCGGCCTCTAATTACTTTTCAGTTCTGCAATGTCAGGTTCGTTTTCCGCCGTCGAGGATGCAGCTGACGCCATCGCACCTGAGCGGTTTGCTCTTCTGGAATCGGTAAATCAGTAACGTGCGGCCGTCGCGTATTGGAAAGCTGCAGAGCTGCTCTGGTTTCCTTCCAGCGCCGTGATAGATCGGGTAAAAGTCTCACCAGGATATAACTGAACATATCAAACTTGTAAAATATTTTTGGCCTCTCGGTCAAGCTATCGTTGTGAATTTCCTCCTGCTCTAAATCAAGGCCCAGAACCTTAAAGCCTTGTTACCTGATTCTGCATAATGACGCTAACGTCGCTGAGGTGATGACGGAGCAGGACCGACTGGTTTCTCAGGAGACGTCCTGGTGAACGTCCAGCATGGGTGGGGGGGGAAGGTTTCAACTTTGCCTAAACATTTTGTAGTTGTCGTGCAGCTGCTTATGTTTGCACGCTTCTTCTTCTTCTATTTCTTCTTCTTCCTGTATACATTTGTGCGACTACATTAGCGCTAACGCTAATAGAGAGATCCTGTCACCGCCTTACACCGTCGACGATGCCTTAAAAGCGATTTAATGTGGTTTTAATTAGATTTTAATTGTGTTACCTGATCTTAATGAAGCTCACGAGGGAAAACAGGATGACGCCGTGTATTATTTATGTCGTGCTGCTGCTGCTGCTGCTGCTGCTGCATCTTCTTCTTCTCTTTCTTTTTTTTTTTTTTCCTGTGAACTGTAATTTGCATTAAGAAAGTGAGAAGACGTGAGGAAGGGGAGGACGAGTCAAAGTGTGCGATCTCTCGGCCTGTAGATGGAGCTACACTCTACACTTCCCTCTTTCTCCCTCACCCTCCATCTGCACACAATGAATACATTGTTCTCCCCCCCTTTTCTTTCTCCCTCTCTCTCTCTCTCTCTCTCTCCTCCAACAGATTTGGTATTTATGTTAATGCACACCTCTGTGGATCTCTTGCCTCCCAGTGGTTAGATACCCTGTTGATATGTGGCTTTGCTTGTGTGTTGTGGGTGGATACGAGCTGGAGAGGAGAGCTGGAGGGGCTGAGGAGGTTTTAGGATGTCAAAGGACAATTCCTGAGACTTTTCCTTCCCTCCAGGAAAATAAAATAATAATAAAAAAAAAAAAAAAACCTGGCACTGGATGGACAACTGAGCCCTTAGCCGTTAATACGTAGCTTTAATGCTGCTGCTGCTGCTGTCGTCTTTCTGAGGCAGCGAGGCTCGGAGAGAAAAAGAATTTAACAAGGCTGGAGAATAGTTATAATAACAATAATAATAATAATAAGGGATGGAGAAAAAGTCCTGGAAGTAGACAAAGAGAACCCAGGCAGACACGCCAGACAGAAATATCACACGTGTGTCAATCTGTTGAGGAACATCAAGAGTTGTTGTTGTTGCTCATCAGGCTGGAAAAGGTTCCATCTCTAAAGAGTTTGGAACCCACAAATAATCCACAGTCAGACAGACTGAAGACGACTGTTCCCCTCCACAGGAGTGGTCCACCAACAAAGATCACTCCATAATAGTCTGGGAGGTCCCAAAGGAACCCAGGGGAACTTCTAAGCAGCTAAAGGCCTCTCTCTCATTGGCTAGTGTTAATGTTGATGAATCCACTGAACAACCATGGTGTGATGGACAAAGACACTGCTCTCCAAGAAGAACATTTCTAAACATCATGTGGACAAGACAGAAGACTATTGGGACAATGTTTAGTGGACAGATGAGACCAAAGTAGAATAGTTTGGTTTAAATGGAGATGAAACATCAGAACCTCGTCCCTCCATCAAACATGGGGGTGCTAATGTCCTGGTCTGGGCCTGTTCTGCTGCATCTGGACCAGGACGGCTTGTCCTCATCGATGGACCAATGAATTCTGAATTCTACCAGTGAACTCTAAAAGAAAATGTCAGGACATCTGTCCATGAGCTGAATGTGAAGAGAAACTGGGTCATGCAGCAAGACAACGAGAACCAAGAACACAAGTGGTTCTACAAAAGAACGGTTAAAGAAGAACAAGATGAATGTTTAGGAACGGCCAAGTCAAAGTCCTGACCTTAATCCAATAGAAATGTTGTGGAAGGACCTGAAGCAAGCAGTTGATGTGAGGAAACCCACCAACATCTCAGAACTGAAGCAATGAAGCTAAAATTCCTCCAAGCTGCTGCAGACGACGGATCAGCGGGTACCGGAAACGTTCAAGACTGATCAGCGGTTACCGGAAACGTTCAAGACTGATCAGCGGTTACCGGAAACGTTCGAGACTGATCAGCGATTACCGGAAACGTCCAAGACGGATCAGCGGTTACCGGAAACATTCAAGACTGATCAGCGGTTACCGGAAACGTTTAAGACTGATCAGCAGTTATCGGAAATATTCAAGACTGATCAGCGGTTACCGGAAACATTCATTCAAGACTGATCAGCGGTTACCGGAAACATTCATTCAAGACTGATCAGCGGTTACCGGAAACATTCATTCAAGACTGATCAGCAGTTACCGGAAACATTCAAGACTGATCAGCGGTTACCGGAAACGTCCAAGACGGATCAGCGGTTACCGGAAACATTCAAGACTGATCAGCGGTTACCGGAAACGTTCAAGACGGATCAGCAGTTACCGGAAACGTTTAAGACTGATCAGCAGTTATCGGAAATATTCAAGACTGATCAGCGGTTACCGGAAACATTCATTCAAGACTGATCAGCAGTTACCGGAAACATTCAAGACTGATCAGCGGTTACCGGAAACATTCAAGACTGATCAGCGGTTACCGGAAACGTTCAAGACTGATCAGCGGTTACCGGAAACGTTTAAGACTGATCAGCAGTTATCGGAAATATTCAAGACTGATCAGCGGTTACCGGAAACATTCATTCAAGACTGATCAGCGGTTACCGGAAACATTCATTCAAGACTGATCAGCGGTTACCGGAAACATTCATTCAAGACTGATCAGCAGTTACCGGAAACATTCAAGACTGATCAGCGGTTACCGGAAACGTCCAAGACGGATCAGCGGTTACCGGAAACATTCAAGACTGATCAGCGGTTACCGGAAACGTTCAAGACGGATCAGCAGTTACCGGAAACGTTTAAGACTGATCAGCAGTTATCGGAAATATTCAAGACTGATCAGCGGTTACCGGAAACATTCATTCAAGACTGATCAGCAGTTACCGGAAACATTCAAGACTGATCAGCGGTTACCGGAAACATTCAAGACTGATCAGCGGTTACCGGAAACGTTCAAGACTGATCAGCGGTTACCGGAAACGTTCAAGACTGATTAGCAGTTACCGGAAACGTTTAAGACCGATCAGCAGTTATCGGAAACATTCAAGACTGATCAGCGGTTACCGGAAACATTCATTCGGTTATCGGAAATGGTTTAGTTTCACTCCACAGTGTAACTCTGCGTCCAACAGAGGAGTTTCTGTCTGTTATTAAATATTATTGATGCTTTAGCTGTTCTGTAGCACCTCCAGCTTCTGCAGAATAAATCGTCTCTTCTGCAGATAAGCTCAAAATTAAATATATCCACGTCCTGCGATCAGATACTGTAGAAGTCTTTCTCTTGAGGAGCCCTCGAGGGCCCCGGAGCCTCTTTTATATACCCCCCACCCTCTTCTTGTAAATCATCTGCCCCTGCTAACGCCACGCACCTGGCGCTGCAGCCGAGGAGTCCTGATGGATAGCCGGTGCAAGTCCTTCCACCTCAGAGCTAAAACGCTCAGCATGCAAGGGGAAGGGATTGAAATACGCTCTTTATCAACAGGTTTATTTAAAATAAAAAAAAGAAAGAAAGCTGGAAGCGCTGGAGTCAATCGTGGACACACATAAAAAAAATCTAAGAGAAACTAGGAGTTCCTGGTTGAACGCTTTCTTGTGCGACGTGCATTACTCGATAGATGCAGCGCGATGAGCTCCAGGTAATGAGATTTCTCCCCCTTCTTCCTCCCCCTCCTCCTCCTCCTCCATAAAAATGCATATATAACACTCTGGAAACAAACTCTTCAAATGCAGACATCAAAACAAATGGTGAATTAAGGCACGGCACTCACTGCCTTGTTCTGAGAGCATGGCCTTGAGCTACCGATTTTTTAAACTGTGCCACCGTTAATTTATGCGAAGATCTGAACTAATTCTTTGGCAAGTGTGAAGCGGGAATATTAACGCGATGTATTTTCCTTGTCGATGATAATGCCGCGCTCTTAATTTGAGATGTGCGGTGTAGTCGAACATGAAATGGAAATTTGCCCCAAACTATGTATTTGTCACCGAACGTCGGATGTGGAATGAGGTTACATGCATCCTCTGCTACCCACACTCTTTAAGAGACGGGGAGAGGTGTATTTCTCCCCATATGTATGGAGAACTTCAGATTATATTATACATATTTCCACCAGGGTTGTTTTTTTTATTTGCATAGATTGGTGCCTGTGCAAAGAAGAGCTCGCATGAAAAATAATAATCCGTCGAACTAAAAATAAAAGCAGCCTCTGAGGTCAAAGCCTGCTTTTATTTTTTTCTGGTGCTAATTCAGTGTTTAGCTGCACAGAAACTCTTTTAAATATATAAGTAAGAAAAGTATAAAACAATGCATGCACAGTTTGAACAAACACAACCTGACAGCAGCGATCGAGGACGAGCAAATGAACTGCTGAAGATTTCCACCTCCTCTGACAAGATTTTTTGCTGCAGTCACTTGTTTCTTTTCTTTTGCACGGTGATTTATTTAGCTTGCAAACAGACAAAAGCATGCATATTTAAAAATATAAATAAATAAATAAATTACAAACAGCAAGTGTTGCAAAAAAAAATAAAAATGTATGAAATGTAAATGAGACATAAAGAGAAGTAAATGGTCTGTAACTCCACATGACAGCAGCAGTGTTCTCCCCGCGCTGCACAGCCACCCACTCTGTAAGCAATGAATATTTAGAAAGACTTCAAAATATTTCACCTGCGACGCAAGAGGAGGAAAAAAAAAAAAAGTCCTTTTAAGAGGCTGCAGGAGGAGGATGCGAGTACTTGACGTTACGGGCCGACCCGTAACCCCTAATGCATACAAACTGTCATCGGAGTAATCCCCCTCGACCGCGTCGTGACAGTGCCACCCAGAGAGCGGCGGGCCAAAGGTAACGTTTCCTGCTTTTTTTACAGGACGGAGCCCGGCGTCCCGGCCTGCTCGGGGGGTACGCAGCGCCGCTAAATGAGGAGGAAGCGTTTATTCTGTGTAAACGTCCTGCGTGCACACAGGATGCTGCAGCTGCTTAAAGTTTACCTGCTGGATGTAAACCGCCACGTGTCCTTTCCTCACCCTCTCCCCTCTCTCTTTGCGTCGTGATGTACTGTAAACCGACATCCGTCACCGCCTCACCTCCCGCTCACCTTTTCTTTTGCACACAAACTTCCCGCGAAGCTAAAATTGCTCAAACGGGCTGCAAGAGGATTTAACAAATTGGGAGAGGGCCCAGATTATACATGGTTAAATGATTAAATCACTGAGGTACGGAGCTGCAGCTGCAGCAGAAGAAGAAGAAGAAGAAGAAGAAGAAGAGGGAAAGGAAGAGGGAAAACAGGTCAATGTGCACCCACAGAGTGCTCTGGGGAAGGAAGGAGATAAGAGTTTATCACATGCGTATAAGTAGATACCGTTAATCCTCCTTCTGTGACTGTTCTACATGAAATAAATCTGTGACTGACAAACTGGAAAGATACTATTGTTTTAAAGGTGGAGGGGTGCGGAGGGGTGGGGGGCGGCGGGGCGGCGGTTGTCGTCAGCAGATAAGCTCGTAGATAATCAATTCAGGTTGAGCGGTTTTTCCTCTGGAAGATGCGAAGCGAGCGGGGAGCAGGTAGACGCCCCGTGCTTAGCTGGTAAAATGTTTAGTCCTTAATAATTAATCCGGCGGTCTTGCCAAAAGCAAGATTGATTATTCTATTAGAGGTGGGGATCAACAATGACCTGAGTGTGGCTCTATTTCACACGCCGTTTGAGTGGTGGAAATTACCGCCGCCGCAGCGCCACGCCGCCTTTTTCTTATTTTAATTTTTAAATCCTCTGAGGCGTGGTATTATCCAAAAAATATTAAGATATCAGTCGTGATTACAATAAATTAGTTTATTAAAGCGTCTGAGCAGCTCGGAGGATATGTGTTTGTTTTTAGAAAGAGAGACCGAACCGTTGTCTTTTACGTTTAGAGCCGCTCCTGGTGCAGATCTTCTCTGGGCCCCTTCAGACCTGGGGCTAACGGCGGTCCAGGCAAGTTGCTTGAAGAATGTTTGATGCACATCCTGGAAGGTCCTGAGTGACCCGAGCACAAGTGGTCAGCTTTAAGTCCAGGTGTGAACGCAGCCAGGTCACGTTTGCGGCAACGGTCAACGTTTACCGCTAGGAAACGCGATGCACGACTTGGAGCAAGTGTTGGAGGGTTTCCTGCTCCAACCACCAAGTGATGTGCAGCAAGCAAATGACTTTAAACGAGGACAAAGTCTCTCCTTTGGACACCTTCAGAGACGTTTCAGTACCTGCCGTGCTTCAGGGGCTGCGTTCAGAGTATCATGCCTCGTCCCGTCAAAGTGTGCAGAGCTTCGATTCAGGTGCAAGGTTTTTATTATCTTGTTGCCTTTTGCGTGACTGTCCCTGCCGATTACGAGCTGCAGGATTCATTGTGTAACATCTCCCTCTCGTAACATTATGAAACTGTGAAAACAATATCCTGCGCGGCCGTTGCGTCGGGATTTCTTCACCTAAAGGTGCTTCCTGTGTGCGTCCGCGTGCAGCGGCTACCTGGAGGTGGAAGTGTCGAAACGATCCTGCGTCGCGTGCGTCTGTCCTTCACACGTAATGGTACGGCGGAGGGCTGGAGGTCTGAGGGATCAACACAGCCTCCTCAGATGTGTGTGGGTGGGTTTTTGCGTGGTGTGTTTGTGTGGTTGCCTGCACCTCTCTGGCCTTCCTGTTGCTGTCAACCGCCAACACCCAGCGGCCGGCGCGTTGTCAGGTGCTGTTACATCAGGGTGAACACATGTTTGCGCCGGGAAACCGCTTCCAAAAAAGGTGATCGGCCCCTCAGCTGTTTGTGCTCTAGCCACTGTTAGCATGTAGCCGACTATCAGTCAATTTAAGTTGATCAACGAGCCGCCCCCCCTCCTCCCTCTTACACACACACACACAAAAAGTATTTCTTTTTAATTATCTGAACTTTTCCTCCTCCAAGCTGTTCGCCTGTCAGCAACTTCAGCCTCGGCCTCACGCTCTGCTGCACATCCCTCCATCGCTGCACGGCAACTTTAAGTTGGCCGAGGCCTCGAACTTCTCTCCGAGGTTGGCTGACAGCGCTTCATGTCTCCCCTCCCTTCCTTCCTCCCTCCCTCCCGCCTCGCCTCGCTCCCCACTTCTTTCTGGCTGGACTTAACTCCCTCCTGGGCCGAGAGGACGAGAAGGAGTCAGAGAGAGAGAAACTCCAAATAAACTAGTTGATGTACAGTTGCAGGAAGTTGGGGTTTATTTATTTTCCTCCAGATGCAAGTGTCCTCAAATTTACTTTCGTTTTTCCCAAACAAACGCGTGATTACACTGAACCCTAAACCGTTAAGATAAATGTGTTTGTATAAAAGCACGGCTTCGCTCTCACACGACAACATTCACAGCCTCTAAAAGTCATTTTTGTGTTAAAACCAAAACTTTGCGTGAACTTTTCTCCTCTTTTAACCTCTGGAAATATTCCCAACATGTCACAGCATCCCCCAAAACAAGTGGATGCACTGGATGATCGCTCTAACCTGGAGATAAATGCGTAAATATAATTTCTACATTAAAACTTTGCATGAACTTCTTCTGCAGATTAATCTCCTTAAATATTCCAAATATGTCACAGTATTCCCAAACAAACAGACGCAGTAGATGATCAAACTCTTAAATTTCTGCATTAAAATGAAAACTTTGCTGCACATTTATCCCTTTAAATATTCCAAATATGTCACAATATTCCCAAATAAATTGATGCACTAAACGATTGCTCTCAAATTTAAGTTTCTGCATTAAACGTTAAACATTTTGCATGAATTTTTCTGCACGTTTGACCTTTTAAATGTTCCAGAGGAAGCACAAGAGGTGATTCTAAGCCCCCAACACGCTCATTTCTTCCTCCCGCTGTGATTTAAGTCAATCTTTTTGTGTCTTTGTTCGTCGTCGTCACCTAATGGGACAGGTTTTTAAGGTGACACGAGCCCCGCCTCCCGTCCTGCAAAGTTTGATCAGCTTTTTGTCACCCCATCAACTCGGGGGGGAGCGGCGGGAGGGAGGGACGGAGGGAGGGAGGGAGGGAGGCGATTCGGGGGTAAAGCTCTTTCTCTCTGAGCGACCGGGGGCACATTTTCATGCAAATAACGCCGTCACAATTTATTTCTTTATTTTTTTTTCTCCTCCCCTAATAGCTTCTTACAAATGATGTGCCATTACAAGGAGGTTTATTTAAACAAATTTAATACGTCTTTAATCAACCCTCGGCGAGCGCCTTTCAAAAGGTCACACGCCACATCAGGACGGGCTCAATATAACCCCCCCCCCCTCGCCCTCCCACCACCACCACCTCCACCCTACACAACCTCATATCAAAGCATTAGCTCAACGACGACAGAGGAGGAGGAGGAGGAGGAGGAGGAGAATTATTTCACGGACAACTCATTTGGAGCAAATCTTTATTTACATTTTTATTCAGTTATTAAATTTTACTTCATCCGGCGACAGAAAAAGGAGGCGGGCGGGCGGTGGGGACGGGTCGGGGCGGGGCGGGGCTCACGTTTCCTTATGAAGTCATTTAATCTGAGAGCAGGAGGGCGTGTGCGAACCTCAATTAAACCGCGTTTACAAGCGCTTTAATGGAAGCAGAAGAATGTTTGACTCGTCTTTTTCTGCTCCTTCGACGACTTTAAAACCAAGACGTGTGCCGTTCTGGTTACCGTAATGACGTCACGTTACGTTCTTTGCAGCTTTTATGGTGTCATTACGGTAATTTCACCTGCTCTACTCTCTTGGAAGCTTATTACACTCTTATAACGTGTGCTAAATTTACTCTCAAGACGTTTTCTGACTTTAAAATACTCCTGTTTCTTGCCTCTGCATGCACGACCCCGACCAAAGCCAAAAACAAACAAACCCCGTCCTCTCCCTGTATTTGAATATGCAAGCTCCCGACATGGAGATGTATTTACGCCCCGTAGCTCCGCCCACTGCTCACGTAAAACAAGTCGCCTGTTTTCGGGATAAAGTTATCCGGGGGGTTTGTCCGATCCGAGCAAAGCGGCGCAGAGCAGAGCGTCTCAATTTTATTTATTTTTTTTAACCCTTTCCGCGCTAATGCCTTTTTCTCAGGGTGGCATTTACACAAAATGAATTGCTTGCTTAGACACAGCTAACTAAATAAAAGACAGCGGGGGCTGATACTATGAAAAATGGATTTTCATTACTGTTTCATTGATTCTAGTAAATAAGGGCCCGGGGCCTGCACCGCAAAGGCTGCAAAACGGTAATAATTTAATCTAAGGTGACACAGACCAAAATGTATGTGGACAAAAAAAATCATCCCTGAATATTAAACAAGGGCCCCGAGACAAGAGAGAGGAGGAGGAGGGTGAGGAGGGCGAGGGAGGGGGGGGCATTTTAAACGTATGCAGATTGCCGTCCAACCTATTTAAAAACAAGAATTAGGTATTCCTGTCATAAATCACGTTTGCCGCCACGGATATGCCTTGTTATGTCGGTGTTTAACGGAAACCTGAAAGGTTAAAGTACTCGGTGCATTAAATTGTACAAGGATAATTAATACTTTTCTCCTGGCTATTTATAAAAATATGGAAAATAGAGTCGGCTGAACTGTGACAACACGCTCGTTTGGGGAGAGAGGAAATGAACACATGAGCTTCTGGGCTGCAGACGGAGGGAGGGAGGGAGGGAGGGAGCTTCTTTCTGTTGTCAGGTAAAAGGAGACGTCGTCGTCGTCGGCGCCGCCCGCCTCCGTTGACTTTCACTGCAAAATAATCTGGTTTGTTTCGCCCTCCGGCTCAGACTGATGTGTGCTCTCGTAGCGTGCAGTGTCGCTAATTAGTGCCTGTTAGCGGTAAACTAGTGCAAACTCCCTAATTTGACAAGTCTGCTCCGGAGGTGTTGACCTCTCACTCGCGACCGGCGTCAGCTCCGTCAAAGCTGGCACATCGAGGAGGAGGGGGGAAGCAGAGGTGTCGCATCTACCTGGCTCTGTCGCACCTTCCCCCCACCCCGACCGTGATACGCTGTCAAAGGTCTAAATCAGCGCTCGGTGTCAAAGACGGCGTGGAACACAAAACGGTCGTTATGTAAAAAGAGAGGAGCGGGGTCATTTGGCAAATGGCGGCCTCCTCCGAGTGAGTAAGAGGCGACTTGACAAGTGTCCGGGCCCATTACGCCGCGTTAGTCCATTCACACTGGAGTCGTGCTCCAGTGGTTATTACGCTTGCGCCTTTAACATGCCATCACGTCAAGTTGGGGAGATAATAGATAACAGCCCCCCCTCCCCAAACATGCAGAAAGCACAACATGTGGAGCGGGAGCAGAGGTTCCACTGAACCGTCGCTGAGGTCCGACGCTTCATGTGGGTAAAGGTATCGGCTTAACAACCTACATTATCTAGGTTTCATGCTTGGTGTGCGATTGCTCGCTCTTTCTGATCACTTCCGCGCCACTCGCCTCGCCGAAGGTGCTCAGGTTTCACTGGAGAGTTGATTCGCGCTTGAACGCTCTGGTTTTTTTGTACGTTTCCGTGAACCGGGTGCAAACGCTTAGTCACTAGCCGACCTCGCAAAACTGTGGTCATTACGGCGCAGGAGGAGGAAGAATAGTTAAAGTGATGACAGCGCTGCACTCTGAGCAATGTTTAAGTGAACCGTCAAAGCCGCTCAGATCTTTTTTCTTTTTTTTATTCTCGCTACGACCACGGTTGACCTTTTTCCCACGTTAGCCCGAGCCTGAGCGCCAGCCGTCCCGATCGGACTCAGATTTAAACTCATTTCAAATTCACTCCCTCTGCTCCTGAAGTTAATAAAATATTTGCTGTTTGCTGTTGCAACAATTAGCACAAGATAAACACCAGCCAAATTGTTCTGGTTCCTGCTAATGGAGCTAGCTAGCCTCTGGCCACACTATAATTATTCCTATTAGCAAATTAAGTTGTTACCTTGCCTCCTTCCTCTCCTCTTTTTCTTTATAACGTAGTGGAAATGTCTCTCTTTATCTGTAAGTCGGGACATGTTAAGGTCAAGATTGGTTCTTTAAGTCTTTAGCCAGGACAGATCTGTAGGAGCACGACGCCCAACGTGGACTCCAATAGCTTCCGTGGTTTGTGGTGTTGTTGCGTAAGAGAAGAAGCCTGATCCAGGCCACCCCACCCCACCCCCAGGTATCCTCTTATGTCACAACCGCTGGTAAAAGGCTGCAGACCACAAGCCCTTGCATTGGGCAACCTCAGGGGAATACAGTGGAGACGTCGCACCTTCCTCAAAACGGTTGCGTCTATTCAGAGCTGTGGTGGAAGAAACACCTTCTTCTGGATTTACATAACACTTTTAACATGTGGTGGTTTTAAAATGTCCAGGCTCCACCAGGTTTAGTCCGCTCACCCGTCATGTGATATTAAAAATATAAAAGGAACTGTGTTATTTTGTTTTCCCTGGACCGGCGGAGGGTTGCCGTCACGTTCGGCTCAGTTGGATGACCTGACTGCAGCTGGACAACCACCCAAATGCTTATACACTTTGGCTGCAGGACGCCGGTTTGCCAGCCTCCTCTCCAGATGCTTTGGCAGAACGCTCGCCATCATTTGGACCGGAGTCTATCTGGCTTGGGGGGACGGTGGAAAGGGGGCTGGTGAACTCTGGGAAATGACTAGTTGCTGTTGGGGAAGGTGAGATTCCTGCCTCGCTTGTGGCTGGAACGGCTTGATGTGTTTTTGAGAATCTGCCAGAGCTAATTAGTTGACTTTTCATGTTGTTGGGTGAGTTTAGAGGCTGACTGTGTCATTAGCTGCTGGAGGAACGTGGAACCCCCCCAAACTGAACTCTGTGTCTCCAGTTAAATACTTTTATTTAATGTTTCTACACACAAATCTGGGATTTTTAGCTTCCAAGCCTCCCAGCTAATAGTAGCTTCTCCTAGCTTTGTAGTCTCTTAGCTTATAGTAGCTCTTCCAAGCCTCCCAGCTAATAGTAGCTCTTCCTAGCCTCCTAGCTAATAGTAGCTCTTCCTGGCCTCTCAGCTAACAGTAGCTCTTCCTGGCCTCCCAGCTAATAGTAGCTCTTCCTAGCCTCCCAGCTAATAGTAGCTCTTCCTGGCCTATCAGCTAATAGTAGCTCTTCCTAGCCTCCCAGCTAATAGTAGCTTTTCCTAGCCTCCCGGCTAATAGTAGCTCTTCCTAGCCACCCGGCTAATAGTAGCTCTTCCTAGCTTCCTAGCTAATAGTAGCTCTTCCTAGCTTCCTAGCTAATAGTAGCTCTTCCAAGCCTTCCAGCTAACAGTAACTCTTCCTAGCCTCCCAGCTAACAGTAGCTCTTCCAAGCCTCCCAGCTAACAGTAGCTCTTCCTAGCCTCCCAGCTAATAGTAGCTTCTCCTAGCCTCCCGGCTAATAGTAGCTCTTCCTGGCCTCTCAGCTAACAGTAGCTCTTCCTGGCCTCCCAGCTAATAGTAGCTCTTCCTAGCCTCCCAGCTAATAGTAGCTCTTCCTGGCCTATCAGCTAACAGTAGCTCTTCCTAGCCTCCCAGCTAATAGTAGCTTTTCCTAGCCTCCCGGCTAATAGTAGCTCTTCCTAGCCACCCGGCTAATAGTAGCTCTTCCTAGCTTCCTAGCTAATAGTAGCTCTTCCTAGCTTCCTAGCTAATAGTAGCTCTTCCAAGCCTTCCAGCTAACAGTAACTCTTCCTAGCCTCCCAGCTAACAGTAGCTCTTCCAAGCCTCCCAGCTAACAGTAGCTCTTCCTAGCCTCCCAACTAATAGTAGCTTCTCCTAGCTTATTAGCCCCCCTAGCTAATTGCACCTATTCCTAGTCTCCTAGCTCCTCCCAGCTAATAGTAGCTCTTCCTAGCTTCTTAGCCTACTAGCTAATAGTAGCTTCTCCTAGCTTCCTATCCTCCCAACTAATAGTGGCTTCTCCTAGCTTTCTGGCCTCCCAGTTGTTGCTTCCTAGCCTCCCAACCAATAGAAACTCTTAGTAGCATTCAAGCCCCCCAACTAATAGTATCTATTCCTAGCATCATAGCCTCCCCACTAATAGTAGCTCTTCCTAGCCTCCCAGCTAATAGTAGCTCGTCATTGCTTCCTAGCATCCCAACCACTAGAATCTCCTCGTAGCATTCAAGCCTCCCAGCTAATAGTATCTCTTCCTATCCTGCAGATAATAGCATCTCTTGCTGTCTACCAGACACAGTACATCTTCTGTATTTTAGTTTCTCAGCAGAGTCACCCGTTGCCCGTTTATTAGTTGCTGGTTTTTGTTTCCTAACAACTTATCCTCTACGTTGTCTGGTGTTGGAACACGCTGAAGGAACATTTCACTATGTGTGTGTTCTAACACCCGTAATCCCTCGTGTTTTTCGGGGTTGTTTCCTGTTGTTTCAGATTGTTTTCACTGCTAACAATCCCCACTGCAGTTTGCTTGGACGAGCAGAAGGATCCACATTTTTCCGGCGTCGTGGTGCCGTCGTGTTCTTGTTCTCACCTGGCCAAACAAACCCCGAAGCTTTAAACACACACGGGTTGAGGAATCTTTGCATTGATACCGCGGTGACAGAGTGGACTGCAGATGCATAAAAACCCGCATTAACATTGCCTGCGTGCTGATAGATCGTCTCTGGCTGCATGTGCAATGCGTTAAAGTTGCCTCCCGCCGCTGGTAGCGAGACACCTGCGTGATTGATGCACGCTATTTAGCAGCAGGAAAGAACAAGTGCACCTCCGCTCCGGGGAGCGTTCGCCAGCACCTTGTAGTGGACAGCTGTGGGTGGCCGGAGGGAGAAAGTGAGAGATTAAAAGGTTGCGATGAAGGAGTGAAAGGTAAAAACTGAAGGAGATAAAAGAGAGCAAAGCAGCAGAGGGAGGAAAAAAAAAAATAGATGAAATGAAAGAAAGAACGAGTGGATGTATGAGAACAAGAGCAAGCGACCCACATCTGTTACTCATTATCCTCCTGGCCCACGCTCTGGTAATCGCTCCATCTGACATAACTCACAGCAGACCTCACTTTGACTACAGATGGGAGCCGAAAGGGAAGGAGGGGGGGTAAAAGTTATTCAAGGCAAAGTTACAAAAGGTACAACGGATCTAACGGTGAACACAAAGGAGTAAAAAAAAAAAAAAAAGTGGATATCCTCATCTGAGGGGAAATGTTTTGGTCCTCATTCCTTTGTGCGGCGCGTTAATTGCCCCGAGTGGAAACGCAACGATCCGACAGGTTGTAAATAAACCTCTTTCCTCGCCACATTTATTAAGAAATGGAAATTATTACCCTTCCATTTCAGAAAGAGTTATTACAGTTCTGATAACTTGGCTTGTTTCTGACCAAAAAAGAAGGTTGTCCCTCTAAAAAGAAAAAAGAAATTAGATGAATGCAAATAGAGGAGCGTGGATGCAAATGGTGTGTTATTATAATCAGATTCTCCTCAGTATCTTTCAGGTCATTGAATTCTTAAGGATGTGCCGAGGCTGTTGAGGCCTCTGCCTGTACTTAATCACGATGTCTTGAAATGAGATCCATAGTCGGCGTGAGGAGCCCCCAGGGGCCGGCGGCCCACTTGTACACTCGGGAAGGTCAGGCCCCTATTGTGCTCCTCAGTAGTCAAGAGCTCTTTTTTAATCACAGCGCCGAGTATTGCAATCACACGCTCATAGCCCGGCCGTGGTGAATATGCAAGGTGTTTACTGGGTAATTACTCGGCGGACACCGTGGGAGCAGGTGGACGCACATGTGCCGCCCAAATATTTCATCTGGTCCCAGTTTCAGCCCAGATTTCTAAACTTTTTACAATTTCCCTTAGCCTCCCAGCTAACAGCAGCACTTCCTAGCTCCCTGACCTCCCAGCTACAAATGGCTCTTCCTAGCCTGCCGGCTACTAGTAGCCACACCGAGCTTCCTAGCTAATAGTAGCTATTCCTAGGATCCTAGCTAATAGTAGCTCTTCCCATCTCCCTGAACTCCCAGGTACAAGTAGCTCTTCCTTACCTTCAAGCTAATTGTAGCTCATCCTGCCCTCCCAGCTAATATTAGCTCTTCTTCGCTTCCTAGCTAATGGTAGTCCTTCCTAGCTTCCTAATCTCCCAGCTAATAGTAGCTCTTCTGAAGTCCTTAGCCTCCCAGCTAATAGTAGCTCTTCCTAGCTTCCTAGCTAATAGTAGCTCTTCCTAGCTTCCCAGCTAATAGTAGCTCTTCCTAGCTTCCTAGCTAATAGTAGCTCTTCCTAGCTTTATAGCTAATAGTAGCTCTTCCTAGCGTTCTATCTCCCGGCTAATATTAGCTCTTCCTAGCTTCTTAGCCTGCCAGCTAATAGTAGCTCTTCTGAAGTTCTTAGCCTCCCAGCTAATAGTAGCTATTTCGATGTTCCCAGCTAATAATCTTCTAGCCGAATTTGAAATCTGCCAGTGGCAAATAACACCCCACATCACCAAATACATGTTATCTCTAATGGTTTGTTTATAAATGAGCTTCAGAGCTTTGTAGTCTGTTCCTAAAAGCTTAAATCAGACTTAAAAAAAAAATACAAAACTAAGAAGCAGACGCACCGATTAATATCAATAAATGTGTTTATTTTTGTACATGCAATCTCTTTTAATCGGTTCAGTTACAAAGACCCTGTCCAGTATGTGTAATACTCTTCAATTAGTTAAAGCACTTAAACCCACACACAAACCAAACGGGAGGTTGATTTGACATGATTGGCCCACCTAGGCAAAGACATCCAGGACATTTGTTAGTCTTTGTGGATTTTTCTGGCTCTGATCTGAGCGTCTCTGGTTTCTGCCACTTTCAACAGTCCGGTTTCTCAAGGTGTGTGTTGAAGCTGGTGTGAAGGGATTCAGGAAGTAATTCAGCTCTTCCAGCTGTAAAAACACACACTCCCACATGGAGGCTCTGAGCCCCGGCTCCAGGTGACTGCACACCTTGACTTCCATTTATCAAAACCCTGTTTGCTCTGGCTGACAAGAGCGAGGCCGCAGAGGAATTGACTTCCCAGAGAAAGATGGATGCGGCATGCTTCACATCTGTTGGGAAACGCCTGGCAGCTGTGGCCAGAGGCGATTGGTTTGAATTGGTGTAACACTGAGGTGGCAGTCTGGTATGAAGTGTTTTAGTACATTATGGAGGCAGGTTGGAGGCAGACCTCTTCTAAATCATCTTCTTATGCTTTCATTACATAGTCTTCCCCTGATTCACACCTGGGAGCTGCCCATTTCAATAAAACTCCTTGGACTGGATTGTACCACTTTGGAAAGCGGTCATGGGGAAAAATGAGTAATGCCGGTCTAGCTTCCTAGCCTCCCAGCTACTTGCAGCTCTACCTAGCTTCCTAGCTTCCTAGCTGACAGCAGCTCTTCCTAGCTTCCTAGCTTCCTAGCTGATAGCAGCTCTTCCTAGCTTCCTATCCTCAAAGCTAACAGTAGTTCTTCCTAGCTTCCTAGCATCCCAGCTTCTCGTAGCTCTTCCTAGCTTCAAAGCCTCCTCTTAGCTTCCTAGCCTCCCAGCTACTCGCAGCCCTTCCTATCTTCTGAGCCTCCTAGCGAATAGCAGCTCTTCTTAGCTTCCTAACCTCCCAGCTAAGAGTAGCTCATCCAAATCTCCCAGCTAATAGCAGCTCTTCCTAGCTTCCTAGCCTCCCAGCTACTCACAGCTCTTCTAAGCTTCTTAACCTCCCAGCTTATAGCAGCTCTTCCTAGCTTCTGAGCCGCCTAGCTAATAGTAGCTCTTCTTAGCTTCATAACCTCCCAACTAATAGTAGCTCATCCTAGCTTCCAAGCCTCCGAGCTAATAGCAGCTCTTCTTAGCTTCCTAGCCTCCCAGCTACTTGCAGCTCTTCTTGGCTTCTTAACCTCCTAGCTTATAGCAGCTCTTCCTAGCCTCCCAGTTACTCATAGCTCTTCCTAGCTTCCTAGCCTCAAAGCTAGTAGTAGCTCTTCCTGTTTCCCCTTTTGAGTCAACGTCGCAGTCGGCCTTTGCTGGTAGTTCTTGTCTGGTACCAGTTTTCGTATCTTTTAAATCTACTCTTCAGAGTTGCAGTTTCCGTGATTAAACACAAATATTACAATTAAAAGTTCAAAATGCAGCGTCAAAGTTATCCAGCCTTTAAAAAGGCTTCCAGGCGTCTCATGTCAGCTGATATTTAGTGATGCGGATTCACAAGCAAACTCAATTAAATTTGCACAAACCAGTTGACACACAGTAACCTCAAAGCTTTCTCAAGGGTTTTTTTCCTGGAGCCTCGGGGCAATTGTCCATTTTTGCCCTGTTGGTAATCCAGCCTTGTTCTGGAGCAGCTGGAGGTATCCCCGTTCCTCATTACGAGGAAGACGGAGACAAACAGAAGAAGTTAGATCAAAGGTCAGAAGTATAGTTTAGACTTCACGGCAGAAACAAATTGTGCTCATAAATACAAGTAAGTGATAAATAATCCTTTCCTGGACCGCTGAGTTTCACTTCCCACACAGCTCACACTCTTTGGCTCCTGTAGGGCAGCGAACATGTGACACAATAATGTAATAAGGTAAGCTTATCTTAAACACAGGAAAGGCATATTAGATATTCTTATGGCTTAAAAAAAGAATGAATTATAAGCGCTGAAATGGCCTCTGGGAGTTGGACAGGAGTGTAGGAGGCTGGGAGAGGATCTTTGCTGTTCCTGAGCTCAGATAAGCCAACATTTCCTCCCCTGTTTGGGTTTATTTTCCTTCGGCTTTAGAGTCAGGCCTCATATATCCCACTGCTACAAAGCCTGCGCTCAGTGGAAACCAGAGCCATCTAAAACCTGGACTAGTGGTGTCCTCTTGCGTGACCCACACCTCCAGTGTTGACCCCTTCTGCTGATTCCCCACCTCTCTGAAGTACACAGGAAGCATTCCACCTCCAGTCCACATATTGCAGCGCAAAAAAGGAAATGAAAAATTATTTTTAAAGCTGCACGCACGACAATTAGCTTCGAGTTGGCCATGATAATGTTTATTACAACAAAAAACAAAACAGAAACTGAACTTTCAGATTGATAATAGTCATAAGACTTAAAAGGGCTACCCTTGTTAGTCTGGGCTAACCTGGTAATGACATAGCCTCCATGCTAATAGTAGCTCTTCCTAGCTTCTTAACCTCCCAGCTACTCACATCACTTCCTAGCTTCCAAGCATCCCAGCTAATAGTAGCTTTTCCTAACCTCCATGCTAATAGCAGCTCTTCCTAGCTACCTAACCGTTTCTGCTGATAGTAGCTCTTCCTAGCTTCTTACCCTCCGAGCTACTAGTAGCTCTTCCTAGCTTCCTAGCCTCCCAGCTAACAGTAGCTCTTCATAACCTCCCAGCTACTCGTAGCTCTTCCTGGCTTCCTAACATCCCAGCATTCCAGCTCATAGTAGCTCTTCCTAGCCTCCCAGCTACTCATATCGCTTCCTAGCTTCCTAGCATCCCAGCATCCCAGCTAATGGTAGCTCTTCCTAACCTCTCAGCAACTCGTAGCTCTTCCTAGCATCCCATCTAATAGTAGCTTTTCCTAGCCTCCCAGCTATTAGTAGCATTTCTTAGCTTCCTAGCCTCCCAGCTACTCATAGCTCTTCCTAGCTTCCTAGCATCCCAGCATTCCAGCTAATAGTGGCTCTTCCTAACCTCCCAGCTACTACATGTAGCTCTTCCTAGCTTCCTAGCATCCCAGCTAATAGTAGCTATTGCTAGCATCCCAGCTAATAGTAGCTATTGCTAGCATCCCAGCTAATAGTAGCTATTGCTAGCATCCCAGCTAATAGTAGCTTTTGCTAGCATCCCAGCTAATAGTAGCTCTTCCTCCCAGCAGTCACAAATTCATTCATTCCAACTCCAGTTTCTTTTTACATTTTGCAGCACAAAATGAAATAAAACATATTTTTAAAGCTGCACCAGTGACAATTAGCTCAAAGTTAGCCGTGTTAATGTTTAGCCCCACCAGAAAAAAGAAAAGAAACAGTGCTGTCAGACTGATAACAGCCATAAAACTTCAAAGGCTACCTTTAACTGTGGTCAGCCGGGGCTAACCTGGGAATGGCGTGGGCGCACGACCTCCACATAAGCTGGTATTTTCTTTTTTCTTTTTCCCTGTTGCTGGGGAAAATAAACCACCGTGGAGCCCCCTCTCTCCCCCTCAGGCCCTCTCCCACGTTTAAACATGTTATCCTCCACATCTGTAATAATAAGGGGTCATTTGTTGTGATTACGGCTTTTATCTGAGACCTGCATCTTACATCCACAACATCCTCCCCGTTACACCTTCCTCCCCACGCTGGTGTGTGTTTACACTCTCGTCTGCGGAGGCTTAATGCGCTGGCACTGTGACCGATATGCATGCACAGTTACCATGTACAATAATATACAGGGCAGTAATAGTCGGAGACCACACCGCGGCTACTGATCCTCTGCAGATGTGCAAGAAAACAAACTTATTTATTGCATGTATTATTATTTTTATTGCATAATGGCTCCTATTAACACCGTGTCCCAAATTATCCTGCAAATAAGATTTCAATTGTTTTTTAAAATCTCAGACAGCTTCGGTACTTGGGGAAGGTTGTTTCCACGTCATTAAGCAAATCGTAGGTTTTATGCAATATGAGGAGAAAGGGAAGATCTTTATGAAATGGTGCAGTATATCGCAAAAGACGGGATATTTTGGGAAAATTCAAAGAGTTGTGCATGACTCAGAGTGAATTAGAGACGCGTAGAGGAAAGTTTCTGAACCTCTGGATGAAAAAGGCGATAAAATCCTCAGGTGACGAGGAAATAATCGACTTTATCTGCTCCAGAAAAATATCTTATTTAATATCTTCTTTCTTCTAGTGGCAGATGATTGCACGTGCACCAATCAGGTGTAACATTATGACCACCTTCCTAATATTGTGCAGGGCTCATCAGAGAATGGACATGGGCCTTCTGAGGGTGTCCTGTGGCCTTTTAGGGGGAGTGGATCATCCCGCAGATACTTCATCAGTTTGGGATCTAGTGAATTTGGAGGACAGGAGTGTCATTGCTATGGGGTGGAGGAAGGGGGCGCCTGGTCTGGTCTGGTCTAGGTGGGTGCTAGACAGTGCAAATGCCAGGTCCAAAAGTTTTCCAGCAGAACATTGAAGAAGAAGTCAACGTTATTCCCTTCTCCTGACTTCAAATACGATGCTTGTATCTTCTCCAGTCTGTAAATGAACAGAAACGAAAGAAAAATGTCACCCGTGTCACGTCTCTCGTGAGGAAGCGACGTCTTCTCGTCTCCCAGATTCACGTCTCAGTCCGGTTGATGTGACACTCTGCTGCTGGAAGAATAATGCAGCTTGTCAAAGCGGCAAACGGCGGCGGGCGGCGGCGGCGTCAACTACGACATAAATAAAAGGCAGCGACTTCCTCGTGGAGAAAAGGTTCCACAGAGCGGCTTCTTCTCCTGAACTCAGAGTGACAGCAACTTGTTTTAAGTCAAGCTCGTAATGTTTCCAGATCTAGTCTCTGTTTTATTTCGGCGGACGGCGGCGCTCGGTTCCTCGTATCTTACTCCTCTCATCTCCCTCCCTCCCTCCCTCCTTCTGCACCTTGCAACAGATTAAAGCGTTGCATCCGAATCTAAAAGGATTAAAGGGGATAAAAAAGACGCACTTTTACATTTCCACACAATTACCTTTTCACTTCGGTTTCTGCTCGTCTGATTTTTTTCAGTTTTTTCTCCCACCTTCTCCTCTGCAGATCTAAATCAGTGGTAATCAGTGAATCAGGAGGAGGGTAAATCCAGGCGGTAATAATCACTTAAACAGGCGTCAGTGTGTGTGGATTAAGCTTTAAGCTTTTATTTACCTCTTAGAAATTACTATTGCCTCATATGAAAGCATATTATATTTCCTCTTATCTCTTGTGATGTGAGCCGCCGCTTTAGTTTCAGCTTTATTTGCAGCATCACGTTACTGAAATATACTTTTGTTCAGACAGAAATGAGTTTATTCCCTCGCCGTGTTTACTCCACATTCTTTGCAGCCTGCAAACACATCACGCAATAAAAACCCGTTTAAACGGCCGCTGCTTTTTATTCGGCCGGTCCGAATACCTCTCGATGCTCGGGTGCTTTTCAAATCATCGTCTCAGGTCACCAAAACGCCGATATCCCTGTAACCCCCCCCCTCCCAGATTCAGCGGCAGCCCCCGGGGGCCTCGGCGTCGCTCAGCAGACGCACAAACAAATAACCGTATCATCTTCAGTGATCACTTCATGTGATTGTGTCCACGTCGTGTAATGTCGTCGCTGATGGCTTCCCCCTTTTTCATCCGTGCTATCTGCAGGAAAATAGTTGTTGTTTATTTTTTTGTTGTGGGACTGAAGCGGTGGTGGTGCCACTTTATTCCACGTTGAAACGGTGTTTTTTAGAAAGTTGGCTCTGAACTTTTAACAGTGTAGAGGAAAAATAAAAAAATAAGCAGGGTTTAGCTTTAACACTGAGGGGGAACGATGCCAAGCTCGCACAAGTAAAAAATTAGATAGATAGATAGATAGATAGAATGATAGATGTACTTTATATATATCCCATGGGAAATTTATCCAGTATCCAGTAGCATCACTTGCACAGAGACAGGAGGAATTACAGTCAGCAAAAAGGGTAAAAAATAATAGTAAAATACATATAATGGTATATATAAAAATATAAATAAATTATATGAAAAAATATATAAAAAGAATGTATACGAAATCTATCTAAAATATATTAAAATTATATGAAAATAAATAAAAAATAAATAAAAAATATAAAAAAACATACATGACAAAATACAAAGCATATAAAAATACATAAATAATATCCAATATATATATATATATAAATGATACTAAAATCTATATAAGAGAATATACAATATAAAATATACTAATGTATATATAAAACATACAAAAATTATTTTAAAAAATACATATAAAATATAAAAGATACATGACAAAAACAAAGTATATGTAAATTATACTAAAATATATATAAAATATATAAACATTATATTAAAAATAAATAAAATGTATTTAAAAAATAGATAACAAAAATATGCATACAAAAATTTCTCAAAAAATATGTTAAATAAATATAAAAGTATATATTTAATGAAATAAATATGGATATGTAGATGTGTGGTGATGTGAGGTACTAATATCGTGCACAATAAATGAGTTTAAAGGCAGCGTATGAGTGAATGAGATTATATAAATGATGTATAAACCAACAGAGATATATCTGTATTGGATATTTAAGTTATTAAATCCATCATACTGACTCCAGTTGTGTCCTCCTCACAGGGAGACGCTGCAGAGACGCATGTCCCGAGCAGACGGTGCATTACAAAGACCGCTCGGCGTCGAAGAACAGTTGCGGGACCCTCCCGATGAAACGCGCTTTGTTAGAGGGAGGCAGCCAGAGCCTCGCTTTGTGAAGTAAGTTTGAAAAGTGGAAAAAGTAGAGAAACATCAATAGAGCGAGTTCAGTGAAGACGGCTGGAGAAAACACAGACAGAATGAACGTGTAGTTCACAGCAGGTGGTTCGCTGTTTCTTTTTCCTACAGGCATAAGAAAGCGCCTGGTTAAGAGTGTGTGTGTGTGTGTGTGTGTGTGCGTGTGTGTGTGTGTTAGGATCTCCACGCATCCTTGCATGGCAGCGCTGTGTGGATTTCATCCTCTCGGGCGCTGAGCAGAGGTGTGTGCATGTGTTTGTCTAGTATGGATTGGGTCGGTGCAGCCAGGCATGTTTTCAAACAGCAGACAGATCAGGGTCCATGCTCGGGTCTGTCAAGTGTGGAAATGTACCGACAGATATCGGCTCCTCTCTCCTGGTCCGAGGCTGGAGTGAAAGGATGGCACCTTTTTGTTGTGATTTGCTCTCCAGGGTTCGCCGACCTCTGGGAGTTATTCTTAATTTTGGCGCGAGATGAGGGAGGAAGTTGTTTGGAAGCGGGCGACACCTCTGCATCCAGGTTCTTTGTCGGCAACGCTGCCAAGACATCACAGGTAGCTTGGTATCGAGCTTGGTTTGCACTAAAATACGTCGACAGGAACTAGTTTTCTTTTCTTTTCTTAAAAGTTCCCAAGAAAACAAAGCTTTACTTTTGCTCCCGAGTGGAAAATATCACCATTAATCATTTTATTTGTTGGATTTCAAAAGAAAAAACATCCACCACTCAGGACAAGACAACTTGCGATTGTCGTCCCTCAACTTTAACACCAATCTGGCATGTTGGGTTGGTAGTAGCAGCCAAACCGTTGGCCGTTGCCCATCAGGTAGCTTGACCCTCGTCTGTTTTGGTGTCAACCCAAAAACACTGACAGGAAGATGGCGTCAACTTTTTTGCTCAGTTTTCTTCCCTTCTTCTAAGTGGAAAATACCATTATTAAGCATTTTGTCTGGAAACATCACCTGAAGATGGGACGTTCTAAGCATCGTTGCTCAACTTTGACACCAATCTGGCATGTTGGGTTGGTAGTAGACGCCCAAACCTTTGGCCGTTGCCCATTGGGTAGCTTGAGCCTCGTCTATTTTGGTGTCAACCCAAAAATGCTGACAGGAAGATGGTGTCAACTTTTTTTCTCAGTTTTCTTCTCTTCTTCTAAGTGGAAAATACCATCATTAACCATTTTGTCATGAGATATCACCTGAAGAGAGGACGTTGTAAGCATCGTTGCTCAACTTCAACACCAGTCTGGCATGTTGAGTTGCTAGTTGAAACCCAAACCTTTGGTCGTTGCCCATCAGGTAGCTTCAGCCTCGTCTGGTTTGGTGTCAACCCAAAAACGCTGACAGGAAGATGGCATCAACTTTTATGCTCAGTTTTCTTCCCTTCTTCTAAGTGGAAAATACCATTATTAAGCATTTTGTCTGGAGCTATCACCTGAAGATTGGACGTCGTAAGCATCGTTGCTCAACTTTGACACCAATCAGGCATGTGGAGTTGCTAGTTGTAGCCCCAACCGTTGGCCAATGCCATAGATGTTGCATCGACCGGCGAAGATACTCAAGGCAGCTTGGTATCGAGCATCAACCCAAACACATTGAGAGCAACTAGCGTCAACGTAGACGCTGTCAATGTGTTGCCTTCTTCTCTTTAAAGTTAAATAAATCCAATCATAGACGTTGTCTCTTGGAGGTAGTTGGGCGATGGCTCCTGCACAGGACAGGACGTCTTAGCATTGGAAAATAGCTTCAATAAAGACACTACGATGGTTTTTTAAACTCCGTCCTCGCGTCTCTGGACAACGGACACGCCGAAGACTCAAACTACAAACCTTGCAGGAAGTTCTTTTTTATTTCTTCCCGTTGTTGCTTCCCTCTCTCCTCCTCTCTCCTCTTTCCTGAGCAGGACGGCCATGTTGGAAGTCGCTCACTCCTTCCACCATCTGCTGTCACCAGAAGCTCGAGAACTCTTTGAAGAACAGCGCCCTCCTCCCGTTTTCGAGCCACAAAGCAAGGTCCCCCTTTCCAAATCTGAACAGGTGGCTCACGATGAAACGTTGGACGAGCCGACGGTTTTTATCTTCAACGCTTCCGGGAATAAAAAAGACTTATTACTATTAATATATGTAATACGCGGTTAATGTGGCGTCTAATTTCAGGTAGCGGCGCTCGATTTGCAGCTTAAACGCTGCAGAAAACACTTCAAAGTGTTCCCATAGAGTTTTTTTGCATGGAGCAGTGTGTTGGAGAGCAGAGGGGGACTTTAGCACACCAGATGGACTCTGTCACGCTCCGGCTCGAGGCCTATCTGCCGGCCTCAGAATTTCATTAGTAGCTTGGCCCCGGTCGCAAGTTTGAAGAGCGTAAGAGGTTCCGATCAAAGGATTAGCAGCACATCTGAAGCAACAAATGGCCCGCTCTTCTCTAGCAACCCTCCCACCTCCACAGAAAAAAGTGCCCGGACCTGGCCAGAATGGAGGAGAGAGGGGGCTACAAGTGTGCGGCGGCGGCGTCAACCGGTTAATTAAAGCGACAAAGAACAATAGGGACGCTGGTGCTAACGTGTTACTAATGTGTTTTATTTAGCCGCTCAATGAGCTGGGATTAGAACGTGCAATAATCACAGTTTACACGTTTTATTTTCTCCCTCCTGTGCCACTTCAGGAAGTCTTAACTTTTCTTGCATATAAATATAAATTGTTAATAATAATAATAATAATAATAATAATAGAGCACTTCCTCGGTCAAACGGGGACTTGTGGTGGAGTTTGTTGAGTTGCTTGAACGCACCGTTAGCGAACAGCGTGTCCAGTGTTCCTCTTTTCTTTCCCCCTCTTCCCTCCTACTTCTCTATTTGATCAATGAACTCAATTACAGCCGTGTCCTGAGGTTTTCCTCTCGTCCTGCTCCCTCTGATGATGCATCGCATGAGCCACACCTGACACCCCCCTCCTTTAAAAATCTCTTCAATAAAATAAACGGGAGGAGGAGGAGGAGGGGGGCGGAGGGCTTCCTGCTGCCTCCCATGCATCCCTCCGTCTTCCACACCCCGAGCCCCGGCCAGACTCTCCCGTCCTAACAGCTCCACTGCCCAGCCCACGTCTGATTCCTCTCCGCAAGGCTAGCCTCTAATAGATTCCCCCAACTCCCCATGTATTATTAATGCTTACTGCTCTCCAAGGTGGCAGTGACAAATAGGGAGCAAAATTCACTGACTAGCGGTGAATGTACTTTTTAGTCATGCTTGAGCTTCCCCTAGTCCATACTGCTGCCAGTTGGAAGACTTCTCTCTTCTCTGCCTCCCCACCCCACCCTCCATCTCCCTTCGCTCTTCATCTTCTCCACCTTTTCATCCAGTCTCAATGTATATCAGACATTTTTTGTCACTAAAACCTCGTCTTCTTTAGGACTAGGTTCGATTATTTGATTCAAATCCATGTTGCGGGACAGTTTTTTTGCAAAAGTTTCTAATTTTAGGGCAAATAATAAAGAATACTTCCGGACAAAAGGTGTGCAGGAACTGGAGGCGATCATAGTTTGTAGAAACTGAAAGAGACACAAATCTCTGCAGCCAACGACAGCATGAGTTTAGTGGAAAATCTCTTTTATAATTGAATGAAACTGTCTCGAAACTGAAATATCTTTAAACGAGTTGAACACTTGAATGTCAAACACCTAAAACTAACAATAGCTCTTGATTTTAGCCTTTGAAATTGAACAAAACTAAGCTTCGATGATTTATAGTCAACCTCAGAGCGTTCATGTCGTTTGACGGTGAGAATTAAACCTTTTTAAAGACTGAACCGAGCAGAAGAAGACCTTAAACTGACAAGGAAGCCATTTCCTGCATCTGTCAGGACTGAAAGATGATTGGATTTAAAAAAAGGTATGACGACAGAGAAGAGCTAACCACAACTCTCTGCAACCAATGACAACGTCAGTTTGGTGAAAGTCTTTCTTCTACAAACCGATTCTCTCGTCGTCCGTCTCTTTGTAGATAGCCGTTGGTCTATTGTGGACCTTTCAGGCTCTGGTTGCCGAGGATACCTTGCATATTTCTGAGTAAAAACTATATCTAGTGCATGATCAGAGTAGCTCTAAATCTATCTAGATCTACTCCACACTTAGACGGTGCATTGCTTTGATTGAAAAGCTTCTGGAAAACAAAAAGCTCAGACCTCCACATCTTCCAGCTGCTGGATTCACCAATAAACTCTAACCTCAGGTTCCCTATAAAGTTGAATTACAGTGGCATCGTCCACTATTTCCATTGAGAAAGCCAAGCGCAGACATGCAGTGAGAGCTCCACATTCACATCCAGCCTGGAGGGACAGCATCTGCACAGTTTAACCCAGATTGCTGTGTCTTGCTGGGCCTCCACCTCCCGCTGATCCCCCTACCTGGATGTGACAGGAACAGGAGAAACGGGCAAAACAACAACAACTCGTGTGTTTGCCCTCCTGAGAAACAGCTCGGCTCACAACAAATCACACACTACCGACCCGCCGGGTGATTTTTAAGATATGAGACAAGCCTCACCTGGAAGTGGAGGCGCGAGTAGCAAAAGCATATGTTGGCCCAATGGACACCTTTATCCCAGGGGCCTCCAGGTTCCCCTGTGGAGCCACGTAGTGTTTTTTAGTTTTTTACAGGAAGCTTGTAAAAATAACCAGGAACTAAAATTATGGACAATTTTAGTTAAATGCTAAATGCTAATCTATTATCCACTCTACTGTTCTCTGTTTAAATGTGTGTCAGTCAGAAGGCAATAACTTAATGGAGCGCACTTAGATGAGACTAATTTCGCTTTATAGTTAGCCTGTTAGCATAAATAGTAGCGTGATGCTCCATGAAATGTCATAATCTTCAACTTAATTTGTTGCCACAAAAGTCATAAGGCAATAACTTCATTAAGCGCACAACTGCAACTTTTAAAGTACAAATTTAGCTTCATAGTTAGCTTGCTAGCATAAATAGCAACGTGATACGTCGTCAAATGTTTAATATTGCCACCCAATTTGTTGCCAGAAAAGTCAGAAGGCAATAACTTCATGTAGCGCGAAACGGCAACTTTTAAAGTACTTAGATGAGACTAATTTAGCTTCATAGTTAGCTTGTTAGCCCCTTAATTTGTTGCCTCCAGGCTTGCTAGCAGCTTGTTAGTTTTGGTAGGCTAACGCTAACTCCCTGATCCAATCACATGACAGGGACTCACGTATCAATGATTAGCTTTAGCTTGTCAGCGTCTCGTCTTGGTCCCTTGGCTGCGACCGTACGCTGATTAAATGTTTGTTTTGGTTGCCGTCTTAACGTCCCAGATGTGGACAGCTAACCTGCAAACCTGCAGACTTCTTTTTATTCTCAACAAATGGATTTAACATGAACCTGTTAACAAGTGTTTGATCAAGGTTCAACGCCAGCCCAGACTCTGTCACGGCTTCAGTTCGCGGGTCGGCTTCAGCCGGCTTCAGTAATTACAGCGGCGGGTCAACCGTTCCGAGGAGGTGGGAGGTGGGAGGTGGTGGGGTTTCTCTTCCCATCCTCCTCCTCCTCCTCTTCCTCCACCACCTCCACTTACCCCTTCTCCCCCGCCTCCGTCTTCATTCGCCGTGACGCGAGAACCCTCTCTACAGCTGTTCCCCTGTTGATCAATTAAAAACATGCTTTGGTGAAATAATTAGCTGACATTTGCTCCTACTTAACAGATGTTTCTGTGTGGATTCCGCCTGTAAGAAAGTACAGAGGTGGAGGAACCGCTGTGTGTGTTGCTGGGTGATGGTACAGGAGTAGGAGGTGGAGGAGGAGGAAGAGGAGAAAGAGGAGGAGGAGGAGGGCGTTTGCACATTTTATGCTCAGAAAAAAAAAAGGTTGCTTTTCAAAGTTGTGCACATCTTTTAATGCAATTATGAGAGGTGCCCCCCCCCCCTTCGCTGAAATGATCTGAATGCTAATTTGAGCGTTGATCATCATAGTTAACCATCGTTTACATAATTACCCCGTAATTAGCATCGCATTACGGCTATATCATCGGCATTAAGCAATTAATTAAACCCAAATATGGACCGTTGCGTCGTATTGTTTGTTGTTGCCGTTTCCTCAAACCATCACCAAATCCGACGCTTCGATTTCCCAAACAAGTACAATTTTCACTTGGCTACTTTCGGCTGCCTTTGAAGGCTCCTGGAGTTGGAATATTGATCGGGATGCCACTTAGAAAGCAAACAGAAACGGTCGACGGTGTGTTTGTCGGGGGAGGGCAGCAACGACGGGTGGATAAATATATAAATGAATAAAATAAAAGGTGATGCTCCGTCGTTGAAGTCGTTAATTTAAATAAACGTCTCCATATTCGAGCATCGGCGGCGGCGGTGGCGGGAAATTCTCTGCACGCCGGGAGGAGGTTAAAGAGGAGGTGGGGACGGCGGACGGCTTGTCAGGATTAGGCCGACGGGGGTTGTAAAAATCTACGCCTGATGAGGTGACTAGCTCTCCCTCTCAGCTCCAGCGCTTTACAGATTTGCCCACCTCCCTGGAACTTTCTCCCGTCATGCTGCAGCCTCCTCCTCCTCCTCCTCCTCCTCTTCCTCTTTCTCCTGTTTGAAGTCCACACTCTAGTTGCATGCTCCGATGCCATCCATGCCGACTTTATGTTTCAGGCTAAATTGGCTGATTTCATTACCATTCAGGTGAAGACTGTGTAGTTTCTTCTTCTTCTTCTTCTTCAGAGCAGCTTCTCTTTTAAAAAAAACGAAATAAAAAAGCTGCAGGTGCAAAAGGTTTTAACCGTTAGCAGCCGAGACGCGGCCCAGGCTAATCCCCGAGGTATTTAATGAACTTTTTTTCTCTTAAAAACCGCCTCTGCTAATACTCAGAGGCCGTGGAATCCACTAAGATAACCTGTAATAGAGGTTTTAAGGAAGAGGAACGATTTAAATTCCTCAGGCTTGTCTAGTGTTATTTATTTTTTTATATATTTATTTTTATTCTTTGACTCAAACGTGGAGCGTAGTCTTATTATTATTATTGAGAGGTGGATTGCTGAACCGTTTTGGGAGATCCAGTGGACGTGACGCCTGCAGTGCTCTTATTTTCACATCTTGCCTTGTCTGATTTATTAGCTCTGTTCCCGCAGCTGCACACACACACACACACACCCACACACACACACACACACACACACACACACACACACACAAGACATAAATAAAATAAAATAAAATAACACAAACAGCCAAAAGAAAAAGCTGTCGGAACAATTGGGAGAATAACGCTTCCTCGCTGGCGAATTACCTTTTCCGTGCCTGTGATTCCAAAAGGTTTTACAGAAACAGGAAGAGAAGGAAAATAATAAAATAAATAATAATAATAATATATATATATAAAAAAAAAAGAATTATCCCGGGGCTATTTCTTTTTCGCTCCAGACGCGGAGAAACAAAATGAACTCCCAAGTTCAGGTTGAGGCTCGGCTTTGCCCCGAGGTTTCTGCCGATGAAAGTGTGTGTGAGGAGATTCGTCCTGATTCTCCTTCTCCTCCGCCTCCTCCTCCTCCTCCTCCTCCTCCACCCCCCTCGACTCCCCCCTTCTTCTCTCACCTCTCGTGCGCACATGCACCCATCCTGCAAGAGATGAAGTGACAGGACAATTTGCGTTACTGCCCACTGACAAACTTACCGACGTAATTACATCCACGGCGAAGCCGAAAAACGCCTTTTTATTTATTTTTTTTATTTATTTTTTATTTTACCTTGACGCCATGAATATGTAGCTGGGAGTGTTTACGCCCGTTTGTAGTCATGTGTCACGTCCGGTTTGGATCTCCCCGGTAAGGCCTCGGGGTCAGGTGTTAGGTTCAACACTTGCGCAGAAATCGGGATGACCTGTACCGCCTCGGGGCTGCAACACCAAACACAACAAACTGACAGGCGGCGGCGGCGGTAGCAGCGGCTAACACACCGCCAGGGTGGAATCATGGGTAATGGAAAGAACGGAGGAGGCTCAGCTCCTCAGTTTGCTGAATAAACTGCTAAAATTCTGCTAAAATGAGTTGTTAATGTCATTCTTGGAATGTAAATATAAAGGTTTCGATGCATATTAGAGCAGCTAAAGCTAATCTAGAGCTACACAGGAAGGAAACACGTGTCAAAAATTAAATAAAATAGATAATAATTGTCTTATTTTGTCTTGCACGACTCAAAAACTAAATATCTTCAGGTAAAAATGACAGAAAAAGACAAATAAACGCAGATCTGAGGAGATGAAATTAAGGAAATCAGGAAATTTAACTTAAAATTAAACATTTCCAGCTTTAGCTTCTCTAATATGCGTTAAAAGTCTTTATATTTCCGTGTTTATGAATAAAATAAACGCTCATGTTGTACAGAAAGCAGAAGAATCTGTAGAGAACTGTAGTTTATTGAGGAAATTACCCATAATTCCACGCTGTGTTAGCTATTAGGATATTTCTGCTTCTCTGATATGCTTTTATTTGCCTTTTTAACCCGAATATATTTAGTTTTTGAGGAATATCAGACAAAATAAGATAATTATTATAGATTTTATTTGTGTTTTTGTTATGTTTTGACACATATGCTGAATAAAAATCAACTAGTTTGTTATTGTGGAGGTTGTTTGGATGCATACTGAGTCCTCGAACGCATCATTCTGTCTTTGTGCGTGAAGGAAAGTGACGGATAAACTTTGATTTAAAGATGCATGAAGTCAAGTAAAGAAGAAGTGCAACACAACTTAATACACAACAGATCCACACACTGTTGGAGGGGTGGGGGGGGGTTGGGGGGGGGTGACAGAGAGCTGTGGCTGTATGATGAGGAAATAAAGAAACATCCAGAGGAGAGCGGCGTCCGCTCGTCCAGCCGTGGCCGATCAATAGACTCGCCGAGCGTCCCGACACGCTGCCTCTCTGACTGGAGGGAGGGGGTTGGTGGTGGTGGTGGTGGGGTGGGGGGAGTTCCTCGCTGCAGCAGTGCAACACAGGGCTAGGGAATAAGTTGAAGGGTTTGTGGGGTGGTGGGGTAGGGGTGGGGGCGGGGGGGTTGCGCCGGTCCATCATGGCGTGTCACGGCGATGAAATGAGTTGTCTCCAGCCACCAGATCGATGGCTGACACCAGAGCCGAAAGAAAAGAAAAGAAGGGGCGAGAGCGGGCCCGGGCGTCCCAAAGTTATTACCTCCACCTCGCTGTCAGAAAATCACGGCGTGATGCATTACATGTGTTCCCTGTTGTGTAGCGTGCGCGACGGACGGACGGGAGGGAGGGAGGGATGGGGGGGTGCACAAACAGAGGGGAGCGGGATGAAAAATGCAGTTTCCGCTCCATTCGTTCTCCCATATACCACGGCGTCGTGGCGGACGGGCGGGTGAGCGGGGAGTGTCCCGGCACACTCGGCTTTGTAAATAGGCATCAGTCACAGCGACCCGGAGCTCCTGCACGCCACCTTTAACTCAACACCAGCTCCTCTATAGGTGTCAATAATTACTTTTACCTCGTTTTATTTCACCTAAAAACAAAGAGAGGGAAATGAGGCTTCATCCAGGCCAGGCTAGGCCAGGCTAGGCCACGCCCCCTCCTCCACTCCTCTGACACCGATTGATCGTGACACGCTAATTTTTCAAGGGTTAGTTTCCAAAAATGCGCCTCACACGTAACGTCTGGACTTATTAATCCAGAAAAAACACAACGTCTACTCGCTAATACCTCCCCCCCTCCCTCCCTCTCCTCCTCATCCCGTCCCCTTCCTCCTCGTTCGTTCGTCTGCTCCTGGCAATAATAAATCACGCTGTGACAAGTGGCGCACTCTTAACCTTGATGGACTGAGAACCAACGACCCCCTTCAAATAAAGGCTGATTACGCGATTGGCATCGATCATCGCTCTTGTCTTCTCCAATAAGGAGCTGCTTATTCCGCCGCTCTGACCCCCGACGTCCCGGCCACGAACACGCCGTTTAAAAAGAAAACTCCTTACCTCCAAATAAATAAATCTAATAAAGCTCAATCCCATTTGAATCCTCGCAGCATCTCAATGATTGCTTGTTTTTTTAACCATAAAGGAGAAGATTTCCTTCCATAAACGTGTGATTTTATTGGATTATATTGAATAGTTTCTGGTAAAACTGTGTTTTTTTTCTGGGATTCCCACGAGGGCCGCCAAACATTTACCTTCGCGGGACAGTTTCTGCTGCAGAAACAGTTTGAACGTCTCTTGCAGACATTTGTTTTTTTCTGCGGGTTACAGCAAAGATTTACACGTGAGCGATAATTATCAGTTGAGTCGTCATGTGTTCCCCCAAAGGACTGTCCCGGGCATTTCTGCTCACGTAACGCTCTTCCTGTTTACGGCGGGTTTTTGGTCGACTGAATTGAGGGGGGACGAGGGGGAGTAAACAGGTGTCAGGAGCCCACGCACACCTAAACAGATGAATGAAAACGATTAAAATTAGCCGTCCATTGTGTTCCTCTTGGTTTGGTTTTGGCGCAAAATGGTCAGTTTATCAAAATAAAAGGAGGAAGTAGAATAAAATAATTAATTCCCCGCACTCTTGGCTCACATGGATATTAGGATTATATGTGTAACAGAAGAGGAAGCTCTTTAGTTTTATTCTTGAGGTGATTTGTTTTATAGCCAGGACAACGTTGGTCTGGAGTCTCTCCAGAGGGAACTGATGAAGATATGCAGGGCCAATCAGATCGTCCAGGGGGCGGGGCTTTATGAGTTGAATTAGTTGGAGGACTTTCCAAAAAAAATGTCCTACTCTTCCTATCTGGCGTACAGAGAAGAGTTTGTGGCTGGATGAGTCAAGACACTTTTTCATCCCTAAGCCCCTAATTTCATCCCCAAGCCCCTAATTTCATCCCAAGATGGCGGGACGGGTAAAATAATAAAATGTGTGTGAATAACTCCAGATGTTTCTCTTTGCTTTAGTTCAAAGAATAAGTTTATTTGTTTAATGAATTATCCTTTTGCAAAACATTTTAAGAACAATCCGAATTCTTCATCCCGCGGGATGAAAGGGACAACATTAGCATTCTGCACAAGTTTGGCCCCCCACAACTTATTAGAAACAAGTCCACCACCACACCAGAGCTCCGTCCCCCCGTCCCCGTCTTCTCTAGCCTCCCTCTCAGCACATTTCCCCTTCACAAGCCTCTCTGCGCCTCCCACTCGCTGGAGATCAATTTGTCTTGCCGACAGGAATCCATATTTCGCTCATCGCAGGTACCGCTCCTTCCAGGACCGTCCCGCCCTCGCCCCACCCCGCCAACCGTCCCGTCTGCCTCCAGCACCGCCAGCTGAATCAGCTCCCGGCCCCCCCCTGAACAACGTAGCTGCAAAACACTTCATTCCTATATATATACATGCATGTCAAAAACACACACATACACACACACAGCATTGAATAGACAAACACACAACCGTCCCCCTGTTCTTGTTCAATTTACAGTGTCTGACCAGCGAACGCCGGTCCCCGCGGCGCTTCTCCTAAGGTGTTCCATCACTCTGCGGCAAAACGGATGCACTCAAAATTGGGTAGAGGAAGAAGACGAAAAAAAAAGAAAAGGAAGCTTGACATCGACAGGGGAGAGTTGGAGGGAGAGGGAGGCATTTTACACCACATTTTTCTCTCACCGTTGTCTACCTTGGCTCTGAGGAAAGACCGGCGGGCTCCCTCGTGGCCGCCGCCGCGATCAATACTACACAAGAGTTGAATTAGACCTCAAGTGGAGCGCACATCTACCTTGGCGGAGGCAGAGGCCGACCTGAAATCCCTTGAACATTTACTTTCTTTCCACCGAGTTAACCAATAACTGGATGAAATGAGAGGGAAAAGAGCAGCTGTCTTTCCTGTTTCTTATCTCTGCCGCCTCTTTTTTTTATTTTTTTATTTATTTATTTTCTTCCCCCCTCTTCCTCGCCGCCTCTCGTCGCTCTCGGCTCAAGCTCTCCGTATCTGTTTTGCCTTAAAAAAGAGTCGCTTGAGCAGAAGTGAAATGCACAATTAGCAGATATCCAGAAGAAATGGGACGCGCATGCATGTGTGAGCATCCCCGGCCACACGTATATATATCCTTAATTTGATCATGTAGTCTCGTTGACATTGACTCACGCTGCAGCAGCACCCGGGGACAAACGTTTCTCTTTTTTCTTTTTCTTGCAAAACGATAAAAAGCGAGAGAACGGGAAAAAAATATTTAAGATTGAGGCTCTTTATGCAACGATTACCTGCACATGGAGCGTCAAATCTGCAAGAAATAGAAGAAGACGAATCAAGATTACTAAAAAAAGAAAGTGTCGTTGCAAATACTTTATTTAACAGCTCATATAACTCAAAGAAAACCTTTCTTTCGTTTACAGGAACCTCCGAGCATCGTCCACCTGCCTCCTGCCTCCTCCTCCGCTGGTGAACCAGGTAGGTGCCTCTACTTCGCCAGATGCCTCCCGCCGAATTCAGGTCAGTAACACCGACACACTCAAACCCCTCTCCCGGATCGATAGGAGGCACTCAGTGCAGCTGACGCCCTCTCACACCTGATACTCCCCTGCAACCCCTCCCTCCAAAACAGCACACTCCAAAACCTGGCGAGGGACCAATTACACCAACCGGAGGGAATTACTCACAGTCCCCCCTCTTGTCTGGAGTGATATCTCCAAGGATTACAGGTACTTAGCTCCCATTATGTCTGCTCTATTACCTGCCCGCCGCCTCTTAACACACACACCGAGCCCCTTTGTGTTTGCCTGTTTGCACAACAATCCCTCCTGTCGTCGGGCCCGCTTACCTTTTCCACTTCTCAATGGGCACTTTACAGGCCTGGAAAAGGTGTGTGGAGGGAGGAGGAGGAGGGAGGAGGAGGGGGAGGCAGCAAACACACATTCCCGTACTCCCTAACACTCCTCTCTCCTCAGGTACATGCATGTCTTAGTGCATTTTCACACTCGCAGCAACCTCCTATGTGTGTTTTTTGTCGGCGTATGTGCACACACACACACACACACACCTGTGCGCCGCAGCACTCACTTATACAAATTACCTCCTCCTCGACAACACAACCCCCGATAAGACACACACACTCCCAGACGAGAGGTAAGCCGATCTCTCTGACAGCAGACAGACGACTGGCAGCTTGGAGAGCCGAGGGCGCTGAGAAGGTAATTACCCGTGACAGACGTACCTGTGTAGGTTTCACCTCCTCCCCGCTTCACTCCACCCTGCACTTATCACAGTTGCCATCTCACCGCAGCCACTGAAGAGATTTAATTGGAAGATTAAGGTGTGTTAGGCATCGATTTCACGGCGGCTCTGTTTATTTTCTTTTTTTTTTTATTTTAACCACACGCTCGCCGTGACTGCGGAGGCACTTTACAACCTCTGGAGGCGCTGTTCTGTGTTCTGTGTGAAGTCATGTTTAGCAGAAAGAGGTGCAGACACATTTACTGTGTTATCGGTTGGAGCGCTGAGTGGAATCACGTTTTATCTTTTTATTTTGACACCAGAGAGTTACTACTTTTGAATATGTTGACGTGTAGCACTGTTTATGTCCATCTCTAAATATTGTCGGCGTTTAAATATTTCAGATTTCTGACGTTTCCTCAAAACAATTTCTGTAAAGAAAACACATCAGTGTAAATAAAACATTTTAAAATTTTGTGCACGCATTCAACATTTTACAGTAGGGTTAAAACTTCTGAACTATTCCTACCTAATAGTAGCTATTTCTAGCCTGTCAGCTAATAGTAGCTCTTCCTAGTTTTCTAGCTAATAGTAGCTCTTCCTAGCTTCCTAGCTAACAGTAGCTCTTCCTAGCTTTCCAGATACTCGTAGCTCTTCCTAGCTTCCTAACTAATAGTAGCTCTTCCTAGCCTAACAGCTAATAGTGGCTCTTCTTAGCCTCTAAGTTAATAGTGCCTCTTCCTAGCTTTAAAGATACTGGTAGCTCTTCTTTGCTAATAGTAGCTACTTCTAGCCTGTCAGCTAATAGTAGCTCTTCCTAGTTTCCTGGATACCAGTAGTTTTTCATAACTTCCCAGCTAAAAGTAGCTCTTCCTAGCTTCCTAGCTAATAGTAGCTCTTCCTAGCTTCCTAGCTAATAGTAGCTCTTCCTAGCTTCCTAGCTAATAGTAGCTCTTCCTAGCTTCCTAGCTTATGTCCATCTCCAATCATGCCGGCTTTAAGTGTTTCAGATTTTTAGATGTCCATTTCTGACATTCCCTCAGACCAATATCTGCAAACACTAGCGTCATCACCAGAATCATCAATGTAAATTACCTTTTCTGGAGACATTCAACATTTTACAGGCGTTATTAACTTCTTAACACAGTTTAAAACAGCACAGCAAACAGAGAGCCACAACTTTTCCTGGAAGTCACACTTGGACCAAACTGATATTTGCACATTGAAGCTGTGCAGAAAGCACGAAAACATACACCTACTGTTCCTGCACACATTTACATACTGTTAATAATTTCTCGTCTCTATTAACCAGGTGTTAAGGGGTCCCAGAGGTCGCATTTCATCAGGAATCAACAACCTGTTATAAACACCAACTATCTTTCCTTTTCTTCTCCCCGTCAGCCACAACCATCTGGCATCAGGCCACAAAAATAGACTCAAAAGCGTTGGTAACAATTAGTAGTTGCTGTACCCGGGGACCACACAACAACCCACCTGATTTTCATACCCTGCATTTCGTTGCCCACCTCCCCCACCGCTCATCAGGACGCTATCAATAGCCAGACACCTGTTTCCTGCCAACGCTAGCAAGGCCCTCTATGGCTGCACCTGTATGTGCTTACACAAGAGCCTCAAGAGGAGTATTTATGTGGATGGGACTGCAGGGCTGATATCAGGCTCCGCTAATGCAATCACAGGAAGGACAGGGAACACTTGACGAGAGTGAAGCAAGCCAACGGTGGGGTGAATTAACTCGAATCAAGTCAGGATGTGGATTTTCAAAAGATGCTCCAAATGGGAAATCTTTTGACCCTAAAATGACTATTCAGATGATTAAAATGATTGGTGTGCGAGGAGGCTAAACCCAGAAGGGAAAAAGTAGTTCTAAAGGAACAATAAAAATCAACTGTGAGGTTTTCTCTTATTCCAGAGACGTTTAATTGTCCAGATGCCGAGACTTATTTTTAAAACTCGTTCAGAAGTGGCGTGTTGCGTTCTTGACTTTGAATCGCTGACCTAATCCAACGATGAATCATTTGCCACTTCTACATAATCTCTTTGCTGGCGTTTGTTTTTTGGCGTCTCTACTCTTGAGACGTGACTGCTAATCGTCGCGATTGGTTTCCAGCATCTGTGGAAGTTTTGATCTCAATAGATGGTTCATCTCGTATTTTAATTTGTACAGGGAAAATTGTTGTGGTTGTTATTTTCACTGAATGTTCCAAAACCCAATAGTAGCTCTTCCCAGCTTCCTAGCTTCCTAGCCTCCCAGCTAATCGTAGTTCTTCCTAGCTTCCTTCATAATAGTAGAAATGCCTAGCTTCTTAGCCTCCTAGCTAACAGTAGCTCACCCTAGCCATCTAGCTAATCGTAGCTCTTCTTCAATCGTAGCTAATAATAGCTAAGAGCTGAGTTGCCTCCACGCCAATTGTAGCTCTTACTAGCTTCCTAGAATACAAGCTAATAGTAGCTCTTCCTAGCTTCCAGGATAAGAGTTGCTGTTCTTAGCCTTCTAGCTAATTATAGCTCTTCTTCGATCCTAGCTAATAATAGCTCCTAAGAGCTTCCTAGCCTCTAGCCTCCAAGTCAATTGTAGCGCTTACTAGCTTCCTAGCCTACAAGCTAATGTAGCTTTTCCTAGCTTCCTAGCTAATAGTAGAAATTCCTAGTTTCCTAGCCTCCTAGATAACAGTAGCTCTTCCTAGCCATCTAGCTAATCAAAGCTTTTCTTAGATCCTAGCTAATAATAGCTCCTAAGTGCTTCTTATTCTTCAAGCCAATTGTAGCTCTTACTGGCTTCCTAGCCTACAAGCTAACCACAGCTCTTCCTAGCTTCCTAGCTAATAGCAGCTTTTCCTAGCTTTCTTTCTTCTTAGATACTGGTAGCTCCTCGTAGCTTCCTAGCCTCCAAACCAATAGTAGTCTTCCTGATGTGTTGAGGTGCAACTGGACATGAGTCTGCATCACAGTTGTATCACATTGCCTTCATTGCCTTCGTTGCCTGTAGTTCTCTGATGTGGTCTTGGTCTTTACAAACTCAGCAACTGTTTAAACTGCTGAATTGCTGGAATTTGTCCACCATTCATTAAATTTCTACAACAGTGGCTGTCATATACAAATTGGCAACTCCGCATCAAAGTTGGAAACTTGTGATTATTATTTTTTGTCTGTTTTACTCATCGTAACACTTAACTTTTAGATGTTCGTATACTTTCCACAATGTCAACAACAAGTGCAGCCAGTTATTCAGCGGGGAAACCAGTCATTCAGTCTCCCACACAGCCAACCATCCATTACCTCAAAACCAAACAGAGAGCCAGACATGGAGGAACAAACTGCAGAGTCAAGCATGGAAGGGCAGGTGATTAATGCCAACACAGTGTTTCCCTGTTCGTGGCCAAAGTGTTATTGATTTGATTTCGGAGGGGCGAGAAAAGGTTAGCGTTTGCAGGCTATGGTTCGAGGTCGGCAGTATGTGATGGGAGGAGTAGTGACACCTCCCTCCTCGGCAGGAGCTGCTGAAGCGATCAACCAGGAAATGGAGACAATCCCCAGCCAGACGCCGAGCGACTTTCTGTCCTTTACACCGCCGGTATGTGTGAAGTGGACATTCACCGGCTATCGAGTGCCACGTTGTCCTACACCTAACAGCCATTATAAGTTTCAAATGGCTGAAAATCGCAAGACAGACGTGAGATGAGAATGTGGGTTAATATAAGGATACAGGGCTCAAGTGACCCATGACCCATTTTCACCAAAGTGGATACTTAATTTCCCTAAGTGGCTGCAGACGCTCAGATCACTGATCTAGCCCCATAAAACCAAGATCGGACTAGTTGGACCTCGGTTGGTCAATTGATTGTACACAAAGATGGATGAACCCACATCACCTACAGGATTCCAGAGCAGTTTTCCAGAGGTGTCTTCAGACGTCGCCATCTTGAAAGTGAGTGAAGCTGAAGCAAGCATCTAGCGACCTGCGTGGACGGCCATCTGTTGCTCAAAGCATCAACGCCCCAAATAGTTGTTCTTCATACCTTCCTTGCTAATAGTAGCTCTTCCTACCTTCCTTGGTAACAATAGCTCTTCCCAAGCTACTTGCCTCCCAGCTAATAGCCATAGTAGCTCTTCCTAGCGTCCTAGCTAACAGTAGCTCTTCCTAGCCTTATTTTTATGCATCTAAATTGGTTTTCCAGTTACGTTCAATTGATTTAAATGTTTTAAACAGCAGAATATCTGAGCTTAAGAAAGTGTAGTCTATATCTCAGACCTACCTTGATGATTTTTATGCTATTTTATGCACAGTCTGTTATGGGATTTGTCTATCTTTGTGACACGTTTGCATCATTTAGACTGCCTCATTATTATTTGATTTCGTCATTGTAATTTTCCTTGATGTTAGCCTTGTTGCCTGGTACAACAAGGCTAACGCTTTCGAGACTCAAGTGCTTCATTCACATCTCCAGCTCACGTGACTGGAAATTAAATGAGTGCAAAGCATGAACAAAAAATAAATAAATGAGTTTCATCTGAAGCAGGGTAAGACATGTTCCCTTGTACATCAGGTACATGACAAGATCACACTCAGAGTCGAGTTAATTTTCATACCCCCCTCCACCACCACCAAGCATCCCTACGTACTCTTGTCATTTTCAGGGAAAAAGGTGCCGTAGCCATATGACAGTAATTAACAACTGACAAAAATATCCCCTCCCTTAACATGAGGTGGGAAATCACAAAAGCCGGAGTTATTTTCTCATTAATTTACCAGCTCTGCTCTCTTCTACGTTCTGAGACAGCCACGCAAGACCTGAGCTACGAGCTTAATAAGTAGTGTTTGTTTGGGAGGGATGATCGGGAATGAATTAGCTGGAGGCCGAGTGGTTAGCATGATTCAGGAGAGGCCAGCTCTGTGCGACAGTTTGTAGCTCTTACTGACTTCCTAGCCTCCCAGCTAATAGTAGTAGGGGGGCGCCTCTGTTGACGAGAACATTGCCCCCTCCATTGGCCGAACTTGAACTAAAGAAGTGTTTAAAGATCAGCAAAGGTCAGTTTTGACTTCTAGAACCAGATTTTATTTTCTTAGAATCAGAGGTGTAAGATGTCATTTTTAAGGTGCTGTGATAGTTTTGTACCACGTCCCGTCTGTGAGCTCTGTAATCTGTGGACTGTGCTGCACTCTCAAGGACAACCAGATGGTTTGATATTCACAGATAGCAGACTTCTCTTTCTTGCCTCCCTCTGTTCCCCTCCACTTCCCATCAATAGCAGGATTTGACTCAAATAGATTTTAGAAGTTTGCACCTTAAAGCCGCTCACCGGTTGGCACATCTAAATCTTTTTATTCCGTCTCAAGTCACAGCAACCACACACATCTCCTGGGTATATCATGGGCTCCAGAGTTTGGAGGTTAAAAGAAAAGACACCTCGATCCTAAGTCGCCCCCAAAACCTCCCCATCGCTCTTTCACACCCCCTCTCTGCTTCTGATCTGCATCAGACCGAGGGGATAGGTGCCATGACGCCTTTTTCGTATTTAAAGCCACCTAAATGTGTGTGGAGCAGGTGGCGCACAATGCACCCTTGTTGTTATTTGGTTCGCGCAGTCAAGATGGCAGGTTTCATAATGCTTTCAAATGGCACATAACAGGGAGGAAGCCTCGCAGGACTGCCAAGAACAATTTCACCAGGAGCCAAAGAGGAGCAGCCACAAAGAGAAAGAGGAAGCAGGATGTCTCCGAGCGCTCAGGTGGCATCGTCAGTTACATTTTTAACTGTCGACCACTGAATAAATACAAGAAAGGTGAAAACCAAACTAAAGGAAGCGAGGCTGTTGTTTGCTTTTTTTCTGTAAAGCAATCACAATTAAATTGAGTCTGCAAAAGTGGAGAGGAGCAGTTGAGGTACAGGTTGGAACGTTTCCTACTTTAATAATTACCTTTTCTTCTTACAAGAAATCCAGCAGGAAGGAGTGAACACTCCACTTGATATGGACATTTCTTGTGTCTTTATTGAAAGATGAAACAAAAGAAAGAGCTACAATTGGCTAGGCTGCTAGGAAGAGTTACTATTGGTTGGGAGGCTAGGAAGAGCTACAGTTAGCATGGAGGCTAGGAAGAGCTACAGTTAGCTGTGAGGCTAGGAACAGCTACTATTAGCTGGGAAGATGGGAAGCGTTACAATTAGCTGGGAGGGTAGGAAGTGCTACTATTAGCTAGTAAGTTAGGAAGAGCTACTGTTAGCTGGGAGGCTAGGATGCTCGGAACAGCTTCAAACCATCGTCCAGAGCTGGCCTCTCCTGAATCATGCCAATCAGCTGGTCTACACTTTATTCATTCTAGATGTTGTTGTGGAGATTTTTAAATGTTGTGGAGATGCGTGCCCTTTGAACTCGTCTTGTTTACTTCCTGTTTCTCTTGTCTCCTCATGGTGGATCCTGATATTCACACCGATATTAGTAAAATTCATCACAACATAACTTTTTAAATGATCTCAAACTGACGGTGTCTTCTCGGTCGGTCTGTTGGCGACGTCTCGCCGCTCCGTGCAGGAACTCGGCGGGGATTCGTGTCTCATCCGCCCATTCAAATAAGCCCACAGATGTCAAGAGGACTCCCCCACCAACACCACCGCACACACACACACACACACATTTCGACCCACCTCCAACACTGTTTGTAATGAAATCTAACACTTGGAAGAGGAGAAGTGGACCGACCACCTGTGCATCCAATTGTTCAGTATTTGCAAGACACAGGAGAGAGGGAGGGGGGAGAATCGGTTGAGGAATCAAAGCTGCACAAGAGAACATTTACTCGAACACACAGAGGAAAGGAATGCAAAGCATTTAACAGATTTAAAGTTATTTATTTGAGCAGAATACGGCAAATCTTTATGTTTAATCCCACTAACTATGGATGCATTATAGGAGAGTTTCATTTATGTTAAACACAAATATGTTCTTATAACAGAACACAGTCTGCATTCATTGTTCAAAAGGGGAAACAGGAAGAGTTACTATTAGCTGGGAGGTTAGGAAGAGCTACTGTTAGCTAGGAGGCTAGGAAGAGCTGCTATTTGCTGAGAGCTACTATTAGCTGCAAGGCTAGGAATAGCTGCTATCAGCTGGGAGGCTAGGAAGACCTACTGTTAGCTGGGAGGCTAGGAAGAGCCACTATTAGCTGGGAGGCTCGGAAGATCTGCTATTAGCTGGGAGGCTAGGAAGAGCTGCTATTAGCTGGGAGGCTAGGGAGAGCTGCTATTAGCTGGGAGGCTAGGACTAGCGCCAACGTTGCCGGATTCACCGCCAAAACAAAGGGTCCGGTTCATGACCCCAGTGTAAATAAACATATATTTATCATCAATAAACTGATTTTGCATTAGGGAATAAATTTAAAAAAAAAAATCTTTGTTAGCTAAACTAAAAAATTGACTTCCTGTTGTCTCAATTCTTTATAAATATCTGGTTTCTTCACAACCTGTGTGATGCTTGTTTCTTGTAGAACAATTCAAATTAACTTTATTTTACCTGATATAAATTGTAGTGAATTCATATTTGTGGTTGCAGGAAAGAAACTAAAGTTAACACACTCATAGAACAGAGGGAACAATGGATCCAAAGTTTAGGACGATGCCACCTACACACTCTTCTTCATTTGCTAACACTGTTGCTCACACACAGCCACGACTTAGAAAACGAGCCCTGACATTGTGCTTGTCACAGTCAGAGTTCTTGGTCAGGATTTGCTCACAGGACCTCCTACTCAGCAGACAACATCCTGGACTGAAAAAAAAAAAAAAAAAAAAGAAAAAGCTTGGAGCCATGTTGGAGGAAAAGGGGGAACCCGGCAACATCTGCAGTCTCCGTTGTTGATAGCATTGCTGCCAGCTTGGATTGAGATCACAGGGCTGGAGATGCTGCAGTCTGGGCTCTACCTCTTGGCCAACCCTCCACCTCCCTCCCCCCCCAACCCCTCCTCAGATCCATACTTCCAAACCTCCTAGCTGCCACCTGTTAGTTAATTTGCGGCAACCAAAAAGGACACCGTGATGCTCTGAAGTCAAACTCCTTCTTCTTTGTCTTTGGCATCTCGGCGCGAGAACGCCCTCTCGGATGTTCGGTTGCACCCACGACAGAGCTTTTCCGGACTTGGAAGGGTTCAGGGCAATGTTTTTTTTTCTGCCCCCCCCTCCCTCCTCCATCTTCCCTCTTGAGTTGAGGCTTTGATGTGAGAAGACTGGAGTCACAAATCCTTGTCCATTTACCATCAGAGAGCATCCCCTAACACGGGGCTTGGCTCAACCCCACATGGCTAACGATTTGAGATACTTTAATTAGGCCAAAATGTGTCTAAAGATGCAGTTGCGCCCCCAGTCTTCCAGCGCTTCCAGTGCTAAAGAGATAAATAGACTAAATTTCTATGTCACACAGATTTTAGTGGAGTATTTTCTATCTTTTCATGTCCTTCGGCGTTCGGTAATTCCCCGCCACGGGGGCCCCTCGCGTGGGCGGGGCTTGCGTTTTCCGGGGCGATCCTATTGGGCCCGGCGCTTTGCAGGGAGGTTTCAGCTGATGATGTGATGATTTGGTGAAATTTTAAGAAGCTGTCTATAATAAAAAAGATATCCTGAAGACGAAGCAAACCAGATTTAGCTCGCGTGCGTTTTTAGAAAAGGAAATCATGTTTACTTCAGTCTAATGTGATTATTTCTTTTATAATTCAGATATAAATCGTTGTTTCCGGCTTTTTAAATTCAAGAAATGATGGGAAACAAACAAAGTGACCAGATATAACAGTGGGAAATTTGTCCTCAACAACAGACATGAAGTTCACAAAGTTCTCCTCCGTCCGTGTGGATTTCCAGCAATAGATAGCACGCTTTTTTGTGTCAACATTGATTTTTCTCCCCCCCTCCACCCCTCTCTCCTTTTAATAGAGGAGTGGGTGCTTCAAAGCTCCCCCCTCCGTTCGCCCAAAGCGAGAAGCTTGAAATTCTCTCCTTTCAAAGCGCCATGCCTTTCTTTGTAGTCGCGATCCCCTGTCTCATCGGGTAAGGGGCGAGGGAGAGACGAGAACTTCTGAAGGTACCAAAAGGTAGAACACGAAATCCCTCCCATGTAGGTGTGTGAAGTTCTGATAGTTGTGTCCGACTCTGAATCGATATCACCCCCCCACCACAACCACCACCCCCCTCCGCCCCTTAAGCCTGAAAACACTGTGTCTGTGCAGCCAGAGACAAGGTATTTCCAGACCTTAAATCAAAGGCCTCGTCTTCACAGATTCCACGCCAGACAACTTTCTCCAACAACAGAAACGAGCAGCGCAACAACTTCTGAAAAGTGTTCACAGAAGTTGTTGTGTACATCCAGTCTTCTGCTGTCTGCTCAATTACAAGTTGTTGTTTCTTCCTCTGTGTCTGGCTGTCGCCCTCGCTGTCTCTCTCTCGCTGTCTCACTCTCCCCTCTAGACTGCTGGGAGGTGTTAAAAAGGAACCAACGGGGGGTGGTGGTGGTGGGGTGGTGGCGGGGTGGGGGTTTGGTTCTGTGCTCCATTATGCAGGTCTGTTCCTGTGCTGTCTGTTCGCCGCCTCTTCGCACCTCATATTGCATTTTTCGCCCGCCGAGACCCGAGCGTGCACAGTCTTTGACACACACAACCTCACTGAGGGAATTGAACTTTGGCTGCCTCTGTGAATCTTGTGCCAGGTGTAAGGCTAAGAGGTGGCTAACTTCTTCTTCTCCGCCCACCACCCCCCCACTACCAGGCCATGCAGGCATGTTCAGAAACGAGAGAAAAGAAAAGTGTCTGTGTGATCCAGGCATTCGTTGCACGCTGTGTGGGCGATGCTGCTGATGCTGATGCTGATGCTTGTTTTCTGTTCATCTCTGGCCTGAAATGAAATAAATCTCACCTGGTGAAGGATTGTGTTCAATTTGTGCGAGGAAAGATGTCGTAGGTTTGTTGCATCCTGATTATATGAAGGTCACAAATCGTGAGCAGGATCATTTCAAGGTGCACATGAACGAAGGAAAATACTAATTAGTGAAGTTAACTGGAAGAGCTACTAATAGCTTGGAGGCTAGGAAGAGCTACTATTAGCTTGGAGGCTAGGAAGAGCTGCTATTAGCTGGGAAACTATAAAACTAGGAATAACTACTATTAGCTGGGAGGCTAGGAAGAGCTACTATTAGCTGGCAAGCTAGGAAGTGCTACTATTAGCTCAGAGGCTGGGAAAAGCTCATATTAGCTGGCAAGCTAGGAAGAGCTACTGTTAGCTAGGAGGCTAGGAAGAGCAAGTATTAGCTGCAAAGCTTTTTAAAACAACAAAATCAGGGTTTCATTTAACAATTAAGACCAATTTTCCATCAAAATTATTCAGTGTTGTTTCATTGATTGCCTAATCAAGTCGTATCAACTCTGTGACTTTTATTTTGTGCAAAAGTATCTGAGAAAACGAAGCAAACTCTTCTCTTGAGCTGTTCCCACGTCTGTCTGGATTAAAGTGAGAAAACCACAGAACTAAATTTTCTATTTCAGATCATCATCATCCAAACCGACGTTCCTGTTTCAGAAACTCGTCTAGTTTACTTTTAAATGTGGCTGCATTGTGCATTCACCTCCGAGGCTGCATATCTCACTATAACTTGAGTATCAAAGCACACTGGAGGATTCACTGTACGATTGCACTTACAGCTTTGAACGCACACTGTGAGCGCTCTTGAAGTCAGCGCTAGTATCTCCCGTTTTCCCCCGAGCTGCGCTGCCAGGAAATGAAAGTCGACATTGACCACCCGGCCCACATCCACACCCGCCTGTACGACTCGACGGGAGCCGCTTTACTCCTCTGACCCCTCGCCTTCGCCCCCTTCCCTCCCTCATTCAATCCCTTCTATGAATTAATCATGGCGCCCCCGCTACCTGTTTCAATGTGTACATGTAGGGTCGCCCTCTGAGGCCTGACCCTGCACACGTTTACCACACACACACAGATACCTATATCTACTGAAATAACACAAACATAATAGAGAGACACACACACTTGCAGATGCTCGCAAGAAGCCCCCACACATCCACTGTGTATCTTAGAAGCAAGGGTTGGGTTGGGGGGGGTTGAAGTGAGCACTGCTGGCAATAAGGTGAGCAGCTGTGCAGTGCTGTGGATGAAAGACGAGCATCAGGAGGCCTGCGCTGTGTATGCGGGGGAAACATAGCGTGGGTTTGTTGCGCCCTGATTCTATAGAGAAATGTTGGAAGTTGTGTAAATTGTGAGTGGGATCATTTCAAGGTGCACACGGACAAAGTGAAATGCTAATTAACTGGATGGAAGTTTGCTGTTCAAACACTGAACACAGAACTCAGTGCATCTAAAGTAATCCTGATAAATTACGTTTAAATTAAACTGAGCAGAAAGAGCTGCTGTTAGCTGGGAGGCTGGGAAGAGCTACTGTTAGCTGGGAGGCTAGGAAGAGCTACTATTAGATGGGAGGCTAGGAAGAGCTACTATTAGATGGGAGGCTAGGAAGAGCTACTATTAGTTTGGAAGCTAGGAAGAGCTACTATTACTTTGGAAGGCTAGGAAGAGCTACTATTAGCTGGGAGGCTAGGAAGAGCTACTATTAGTTTGGAAGGCTAGGAAGAGCTACTGTTAGCTGGGAGGCTAGGAAGAGCTACTATTAGTTTGGAAGGCTAGGAAGAGCTACTATTAGCTGGGAGGCTAGGAAGAGCTACTATTAGCCGAGAGGCTAGGAAGAGCTACTATTAGATGGGAGGCTAGGAAGAGCTACTATTAGTTTGGAAGCTAGGAAGAGCTACTATTAGTTTGGAAGGCTAGGAAGAGCTACTATTAGCTGGGAGGCTAGGAAGAGCTACTATTACTTTGGAAGGCTAGGAAGAGCTACTATTAGCTGGGAGGCTAGGAAGAGCTACTATTAGTTTGGAAGGCTAGGAAGAGCTACTGTTAGTTTGGAAGGCTAGGAAGAGCTACTGTTAGCTGGGAGGCTAGGAAGAGCTACTATTAGCTGGGAGGCTAGGAAGAGCTACTATTACATGGGAGGCTAGGAAGAGCTACTGTTAGCTGGGAGGCTAGGAAGAGCTACTGTTAGCTGGGAGGCTAGGAAGAGCTACTATTACATGGGAGGCTAGGAAGAGCTACCATTAGTTTGGAAGCTAGGAAGAGCTACTGTTAGATGGGAGGCTAGGAAGAGTTATTATTAGTTAAGAAGTTAGGAAGAGCTGCTATTAGTTTGGAAGGCCAGGAAGAGTAACTATTAGCTGGGAGGCTAGGAAGAGCTACTATTAGCTGGGAGGCTAGGAAGAGTTACTGTTAGTTAAGAGGCTAGGAGGAACTATTGTTAGCAAAGAGGCTAGTAATCTTGCTAATTTCACATAAAATGATTTCACATAAAATCGTCTCGTTTTTGTTCTTGTACACAAATCAGCTGGATTACAAACTGACTTGATACTTTTCAGAGCAGGACTTGTATTTATTGACGTAAAACAAAGATATTTAGTGTTTTTAAGGTTTATTTCTATTTCTGATTTCCTGCGTCCTTCAATCACTCTGTGTTTGCTTTAGTCCGTGTGCGTGGTGCAGGGTGGCGTGCCACGCCTGGAGCTACTCCCTCCTCCCATGCAACCTGAATCCTTTCGGAAAAGGGAAGCGGAGTGCACACAAGTGAGATGATCAAATAAATCAGCCGGCCTCGTCTCCTCTGTCTGAAACATGAATATTAAGCACATTAGGATCATCGGGAGGAGGCGGACGTGTCACGTCTGTAATTCCCGGCGATCTGCTGGTCACTTCGGGTTTGCGTCGCCGCCGGAGACGAGGAACATTTAGCCCAGAACGCGCGAGGCGTTTAGGTGACGCTCCCCATCCAGAGTGACTCGCTGATTGTAACGGTTAAAACAAGGCAACAGTAGCCCACCCCCACACGTCTTTCCGGCCGGCGATGCAGCCTCCCTCTGGGCCAATCAGTAGCAGATATGTCAGTTTGTGCTGATGTGTAATTGTAGTGATCCCCTGTGACGACTTATTTTGAAATAAACCCAGAATCCGTGGTTTAGTCTGTAAAACTTGGCAGACAGATGAGCATTATTAAAGCATGAATGAGTTAATTAAAACCTATGTTTATCGGGCTCCGCGTGCAGCCCCATGCATCGCTGCGTCTTCAGTCTTAGCGCGCACAGATGGGTCAGTGTTGTAGGTGTGAAGTGCAAAGACAAGAGGAGGAGAAAAGGGAGGCCAAGGAGGACGGCTCATTAGCATGAACATCCACGTTTCCCTCCCTCCTCCAACTGCTCCCACTCCTTTCTTTCTTCCTTTCTCCCAGATTTAGATTTAAAATTAAAAACATGTTTTACATCAAATTGTATATATCTGAAACTTCCCACTCTCTCTTCCTTTGGCTGATTTGTCTGGTTTACCGTTTGGCACAAAAAAGAAATAAAAACCAGATGATTTCTAAGGATAAAGAAGACGGTAATCGATCAGATTCTCACCAAGACACAAAGACGGGGAAAAAGAAAAACAACCGACATCTGCACTCCTGAGTGTTTGCTTCCTCCCCGCGTCTATTTTCTCCCCTCCCGAGCTGCTGCTGCCGCTGCTCCTGGCTGCCAGGTTCGCCACACAGCACGGGCGACCTGTGCAACACCTTCCCCAGGCCAGATGGCGGTGTCGGAGGCGACAGGAGCAGCAGAAATCTGCCAGAGCAATCTGCTGCGAGCAGGTGTCGGCTAATTGTCTCCGAGAGCCGAGGCAGCGGCGGCGCGCGTGCCAGCGCTACCTGAGTGGAAACAAATATCTTCATTTACTCCCGCTTTGTCGAGGGAGCGCGTGTTTCCAGGATTTGACAACACGGCGGGACGGGGCCCAGAACGAGAGGGGGAGGGCGGCCCAACAAGTGCACCTTTTGTCAGGCCGAGAAAGAGAGAAAGAGAGAGAGAGAGCTACCGGCAGCGGAGCACTCCTGACAATGGTAATCACGCTTAAGTGGATGCAGGAGGAGGAAACTCTGGCAAAGAGGTGCATGAACGTGGGCCAATGTTTAATTAAGTTTACGCCGCTGCTGCACGGGAGGAAACAATGGAGGAGGTGTTTAACCTGGACGGAGCTGCAGACGGCACTTTCTCGACAACTTCCCCTCCTTCTTAGGAGCCCAGCGAGCCCCCCTCGTGCTCTGCGATGTGTTCAGGTGCCGGCTCGCCGCTTCGTAGACGTTCCCGTTGTGTGTTTAGAGGAGACGAGGGCCTCTGATGGGACGTCTTGGAGCACGTTGGCCACTTTTGCATCCTCCAGCTGCAACGTTTGCGATGGTAGCGAAGTGGAAGGTTAATGTAAAACTACAGGAGTGCATTGAACGCCACGGTTTGATGATATGTAATGGTCCAAGAACTTTTTTTTTATTTATATGTTGAGCTATGGGACTGCTGCTGCTGCTGCTGCTGCTGCTCCTGCTCCTGCTCATTACATCAGTCCAGATGCATCCTACAGTGCACCCCCCCTCCTCACCCTCCCGCTATGGGAGAAGCAGGACCGTCTCTATTTTTAAATCTCAAATAAGAGTCTTTAAAAGCTTCCCACGATACCGATTGATCCCCTGACCCGCCCCCCTCTCTCTCTTCGGGCCCTGGTCCATTAAGAGCCGTGTCACCAGAGGAGATCCAGCGTTACCATGTGTGGCCTCTGTTGTTTCTGAAGCAGGAAGTGCCCAGTCAGGTTTAAGACACAAGCCCCTGTTGAGATGTGACTTTAACCCTCCGTCCCCTCCCCTCCCCTCCCCTCCCCGTCCCTCCCTCCCCGCTTCCTGCCGTCTGCAGCTCGTAGGCTGAACAGGACGGGGGCCAAAGCTCTGCAGCATCTCCAGCTCTGCTCGTTGTTTCAGCTTAACATCTCAGGTTGTGTTGACTCATAAAAAGTTGATTTATGTGACGATCTTTTGCAATAAAGCTGCAAAACTATGACTATATATCATCTCCAATGTACTTACAGTATTATTAGCAACTTAACTGTAGTTTACAGGAACATTTTACAGTTATTTATGTATTTTATTGGGACACTTGACAGGTAGTTTATAGCTTATGGGGACACTTTAAAGTCTTTCATTGTTTACAGGAGCGTTTTGCGTGACTTTTGTAATTGAAAGAGACATTTTACAGTCATTCTGTAGTTTATGGGGACGTTTTACAGTTATTTATGTATTTTACGGCGATATTTGACAGTTCTTTTATAGTTTAATGGGGACATGTTGAGTTTGTCATTGTTTAAAGGGACATTTTGCCGGTATTTATGTGTTTTATGGGGATAATTGGCAGTGATTTTGTAGTTTATGCTGACATTTTGCAGGATTTGTGTGGTTTAAGTGTTCATTTTACAGTTATTCTGTAGTTTATGGGGACCTTTTATAGTTTTTGATGTTTGCGGCAGACTTTTGCATGATATTTTTAGTAGTTAAAGGGGACAGTTTACATTTTTTAATTAGTTAGAGGGGGCATATAACCATTTTGATGTAGTTTATGGAGACATTATGGGATTTGTGTGGATTACAGGGACATATTTTACAGTTTTATATAGTTTACAGGAACATTTGCATGATTTTTGTAGATAGAGGAGACATTTTAGTGTTTTATTTAGTTCACTGGGACATGTTGCATGCTTTTTGCAGTTAAAGTGGATATTTGACAGGTTTTGTTGTTTGCCGGGCCTTTTGCATGATTTTGTTTGTAGTTAAACGGGACAGTTTACATTCTTTGTGCAGTTAGGGGACATTTAACGCTTTTGATGTCGTTTATGGAGACCGTTTGCAGGATTTGTGTGGTTTACAGGGACATTTGCATGATTTTTGTAGTTAGACAAGACATTTTGCAGTTATTTGTGTATTTTATGGGGATATTTGGCAGTATTTTTGTAGTTTATTCTGACTTTTTGCAGGATTTGTGTGGTTTGAAGGCACATTTTAGTGTTTTATTTAGTTTACTAAGACATTTTGTTGGCTTTGTTGGCTTTTTGTTGTTTGCGGGACCTTTTGCATGTTTTTTTTTGTAGTTAAAGGGGATGTTTAATGGTTTTTATGTAGTGTATGCAGACATTTTGCAGGATTTGTGTGGTTTAAGGGACATTATGCATGGTTTTTGTAGTCTGAAGGGACATTTTACGGTTCTTCTGTGGTTTATGTAAGACTTTTTGTTTGTTTTCTGCGGTCGAGTGTGTAGATTCTTGTTTTCCTGAAGCGTTAACAAAATTGCGTTTGCATTATTGAGTTTACATTTATATGTTTGTATATTAAAATAAGTCTTTTAATCTTTCTGCACAGCCATGGACAATGAAACCAGGCTCCTCTGGCTGCTGCACAGTTTCCAGTCTTCACCTCAAACATCCATGCATTCAGCGCATACTTTGAGTTTACTTCTATATCTGCATGAAACTACGACTTCTTATTGTTCTTCTTCAGCCATTTATAGTCCTCTGTACATGCTCGGCTGTAATAGCTCATGTCTGATGTGGTGCAGTTTGATTGATCATTGCATGGGGAGGAACAAAAAAAGAAAACCCTGAGATGACATTGAAAGAATCCAAAGATTTGGGGAAACCCTGTCCACCGTGTATCCGTCCACAGCTCTCCTCCTCCTCCAACATTAGAGCGTCACTTTACTAGGGGACCATAAAATGCAGCGTTGATCCAGTTATTTTACACCATTTTTTTTTATATGACAGGCTTTATTGTGCATTATGTTGTAGCTCATTCCTCAGCCCCATACAACAGCTAGCCGGTGTGTAATTACAGCTTGTAGCGAGCAGCCAGACGGAGCGATACGTGAACGAGGATCCGCGGGAGCGCTTGATTTATGAAGTCTTCCTTACCTCTGGGGGCGTCCAGACGTGGTGGCGGAGGGGTGATGGTTTTGGGCCGACTGGAGAGGGTAGTCCTGTTTGTTTCCTGGAGCAGCAGTCATAACTCTCGGCCTTTAAAGAGGCAGAAAAAAAAAAGAAATGCAGGAAACAAATGAATTGTTGCTGCAGGAAAGTCCCTAAGTTTAACATCTCCACACGAGTCCTGTTTAAATATATTAAATTGAACAGGTTTGAAATTAAATCTAATCCTAGTAAAGTATACAAAGGAAAAAGACACATGAGATTTCTGGATACTTTTCATTTTGGTAAGAAAACAGAAGAATTAATTTGTCCCTTTGTTCGTTCTGCTAGACACAAAATTGGTGGTGGGAACCAATTTTCCAATTTAGCACAATTTCCATTTTCCTAATATGTTTCCTTTCATAATTGAAGTATGATGACGGCGCCATAAGCTCGGCGGCCGGCGCAGCTGTGTGCCAGCGCGCTCGGCTGGAGATGAATCAGTGTGTTTAACTGTTTGTCCTCGCAGCACCTTCGCCGCGTCGAAACAAGTCGAGTGCATCAATCCAATATGGTGTCATCTGCCCCGCGCTCGCTCGGCACAGGTGCTGCACGGGGGAAATGCAAAATCTGCTCGTATCCAAAGAAGAAGACCTTTTTTTTAAAGTTTTTATCGACAAACATTTAGCTGAAGGTGCACATTTTTTGGTTTTCTGTTGAGCGGACCACCTGCCTCAAGAGCTAAAGATTTATATCCCTCTCTTAATTTCTTCTAAATGGATGGGAGGGATAATTCTCTCGTTTAGTTCCCATTTCGGGACCACATTTTTATCATTTTCTAAGCATGAATTCCTCCCTGGCCAAAATAGATGCAGCTCTGCAGGAAAGAAAGGATGAATGCGGTTGACCAGTAAATCCTCGGGCTGAAATTAGGAGGGGAAACTCCTCATGTGGTTTCCAGTGAAAGTTTATGAACTGAGTTATCACGGGGGGACTGAACTTTCTGAAGAATGTTGTTTTCCTTAAGTGCAGGGATTTGAAGTGGCGCAGTAAATTACGGAGAAATGACAGCAACCTGGAACATGAAGTCCTCCGAAAAGAAGCCAAGTACACAGGATTTATTTCAAGCCTCCATCTAGTCAGCTCACGATAAACAAATCTTTTTTTTTCAGATTTAAACGTGGACTTTCTCAACGTCAAATGTTTATTCTGCCTGAATCCACTCGTGCTCTTTTCAAGGGCCGTCGTTGCCATGGCAGCGACCGTGGACTTTCTGGTCACTGCCCACCGAGGGGCGACGGCGGGCGGGCGGGCGGCGTGGCCCGGCCCTCGCTGCTGATGAATTTTCATCCGCTAATTGGCGAAGCGTCGTCGTTTGCCGTTTGCTCTCGTGAAGAACGGAGACTGAAATGTGTTTGCCGCTCTCGTAAAGCGTATTCACGGCGCCCGCTTTGCCCTTTGAGCCGGTCCCGTTTTTCACGAATCACTTGTGGCCACGGGACCTTAACGGGGACCACGGGCTGGACATCAAACACAGCCTTTGGATTGACCTTTGATCGGCCCGTCCCCGCCCCCTCCCCGAGGGCACGTTTGACCAGACGGCTTATTTTAAATCAACATTTCATACATGGACGGAGTCGCCACAGAGTGATCTGAGGCCGTTAGTGTCGGGGCTAATAACCCGTCTGATACAGGTGGTAGATCAGAGGAGGAGGTGAACTGTAATTGTCCAGGCTCTGAGGCATTTGTGTGACCTTTTCTAGCTGAAGATGGATGAGTGTTATCTTCACCAACCTGCGTTAAAGAGCTTTGAGTCCGCATGAAAAGGTTTGAGTGGAGGATATTTGCAACACAGTGATGAATTCTAAGTGTCTTTCAGTCTCAAATAATGACTCAGTTGGACTTAAAATTAATTTAACACTTGTATTAAAGCAGAGCTAGCTCTTCTTCTGTTTGAAAAGACACTCCTGACACTCCAAGCTCGCTATCAGCATGTCGAAATTCATGCTAGGAACCAAAGAGCATGGTGAAAGTTGTGGTAGGAACCACAGGGAATCTTAAAATTTGATGGTATAAACTAAAGAACATGGTGAAATTAGTGGTAGGAGCCAAATAACATGGTGAAATTGGTGGTAGGAACCAAGAACAGGTTAAAATTAGTGGTGAGAACCAAAGAACATGGAGAAATCTTTGGTAGGAACCAAGAACAGGTAGAACTGGCAGTAGGAACTGAAGAGAATGTTGAAATTTGTAGTAGGAACCAAAGAGAATCGTGAAATTGGTGGTAGGAACCAAATGCTATGTTTAAATTAGTGGTAGGAACTAAAGAGAATGGTGAAAATGGTGGTAAGAGCCAAAGAACATGGTGAAATCTTTGGTTGGAACCAACGAGCATGCTGAAATTGGTGGTAGGAACCAAGAACAGGTTAAAATTAGTGGTGAAATTTGCAGTTGGAGCCAAAGATAATAGGGAGATTGATGGTAGGAACTAAAGAGCGTGGTGAACCCTCCCACTCCAGATCTCCAAAGATCTTTTCATCCATGAATTTCAACATCACATATATCTGGTTTATTTCAGAGTAGATTTAGAGCGCTGTCATTTTTTACTTCCTTACCTGTCGGATGATTTCTGGAAGACGTGTCTCAGATTTGACATGTAATCGTGTCCTAACAGTTCCTTATAAAGACATGAGGCTGGAGCTGTTCACCTCAGTTAACTGACAGCTCCACAGTCCACCTCCCCCACTCGGTCCGACTCCCACTGTGCCCCTGAACGTCCACTAACTCTCTGCACTTCCTTCCACAACGATTTCCTTCCCTGGCCTCTTAAGAGCTACATGGCGATTATACAATACCTCACAGTTGGCCGGGAGTCGCGGCGCTTTGTGTGACTTAAGAGGGAAGGATGGAATAGAGTCAAACAGTCATTTCACTCTCCGCTGACTCTTTGGCCCTCGGATGAAATGTGCTCCCTCAGTAGAGCTGGCTCCTTTCTCTGCAGCTCTCCAGGAAAAAAAAAAACCCAAAACTTCTGCTTCTGTGTTTGGGATAATCAAAGGAAATGTAAACATCGGAGCGGCTGCTCTCTGGAAAGTCAGTCCCGGTTTGAAGGTATTAACTGCTCAATTTGTAAAAGGTTCCCTCTCCTCTTCATTGACCACGACTTCAAATACCTCATAGATTTCTGAAGCTCCTCCAACTGCAACAATTAAAGTAGCACCTGAGCTAGCTCGCCTGACACCCCCCTCCACCCAGTAAAAATGACTCCCCATTGATTTGTAATGGTCTTTTCTGTACGAGAGCCATTTAAAACGGGGGCCCCGTTACCCGGCTGCGTCACCCATTGACCCTGCAGCGCTGTGGGGAATTCGCGCGACTCGATTGTTTAGACAAAGGTGAAATGTTTATTCCTATTAGCCGACTTCCACCACAAGATGCGGTATTGACCCGGAGGAGCGTCTGATCGGCTATCACAAATTACAAGGAACGCCGCTCTGCTCTTATGCCGCCGAGGCGTCAGCGAGCGGTGCATGGAGGATGGAGGAGGGAGGGGGGAGCATGCAAACACAACCTACAGCAGAAAGAAGGAAAAAATAAATCAATGGAGTCTAGTCAGATGTTAGGTAAGTTGTCCCCAACGTTTGCTTCAGGGACAGTCACAGTTGTTTAATAAGACCCCGAGCATCTCCAATCAATGAGAGCCTTCCATTTCTGCGTTTTTTGAAATCAATGCGGCCGCTTGATGCAACACTGCTGACTGTCTTGAGAGGCGTCTTCGTCGCAGCGCTAACAAGTGGAGCAAATACAGATCCAACCCCAGGACAACAGGTGTAGTTAATGGTCTTTTTTTTAGTTTGTTTTTAAAGGTATAAAACATCATGCAGGAATTCAAATTTATCCAATTTTAGCTTAAATTAAGGAGCACAATCAACGAACCGTGCAGTCAGCTCATTAAATTAAAGTTTATAAGAACCAAAGCTAGCTAAACGAGCTAAAACGTCCCAGAGTCTCCTTTCTTTTATTTGTATTTTGAAGAAAAAAGACACAGTAGAAACTTGCTGTGTGTCTTTAACATGTGTTATAACATGTATTTCTATTTCTATTTATAATAAATCATAGCTTGTCTTTGCATTAAAAGCTAGATTGATGCTTATATTCCTGCAACGTGGCATCACGGCAGTCTAAAATGAATTTGTTAGCTTAGCCGAACAAGCTAAGAGTCTGTGGTGCAGCCGGCTGCGACGTTAGTCCTGTTAAACCGTGCAAATAAAATATAAATTCTCTGAGGTGTTTATGTGAAGTACAGGCTGAGTTACTATATTTTAATTTCCTCCTGCCTCTCCCCCCTCTACCCCCTTCCCTTCGGCCCTCCCCGGTCATATTGACGTGCAGCCCCCCTCCTGCACCACCAGGTATGACTAACCGCTATCTTGCTCCCGCGACTCTTTTGTCATTTATCTTGCTCTGCGATGCCCGGCCGGCCGGCTGCACAGCACGACAGCGCGCGGTGACAATAATTTGCACTGATCGGACCCCTCTGCCCACCCTGCTGTTACAAATGGCGATCGATTATCATGCAGTAGCGTCTTATCGACTGTCCCGACGCTCACATGAGGTCCGTGTTCCTCCTCATGCTGCTGCAGGTTTGGCCGCTGCACGTCACGGACATTAGGTGTGGAGATGTTTAACTCGTAGTTGCATTTATCTAGACGCTGCAAAAACTAACTCAAGGCATTATATAAGAGAACTCTTCTTACTTGGAAGTTTGTGTCTTTCGGGAACACGACCATAGCTCTGGATGCTAAATAGAAAATAAATCTCAAATCCTAACATATAACCTAGCTATATGCTTAATTTAAGTACATTTTCCTGCAGTGTAAGATGATAATTCTCTAATATTTTCCTTGCATCGACACAAATCACTAGTTTTGAGATACACTATATTACCAAAAGTATTCGCTCACCCATTCAAATGATCAGAATCAGGTGTTCTAATCACTTGGCCTGGCCCCAGGTGTATAAATTCAAGCACTCAGGCATGCAGACTGTGAAACAAGACATTTGTGAAAGAATGGGCCGCTCTCAGGAGCTCAGTGAATTCCAGCGTGGAACTGTCATAGGATGCCACTTGTGCAACAAATCCAGTCGTGAAATTTCCTCGCTCCTAAATATTCCACAGTCAACTGTCAGCTCTATTATAACAAAATGGAAGCGTTTGGGAAAAACAGCAACTCAGCCACGAAGTGGTAGGCCACGTAAAGTGACGGAGAGGGGTCAGCGGATGCTGAAGCGCATAGTGCAAAGAGGTCGCCGACTTTCTGCACAGTCAATTGCTACAGAGCTACAAACTTCATGTGACCTTCAGATTAGCCCAAGTACAGTACGCAGAGAGCTTCATGGAATGGGTTTCCATGGCCGAGCAGCTGCAGCCAAGCCACACATCACCAAGTGCAATGCAAGGCGTCGGATGCAATGGTGTAAAGCACGCCGCCACTGGCCTCTAGAGCAGTGGAGACAATCTGATGGACGAGTCTGGGTTTGGAGGTTGCCAGGAGAACGGTACATTTCAGATTGCATTGTGCCAACTGTGAAATTTGGTGGAGGAGGAATTATGGTATGGGGTTGTTTTTCAGGAGCTGGGCTTGGCCCCTTAGTTCCAGTGAAAGGAACATTGAATGCTTCAGGATACCAAAACATTTTGGACAATTCCATGCTCCCAACCTTGTGGGAACAGTTTGGAGCGGGCCCCTTCCTCTTCCAACATGACTGTGCACCAGTGCACAAAGCAAGGTCCATAAAGACGTGGATGACAGAGTCTGGTGTGGATGAACTTGACTGGCCTGCACAGAGTCCTGACCTGAACCCGATAGAACACCTTTGGGATGAATTAGAGCGGAGACTGAGAGCCAGGCCTTCTCGACCAACATCAGTGTGTGACCTCACCAATGCGCTTTTGGAAGAATGGTCAAAAATTCCTATAAACACTCTCCTCAACCTTGTGGACAGTCTTCCCAGAAGAGTTGAAGCTGTAATAGCTGCAAAAGGTGGACCGACATCATATTGAATTCTATGAGTTAGGAATGGGATGGCACTTCAGTTCATAGAATGAGTAAAGGCAGGTGAGCGAATACTTTTGGTAATATAGTGTACCTGTGGGTCCTCTGAGGCCGTTTTTATACTTTTTTCTTGCTTTTTCAGCCGAGTTTTTGCAGTGGAGCCAACTTTTCTCCACTTCTTTTCTCTTGCATCTCACCAGCAGTGCATCTATTTAAATGAGTATGAAATAAAAGTCCAGAGTTTACTCCCTCTGATTGGTTGAATAGTTTTTAGAAAGCTTGCGTCACTTCTTCTTTCTCTCTCTCTCTGTCTACTGTACATTTCTGCCGTATTTATCTATTTCAGCAGCAGTGCGACTTGAACATTGGTGTCCCGCAAATAGAGTGAGTATAATATTGATGACCGGGATATGTGCCGTTTAATCAGCACTATCGACCCGCTCGGCACTGTTGCCTTGTGCAGCCGGGGTGGAGGAGCGCTTAAAACAAGAGGGAGCGTTTGATTCCCCTGTCGGAGCTACATTAACGGCGCCCGGGGCCCTCCCTCCCCCTTCGGCGCTCCTCTCTCCACCTCCCTCGTAACTGCATTGTGCTCTCGCTCAATCAATACTTGCAGCAATTGCTCAAATTAAAAGGAAAAAATAGGTTTGCTGAATCCTCACCCGGTGGCTTCCTGCGGATTCCTGGCGGCCGCTGTGGATCGCAGAGCACTTACAGGAAGTGGGGGGGAAAGGTGTTCGAAGGGCTGATTGATGGGCTGTCTCAGCACGCCGCTCACCCACTCAGACCGCCAACTCCATCTTTGTGCGAGTAATTCACAGCTCCTCCATCAGTGGGATCATACAGCGCCTCCCAATTCACACTGTCCATTTGAATATTGGCAATTTTCTAAAGCTTACCTCGTCCGCCTCGCGACATCAACGCTTTATTTATCGATTTTCATCATTTACTTTCAGCCACATGTGTCAGAGGTGTCAGTGTTTGCGTGTAGGTGATGTGAGGGATACATTTTCTCCTTTTTTCCTCTTCTTTTTGACCCGGTGTGCTACCCGGTAATCACTCAGCGGACACCTTTTGAAGCCGAGACGAGTTCAAAGCCCGTGTCAGCGAGGCTGTGGAAGACGACCCCTTCGCGTCGCAGTCGTTTTTATGTAATTGGTGCTGTCTACCGTTGAGGGCGAGCCGAAGGAAGGGAGACCTTTATTAGTACAATCGCAGGCAGGTTTGGCTTTGCAGCGGTAATATGTTCCAGGCACACACATACGTACACGGTGCATCAAACAGACGGTGTCAAATCACCAATGGGTGGGTGTTTGGCTCGGGAAGGCAATTACCGAGCTGCATACATGGAAAACACATCGGCCGCGATAAGGTGAGCAAGTTTACTTCGCAGCGGGTTCCTCGCAAGGTGAACTGTTTTTATTTCATGATGAATGCGAGGAAGAGCAAACGGGCCGAGCGCGGCTGTATCAGGCCGAGCAGACGCAAACAGTTTACAGTGTAATGTTACGGCGCGGTGGAAACACCAGACAATAGGCTGTTGAATGTGTCCTGCAAGGATTCAGAAATATCATTGTGTGCGGTTTTCGGAAAAGCTTTGTCAGATTTTTATCACAGAAGAAAGAAAAAAAGACTCATTCTTGATCTTCCGACTCATGCTTGTTTTTAGGAAAAACTCTACAGTTGTTTCCTCAACTTTTCAATAGAGAGCATAAACCTGCGTATATATTTCCTGCTGCACTGCAAAAAAAAAACGATATCGAACTAAAATGAAATATCCTAAATTTGTCATTTTGTTAAGTGTTTTGTTCCTAAATCATCTTAATAAGCTGTTATAACTTGTACTTGTCGGAAGTTAATGCTGAAAATGAGAACAAGATGAACACAGAAAGGTGCAACGAGTAGGAACCAAAGACTATGTTGAAATTGGTGGTAGGAACTAAAGAACATGGTGAAATTAGTGGTAGGAACCAAAGAGTATGTTTAAATTAGTGGTAGGAACCAAAGAACATGCTGAAATAAGTGGTAGGAACTAAAGAACATGGTGAAATTGGTGCTAAGAACCAAAGAACATGGTCAAATTGGTGGTCGGAACTAAAGAACATGGTGAACTTAGTGGTGGGAACCAAAGAACATGCTGAAATAAGTTGTAGGAAGCAAAGAGTATGTTGAAATTAGTGGAAGGAACCAAAGACTATGGTGAAATTGGTGGTAGGAACTAAAGAACATGGTGAAATTGGTGATAGGAACCAAAGAACGTTCCGCTTTTTCGTCCTCTTAAGGAAAACCCCTACAGTTGTTTCCCCAACTTTCCAATAGAGAGCATAAACCTGTGTATATTTCCTGCTGCACTGCAATGAAATTAAATCGAACTGAGATGAAATATCTTAAATTTGTTGTTCTAACATATTAGTCAGTCCTACATAATATACATATTATGCACGTAGAAGAGCAACGGCAGGAACTCGTTTTCCTCATTTAATATATGTTTAATTTCTGGTATTTGTTTAAGCAGCAGAGTTTTTGCAGTGCGCCGTTAAGAGGTACATGTGTGTGGTTCCTGCTTCAACTCTTTAACAATGCTCACTCTCAGCCCGGCAGACGAGCATCCGGTAGGAAAAAAGAAAAAAAAAAAAAAAAAGGCATCACGAGTCAAAAGGCCCATTCCCTAACCCTCATAAATTGCACATAACTTGATTACAATGAGACGATTATACCTTATTAGCAAGGATATTATGGCGTCTTCTTACTGGGCCTCATTATATAGACTCGCATCTGTGACTGAACGTTAGCACTTCCTTTTTTTTTTCCTTTTCCCAGTGTGCATGTGTGACCTGCCAGCCATTACTGCAGCTGGAGGAAGAGTCGGGGGGGGGGGGGGAAGGTAGGGGTGGATAGAGGGCTGATCAGGAATCATGTGGTTTGGAGGCAGCTAAATTCAGACTCTCCCAGGGTTGACTGTACTGCTGTTTGTTTAAAACATTTGAATAATGTGCAGTTTGTGCAGGTATCTTCTATATCGCTCAGACCTGATGCATCTCCTGAGTTAGCTCAGCTTAGCATGAAATAGGACATGGAAACACATCCGAGATGCGTTTAGCCTTTTAAAATATGAAATAAATAATTATCTGCCTCGCATTAATTAGCGACATATTCTTCGTGGATGTGTAAATATCACGTTCATGGTTCTGAAACAGCGTCAAAGAGCGATCCGTTTGCTTTTAGGCGACAGCTGTAGCTTTTTGTAAAAACTTTATCTTTTATTTATGTCGCGACACTGAGATTGGATCTCAAGTGGTGGCTCGGGACCAACCAGTGTTGATGGGAAATGTCGCTTTAAAATTATCGTATTTTGGCTCAAACTATCGTACGTACGAAAACAACTTGGAAAAAAAACATCACACGCTAGTACAGTGCATTTAAAATCAAAGCTTATTCAGTTTCAGTCAAAGACAGTATAAAGGTGGAGCTGCTCCTCAAAAGTAGAACTTCCCCTGGTGACTGGCTGCAGTATAGTTCATAAGCTCCACCCCCTCCATGTTAGTGGGCGGGGCTTGGGGCAAACTAAAACACTAAAATACAGGTCAAATCAGTCATTTCAGTCATTTTCGGTAGTTAATATAATGTTGATTCATGTTCGAGTGTCAGTTTTTTGGATGAGTTACGTTTTAGTTATTTGACGCTATAGAAAGAGGATGTGACATAATGGCGACCACCAGTTGCCGTGCCAACCGCTATGTAAAGTGTAGAACTGTGAGAGTTGTGAAAAAATAAATAAAACAAGTCTAGTGTATAATCCAACATTTCCTTGTAAGTGGTGGAGGTGGAGCAGAGCTTAGTTTTAATTAAACGAAAACGCGAGTGAGTCTGGAGGAAATGTGGGCGGGGCTTCGATATTGCGGCTCCACGTGGCTCCGCCCTCAGACCGTACTGATCAGACTCTGGATCCTAAAGTTGCAGGATGGCGCCGCCCGTATCCCTGGGAAAATAGAGTAAGTTTGGCCAATGAGAGGAAATGGAGACGTGTAGTCCATATTTATATACAGACTATGCACATAATACTCTATATTTATGTTGTATAGACCCTGAAACTGTCGTATAAATATCTGGCAGCACTGCTCGGGACGCAAGTGCACTTGAACTTAAATCTGGATGGTCTGAGCTAGACCTTCCACCCACACATTGGATTTAGACCATCATTAACTAGACACTATAAATACTATATCCTCTATAGCTGCTACACCTGCTACGTCGTCTTAGCGTCTGACGCTAACGGGGCCGCTGCTCTGCTTGCTTCAGTCTGACAGCGTTTACCGGTGTGAGAGCAAAGCAGGACACTGCTGCAGGAGGAGGATGTGCGAGCTCAGCAGAAACCTTCCTCTGGTAAATAAAGGTTTAAAGATAGATAATGGGCGTCCATGATTACAGAGGCGGTTTGCAGCGGCGGGTGCATATGTGCTACACCGTCACCGCCGCCAACAAACAACAGCATTTTTTTTTCTTCCTCGTCCCGGCCGCCAAACTGAGAGCAACTGGCATATAATCTGTTTTTAATGGATGCTAATGCAGGAACACCTGTCACAGCCGCGACAGCATTTTTCCTCCAATATAATCCTAAGAAGATTACACATGTTGGGGAGCAGGTATTCCTGGATTAATTATTGACAGACGGCGAATTGCGTCTTATAGGGCGAATGTGTTTTGGTAATTTGCGTGTTTACACTGTGTCTGCTGTTGTAGTTAATGCTCTCGCTGTAGCATGTGGCTCGTATCCCACACCGACGTTCTTCAAGTGCTTTTACCGACGTGGAATCACTTTAAAAGCGTCTAAAGGGAAAAGTTTGTCCCGTTAGTTTAAATGTGAACAATGAGAGCTGTCCTGATCTGTTTGGGTTGCAGTAAAAGTTGGGGGCGGGGCTTGTTTCAGGACCACGGACAGCAACTATATATATTTACTCTTAAACTAATTCACTGGAGCTTCTAAATGAACTTTTTCTCCACCTTCACTCCACTTCGCCACCTCCCACCCCCCCGCTGGATGACAGCCGGAGCCGCAAATGAGTGAGGCTCCACCTGACAAGCCACCAAGGGGGGCGGGGGGGGGGCACGGGTATAGGTGCATTAGAATTAGGAGGGAGGGGGGATGTGCTATTTTAGACCTTCTAAGGAGCTCATTAAGCGAAGGTGTGATCAGCACGCCTCCGTCTAGGTGATGCTACCGGCTTCCGCACCTTAGCTTGCCACACCACAAGTCAATTTTATTCACTGTTAAAGGAAGAGGAGGAGGAGGAGGAGGAGGAAGAGGAGAGAGTATGTTTGGCAGGTGGGAGGGAGCACACTTAGCCAACAGGCCCTCTTCTTTCCTCCCCCCTCCTCCCCCTCCGTCTCCCAGAAGGCTCACCTCGACTTTCAATTGTCAGACTTGTTAGTGAGCCTGTCTGACATCGGGGTCGTCAAGTTATCGGCTGGATTGCACTTTATGACGTGCGGTATGATAATATTTCTACCTTTCACTTCTATCTTTAATTCCCTTCAGCCCCCGAGCGCGTCCCCCCCCCCCCCCCTCCCTCCTCACCCACCACCTCTACTCCAGATTTTTTTATTTTTTATTATTTGACTTGAGAGTTTCCTCTCGTCTCGCGGCGCTCCTCCTTATTCCCAGCAGCGCAGGAATCACGCGCCAAGGAGACATTGACGGATGTCTTCTTCCATCCGCCGGAGAGCTGTCGCCCCGGACAACGCCGGCGATGACGAGGAGCTTCTGACACGCTCTCCTCCGACTCCCGTCTCTTGACGCGAGCCTCCTGCCCGCCGTTGCCGCCGCCGCCGCCGCCAGGGAGGATGCTGGGATACGCTGCAGTGATTCACCTATTACAACTGGCTTTGGAGATGTGTCACGCACACCTTGACTGCACACACACCTCCTGGATAAGCTGCTGCCAAAAACGGCGGAGGAGGAGGGAGGAGGAGGGAGGAGGAGGGAGGAGGGGGGAGGCCTCATGTGCACAGAGCAGATGTACGAGACAGGAGAAAAAAAAAAAGACAGCTAGTGTGTGTTATTGCGCAGACAGCTGAGAAACACACACACGATGTCTAAATCTACCTTCCTCTTCTTCCTCCCGCAAGCACAATGGAGAGATTACCTTCAAACTGCCAGGTAGACAACAAGACGTGAGCCGTCAGGAGAGAATAAAAAACTAAAACCGCCTCGCAGCTCACCGCCGCCAGAGCTAATCAGGGTTGAAGCACACCCAGGTACACTATCTTTTGCTTTTGAGTGCACACGTTTCTCGACATTAATCCCCACTAAGCCTTTTGCAGCTAATGTAATCTAATTAATGACTTTTTTTTTTTTATTCTCCTTTCCTGAGCCTGCTGCAAACTTGAACTTCACCGACCACGTGCAGCATCCGCCCACTAAGGCAAAAAAAGAAAGAAAGAAAGCGTTGGTCCAGCGTTTAAATAAAGTCGTTATTCATTAACAACTACAAATATAACCCTCCCCTCTCCTCCCCTCCCCCCTTCTCCTTCTGCTGTTTAATCACAAATGATGCATGGAAGCATCAGTTTGCTGCAAAGGGAATCTTTCCCAAATAGTTGATCCGTGCTGGTTATTAGCCACATATCTGGAAGTGTTCATTTAGAGCCACTGAGCCGGAGGGCCTCTTTGTGCTGCAAGTACCAGGCTGTAAATATAAATAATTGAACACGTTCAGATTGCGCTCTGTACCTTAAGCGCGAGCTCTCTGAATATTTCATTAAAAACGTGCATTTTCGCGAAAATTAGCTTCTTCCTTTATGTGTCACCGTCGGCGCCGCTGGTTTATTTATGGGCTCAGGTGAGGTTTTGTGGTTCGGTTCAGTCTCGAGGACCTGGGACAGATTCTCCAGGGTCCTGATCCCTACAGGAGGTGACAGGAACGCCTCGATGCCTCATTTCTCTTCATGTTCAGACTTAATATACTTGACGTCTTGTTGCGATGCTCTCAGGTCTGCTGAGGCGTCACAGAAACATTTATTTCTTTAAGGAGCTAAAATATTCTTGTGCACGACTTAACAGCTACCACCAGTTTCCACTCCTGACCATTAGGGGGCAGTAATGCAGGATACTGACTTGTCTTGTTGAGATGCTTTGCAAAGAGATCCTTTTCGTAATTCAGATAAAACTGAAACATTTCACCTCCTACCACCTTAAAACAAGATTTTTACTCCTTCCAGTCAAAACCCGAAGCTCTATGTCACTGAAATGTAATTTTAGCTGCATTTACACCACGTTTTAGTCTAAAAGAGCTAAAATACACCCTCCAATTCTTGTGCACGACTTAACAGCTACCACCAGTTTCCACTCCTGACCATTAGGGGGCAGTGATGCGGGATAGTGACTTGTCTGGTTGAGATGTTCTCAGGTCTGTGTTGCTAAAGGTAAAACCTGATCTTCGCCAGATTCTTTAATGAACATTTATTTCTTTAAGTAATGCAGGATAGTGACTTGATGACTTGATGTTCTCAGGTGTCTTTTGCAAAGGTAAAACCTGATCCTGTTCGTGATTCAAATAAGACTGATACATTTTACCTCCTACCACCTTAAAACAAGCTCCTACAAACCAAATAGCTTCAGTTCCTCAAATGTCCCAAACGTGTCGGACTGTGTTGTCACTGGAACGTCGTTTTAGCTGCACTTGCACCACGTTTTTGTCTAAAAGAGCTAAAATACACCCTCCAATTCTTGTGCACGACTTAACCGCTACCACCAGTTCCAATCCTGATCATTAGGGGGCTCCTACGAACCAAGTAGCTTCAGTTTCTCAAATGTCCCAGTCATCAGAACGTCATTTTACGGGTTAGTCCCAGTAACTTTTTTTTGAAAGAGCTAAAATATTCCCATCAGATTTCTGTGCACGCCTTAACAACTACAACCAGTTCCACCCCCGACCATTAGGGGGCAGTAACTACGGGAACTGCAACGGTTGTTGCTGTTGGTTCGTGATTTACTACTTTGCAAAAAATGACGAGCAGTCGCGGCGAAGCAGAACTTTTAATCTTCACTCTTTTGTTTGCAAACATTCGTATTAGGAGACATTTTGTGAGCGTGACGCCCAAACTCCACTTGTTCTTCTTGTTCTTCTTCTTGTTCTCCTGCAGAGAGTTTTCGTTCCTTAGACATTTCCACTCAACACACATTTCCTTTTTTATTATTATTCTGTGACAGGAACCGTCACAAAGGACCGAAGTGGTACACTGCTGTGGAGGAAAATAGATTTTCAGTTCACACAAATACTATTATCCATGGCAGGTCTGTCTTCCCCGGCTCATCCTGTGACTCCCCCCTCGCCACCCACCCCCCAACCCCCCTCCCAATCCCCTCCCTTCGCAATTTCCACAAACAAACATTTTTTCCCCAGCGCTCTGTGCAAAATAGATCAAGAAAACACACAATTATCTCTAAAAACTGGAACAGATTTTTATTAAATTAACCTTATTAGTGCATTACGGTAAGCAAATGCCAAAAAAACAAAAAAAACAGGAGTCGCTCATTTGCATTAAGATAGATTTTTCAGGTTGGCTGCACAATTTAATTAAAGAAAAGATTAAGAATCATTAACCAAGCTGCTCTACCTTGCAGTAGCGACAGGCTCACATCTGACTCAGGTTAACAGAAACCCAGATGGTGGCTCTCTAACTGTTGAATCTCCGTAACCGAATCAGAATGATCCCATTAGTTTCCAGGGGCGGGGTGGGACGGGGCGGGTGGGCAGAAAAGTGAGGGAATTCTGGAAATTCGCAACACTTGCACATGATGCAGCCGGGGGCCAAGTTTCATCTGAGTTGACTTGAATTTTGTGTGGTAGGACTAAAGGGGAGTAGTGAGAGGGGTGGGGGGGTTCAGGGGTGACTCAGGTGGCCAGGGTTAATTCCAGGGCGTGAAAAATCCAAATGCACAAATGGGAAAAACTCATTTGCAACGCTTCTTTGCATCCATTTCCTGGGACGTGAAGCCATTACCTGAAGTTTAGGAGGGGATGAGGTTTCCAACACGGCGTCACGTGTCAGCCCGACGGAGATGCAGATTATTTTGACGTGAGGGGGGGTACCATGGCAGCTCATCGTGGCTACAAAGAGGCAGAATGAAATGAAGTCAGAGACTCCCTGCTTTACTCTATCTGCATATAATCTACGTATTACTGCACACGGGTGGGAAAAGAGTGTCGGAAAACTACCTGTAGGGATTAGGCCTGATTTCTTGTCTTTCCTTGTCTTCTCCTAGAGTGGACTGGATTCAGTCCAATAAATCTTTCAGTCAAAGTTAATGTAGTGTGGAGAGGGTAGCTGGTACCTTGTGTTCTCTCCTCCAGAAATGTTCTGGTCATCCAACGCTGCCATAAACTCCCTAACCCTCTTCTTCTTCTTCTTTTACTACTTCTGTTTTGCTGCGGCATTCTTCTACTTATTCGTTTCCTCTTTTTCTTCTTCTTCAACTTCTATTGCTGCTTCTTCTTCTTTAACGTCTATTGCTGCTTCTTCTTCTTCTTTGACTTCTATTGCTGCTGCTTCTTCTTCTTTGACTTCTATTGCTGCTTCTTCTACTTCTTCTGTGACTTCTATTGCTGCTTCTTCTACTACTTCTTTGACTTCTATTGCTTCTTCTTCTTTGACTTCTAGTGCTGCTTCTTCTTCTTCATCTTCTTTGACTCCTATTGCTGTTTGTTGTTGTTGTTTGGCTGCAGCCTTTGACGCTAGCCGAAGTTTTGATGCTTCTTATATCTTCTCTATCTTAAATATAAGCTGTCGTTATATTTTAGTGTAACTTGACGTTGGTGCAGAACTTTTAAATTTGATTTGAAGCTTCTAGTTTTTGTTGAAGCTCAGGTGCAATCGTGCTTTTCCAGTTGCAGCCTCCAAACTCTGGCCCAGTTCACCTCAGCATGCATCGTTTTACCGTGTGTAACTGGTTTTAGTCAACATTTATCATTTCTTATTGTGCTTTATTAATAAAATTGACATCTATATGGTGTCTCTTGCTTCATGGAGTCAAATTCCAGACCCCAGTCTGATCTCCGTCGTCCATGATTGTGTTTTAGGACGAGGGAATTTGACAGAAAGCTTTCTTTTTTAATCCTGCCGACGTATCCCGCAGTGGTCGGGACACGTGCTGAGGAAAGATGACTTCCAGAACAACTTTGCTTCCTCGGGCTCATGTTTTACAGTGAAGAACAAGCTGTAACCTCCTGTAAAAGTCTGCAGGAAATAAGAATTATGTGTTCCCCCGGTAAGGAATAATAAGAGCGGCTCTTTCATGTTTTCTCTTCTTCTATCTACTGTGTTGGAACTAAGTCAGCGGTCACAGGTCTGATGCACACGCAGGGGAAGCCAAGTGGAGAGGATTTGACAGTTCTTTCTGACCACCGTAGGGGTTAAAGAATTTGGTATGCAAATGAATCGGGGAGGATGTTGTTAAAAGTGAGAGAGAGAAAGAGGTGGGGTGGAGGGGAGGAAAGAAAAAGGGAGGTACGCATCCAAACCCCTAATCCTCTTGCTTTCGCCAAAATGACAAATGCAGGAACTGAGGCATAAAAGAATCACTCATGTATGGCGCACTTGAGTATTACTGCGAGGCACCTGCATTGGAATGAACAGATACAAATAAATACAAAATAATGCAGGAGGGAGGGAGGGAGAGAGGGAGGGAGGGAGGGGGGAGAAAGTGTGTGTGTTGGGGGGGATAACTAAGAAGCTTAAAAGAGTCTTCGACGTTTGAATGCAATCAAGCGCCATTGAAATGATACCAGGTGCCTGGCAGGTGGAGGGAAACAGATGCGCCGGGGTTGGCAGCCTCGGCGGCGTACAGGTGTGAGGGAGGAAAAAAAAAAGAACGTGCCTGCTCCCTAATTACCGATTTAAATGCTTAATTTCTGTGTTTCAATATTGATTGCTACCTTTCTGCTCCTATTTCCCCTACGGAGCGGGCCGGAGCGTTTGTCGGGAGGACGCGTCGGTGTGTTTTTCTTTCCTTTCTTCTTCTTTTCTTTTTTAAAACCAGCCCCCCCTCTCAATCCACCCTTCCACCCCCCCCCCCCCCCTCACAAACAAATCTCAGCCTTTCTCCCGAGCGTCGCTCTGTTGTGCTCGTGTTTGGATTCCTTCCCAAATCATTCCTGAGTGATTAAAGGGGGGATGTCTTCGTTATTTGATGGCGGGGCAGCAGAAAAAAAAGAAAAAAAAAGAAGGGCCCCGGCTCGCAGCGTCGCTCCTCTTCTCCCTTTTTAGATTGGATCATATACTGGTAATGGGACGCACAATCAATGGCCACGCATTGATGCCAAAAGCCGCCTCCCCTCCTCTCCCCTCCATCCTCCCCCCTCCTCCTCTCCTTCTCTCTCTCTCCTTTCAGTGGATCCAGATGGATCTTTATCTGGCGATGTATTGATGAAAATCGCTCCTCTCATTTGCTGGCCCTCCTTCCTTCCTCCACAGGCAAATGATATGCTCGCGTACCTGCTGTAATTTCTACTTCACTTTGAGATTTATAACCTGCTGTTCTGCAGATTGTGGGCGAGCAGGGGGATGATCTGGGGGCGCTAACGATAGCCGATGAGTCTGAGTGATGGTACGAGCCCCTTAACCGTTTAATCCCAAACCCTGCCGTACCTTACTCTGAGGAGGGTTTTTTATTTCCTGGAGGTCGTGTTTCAGGAACACGGCGGGGCAGTGCATGCTGGGACCGGTCCAGGCCCACCGTGGCGGCTCCCGTTGCAGGCCAACAGCTGCCTTTCCCAGGTGGCCTGACATTTGAGTCGCAGCCGGGCCAGATTAGATGGAAGGTGTACGGAGAGGGACAGACGGCGGGAGGATGATGAAGGAGAGGGGGAGGAAGAGAAGAGGGGAAGGCAGGACGATTAACTTAGTGCCAGGTCCTTGTGCACACGGGGTTGGAAGGCTAGGGAGCCCAGGGGACAACCTGAGCCCCTGGATTTGAGTCCAGATGGCTGGCCAGGGCACCCCAGAGGACCCCCTCTTATTGATTTAGGAGGGAAAACAGAGAACCTGGCTTTGCTTCGGGCCCCGGCAAGCGCCAACTGTACCGTACAAGACCTGCATGGCTGCGCCTCCTTCCCCTCTTTTTTCCTCCTTTTCATCCTCATCTCAGGTTATCGGCGGCGACCCCAAGGGGAAGCGAGCGAGGCGAGGGTTGGGGGAAGGTCGGATGTGCAAAGAAGTGAGGAGCGGAGGCGAGATATGAATATAAGTCGACTGATTTAGCAGGTCGGATGTAAAACGGGTCACACTTTCGCAGGTCTAATCCCCCCCTTTTTTCTTTTTTCTTCTCGGCGGCCAAATTGTGCGCTGATATGAGACGGCGTCGGCTCCGTGGAACCGAACGGAGCCTGAACGGCGCAGGTCGCTGTTAATACAAAGAAGCTTCTCAGCTAGTGAGCAGCCAGAGAGAGGAGATGTGCAAGATAAGATTTGTAGAAACACATGAAAGGGGACATGGGTATAAATATGTATGCGCCCCTTGGAGTGGAGCCCTTTTTTGTGTGCCCATTAGTACAGTTTTTTTTTGTCTCCATTGTCAATGTGGTGACACGTATAAGTTCTCCAGCCAGTCAATTATATTCCCCACATTACAATAGGAAGCAGAGCAGAATGAATATCTCAGAGGTAATACGACCGGACGCAGTTTAGAAGACAAACTAGTAACTGATAGAGTCTTAAATCACCTGGATCTTTGTCTTTATGGAATATTAAATGTGCAAACGTGATAAAAACTCTTTTACAATCGTGTGCAAAGGTGATTCTGGTGATTCTATTATAACTGTATTATATATTAAATGTGCAAAATCCTCATCAGGTGCAAGTAAGCTGCATTATTCACCTCTCAGAGAGCGCGCAAGGAGTTAACATTTTTTAGGATCCTCCTAGCGCGCGATAGTTGTCGATATTTGCTGATTGGCTATGAAACGGATCCCCCTCAGCGAGGGACCGAGGCGGGGAGGTATCTGTAACCGGACGCCCACGCGCTTCCAAAGACTATCGACTGACAAGGTGGACCTCTCCGTTGCCGCTTTTCGAAGACAAACTTCGTGCCGCAGCTGCTTGTGCGCCCGGGCCTTGTGTTGTGCTAATGAGCTTAATGAGCTGCTGTTTACTTGTTTGTGCTTCTCTGATGCAGACACCTTAGGCATGAAGGGAGTCTTGTGTGCACAGATTGTTTTGTGTAGTGTAAATCCATATATATATGTAAGTGTGCATACATGCACCTTGTTGCTCATTTGTGCATCGGGTTGTGAGCTTGATGATCGTGGCTTTTTGCAACGATATGCATCATTATTTTTATTTTTTTTGGAGGCTTTTCAAATCTTCAAATCAAACTGAAGCATAAACACATTTTCTTGAACTCTGGTTGTAGCAGCGTTTGTGCGTAGTCGTTTTGATTTGAGCCTCTCTCTTCCAGGTTTTAATAAACTGAGGAATCTCCCTAAATGCCAGCCACTTGGCTTCCCCTTCCTTTGTTGTCTCTTGTCCCCCCCCCCCCCCACGCTAACGTGGACTCGCGATGCCAACGTTTATCACAACTGTCTCCAGCGAACGAGCGAGTCACACTCGGCGAGATGAGAGCCGAGGGATCCGCCTCGTTCCAAACATCCGCACGGTCCACAAACTCGCTCAGAATAACGTGAAATCTTAACGTAATTTTACTTGTTTTATTTTAAAATCACGAGCTGAGCGGTCGTGGAAACGTTTAGGTGTGTGTGTTGTGGTGATAACTGGAGCTCGCTCTGCTCCCGCGGGATGTTCAGGCTGAAAGGTGTGTATTATCGCTGTGGAAAATGGTGTGAGAGTGCTGCTAAAAACCTGAACCCAGTTCAGACCTGCTCGTGGACCTCTGGAGGAAACCTGCCAACAAATGTGCGGTTCAGTCTTGTCTTTCCTTTGCACCTTATGTCTCCCAGGGGAAAGGTTTACTGATCATGGAAACATCCTGCTGCACATTATGTAGACGAGATGATGAAATAAAGCACCAATAAAATCTAATTTAATGTTTAATATGATACGTCTTGTCCTATACCGTGCTGTATGTCACCTATAGTCAAGTATTTGGCTCCACAAAACTGTAAAGAGCTCTTTAAAAAATGTTGATGACTCATCCTGCACTAGGGGGCGTGTACTAAATTTGCATCCAAATAAATGCTTCCTACAGCTAACGTGAATGTGCTCTGCTCCGCTAGCCGTCTGTAACATAAAATTTATTATGAGTTAAATGAGCTTCACTCATTAGTGTCTTACGTATTGTTTAGTTGTGATTTATCGCATTATTTTCCGTAGCTAACGCACCTTATCGCAAATTAATCCCACTTTTTTTCGCCTGTTTTTTCTGCCACAAACTGTATAATAAGCTTCCTTTCTTCTTCTGATGCTACAGTTTGTATTTTTGCCCTCTGCAGGGTAAAATCGTACTTTTTAATTACAACCGCACTTTACATTCTGCTTGCTTTCCACAGCGTTGCTCCTGCTTCGATTTCCCAAACCTTTGAGGTCAAATTACACATTATTCTTGACCGCCCTAATAAAAATGTAAAGAATTCATATTAATTATAGGGAAATACTGTAAAGAATACAATAATATTTTAATTAAGTTTGTAAAAGACAAAGTTGTGACAAAAAGTGTTTGGTAAATAACTAAAAAGTCGCTTTCAAAAGACGTAGATCGCAAGTGAATAGTTGCCGAGCTGGGTTTGATCCAGAGCCTATTGCCCTCTGTTGCCTCCATGATTGTTATTTAATGCTAAAGGGTTGTAAAACCGCTGCTTATTGCCCTCCCTCCCCCTCCCTCCCCCTCCCTGTGCACTGTAAAGCTAATGTCTACATGGCAAAATGCTCAGATATGGGATTTATAGGTCACAGCTGCAAACACAGCTAAGGGCACTGCGCTATTGTTCTTTCTGCCTGGGTACAAGGTGTATTAAACACACATATGCTCCTAAATGAATATTTAGATTACTACCCTTTATTATTAGTCTGTCCTGGAAACATTTGAATATCACCTCCAGCATTGTTTTGCTTATCTACCCCACCACCGCCGCCACCACCACTGCCGCCGCCGCCACAACCCGTCTATATCCCTTCTTTTTTTTTCTTGGGGGGAAACGCCACAGTGTGCTCAGTGATGCATAATCACCTTGAAATTAATTAATTGTAACACAACAACGCCGGTGATAGCATCAGTGCCCGCGTGGTTCTCCCTTTTGTCCGCCCACCCGCTCTTTCTTCAGGTTGCTGAGGTTGCTGTCCTGGACGCCATCGAGCTAAAATGGCTGCTATCTCGGAGCTGTATGTGTGGGGTCCTGGCGAGTAATTAATCTCAATGAAGCCCGTAGCTGAGGTAGGTATGACGGCCCGGAATTGAATTACCCCCCCAGCCACGCTACCCCGCCACCGCCGCCGCCGCCATCGCCGCCGTGCACCAACGCTTTAACGCGGGGAAATATGCTGCCTCTATTTTCTCAGGTTAATATGAGCCACCTGAGCCTTATCATCATTTAACCAGCGTGGAGATATTGTCGTAACACATGCAGGCTCCTGGTTTTACTGGAGTTTTTGTCATTAGTGCCTCTCCACACGTTTTCAATTAGAGCTCAAATAACACTTTGCATCTACTTTCTCACTCCACGGAATATGAATGTTTGCACACTTCTTAGGGACATGTAATGTGAGCGGGCACGGTTTACTCTGCAAATGTATGTTTTATGGTTTGTTTGGTGTGTGCGCTGGATATGAAACCCTGTTTTCCTTGTTCTGCAATGTTAAACTTGAAGCTTCGGAAGGAATAAACTCAGTTTCTGTCTTCATAAATTAGTTTTAATTTCCAGACTTGATTAGTAACTTATATGCTGTTAATAAATATTATTTTATTGCGATTAATCACATTATTTCACGTAGTTATCGTACGTTATCGCGAATTAATTGCACTTTGTTTCAGCTCTTATTTGCTGCCATCTTTTACTATGGCCACATTTCGGATTCTGCTTGCTTTCCACAGCGTTACTGCTGCCGTCTGTAGGGTAAAACTTGGGTGACATGGCGTAAAACTTGATTGAAACATGATCGGCAGGGCAGGAGGAAGTTTGGTGCAAGTTATCGTCAACTTCCAGATGAAAAAGTTAACAGCTGTGTGGTGTCTCTGGAGTCTCTCATCGCATGCAATCGACGTTACGTCTTCCATTCGCTGCACAACTCTATTTCTAGACTTGTTTTTTCTTCCAGGAACATTAATCCTGCCACTCTTTTATGAAGTCACCATCTGAGAAAGGTTTCCCGTGTCGGACAATGAGTTGAGGACCTCTGAACCGGCCATTGTGGCTTTTTCCTGTGTTTTGCTGCCGAGGAAACATAAAGAAAAAAAAGAGTTGTAGAGCCGCAGAGTAGCTGCCGTTTGCTGAACTTTCATTTCATATCAAACGGAGACACTTCCGAATCATTTGCTGTCTTGCGTTTCTTTGGTTCTGCCATTTTTGGTTCAACCTGTGGCAAAAGTCGTCAACGGGCCATAGCTTGGCCACCGTTGGCTGCAGTTTTTTTCCAAAGTTCCGACAAAAGAAGACATGAGATGACGTCATGGTGGATCTTTAACCCCGCCCTCTGCCCCTCAGTTCCAGTATAAACACATCTGTTTAAGAGCTGTCATCTAGCCGACAGTTAAACTGATGGTTCAACTTGCTTTGATCAGTCATAACTCCCCCTCACATCATTCACGGGTGAAAGGTCGTCCAGTATTTGGTGATCAAAAGATGATGAAGGCTTTGCTGCTGGAAAGGACGTCTCCTCACTCGGGTTTTCCCTCCAGAACGCGCTGACTCTCTCTTTTGGAATGAGCTCCATCGGATATTGACCGGTATCCTCATCCATATTGATTTCTGGTTGAAAATACACAGTATTTCCACTTTAATTATTTGCATGGCTGCTTTTTGCAGAGATGGACATCAATATCAGAGAAACACACCCAACCTACGGCCATTAGAAGGAAGCTCCTCTGGCGCCGGCCTCCGGAGACTCATGCGGTTGATCCGAGTTCATTCATGAAATGATCGTTCCAACAAAAAAAGGATTTATCTTGTGCATCACTTCGTCTAAAGATGCCTTCAGTCAGCTGCTTAGTGTGTGATGCTAATTATCATCTCTTAATTCAGGCTCCACAACTCTTTAATCCTTCATTTGTTTTTTTTTAAAGATAAAAAAGCTGCAGTTTAAAAATGCTCATTAATTATTAAAATGATAGTGACGCTGCTTCGTTTTAACAGTGTAGACCGTAGAAGTTATTGCAAGTCGAGACTTTGACTCATATAAATCGTATTACATCAAAAATAGTCATTAACATTTTGGATTACCGTAATTACGCCACGGTTTGCACCACCGGTTTCACTGGTGTCATTACGGTAATTTAACTTACTCTCCTGTCCCGGAGGGTTTTTTAAACTCGCAAATTTTAAAAAATGGGCAAAGGTATGTACTCATGGGACATTTTCTGACCTTTTTATTGTCAAATTAAGAAAAAAAAAAGCCTCTATATTTGTCTGGAGCTCTGAAACCACCAGATACTCTTGTAGAACATGCACTATATTACATTCCTGCTTGTGTTCATATCCATGTTCCTGCAGAGCAGCGTAAGGCCAATCAGGTTAGTCGTGACTCCCACCTTAACCTCTAACATCCCTGCCGGTTTTTGCATAAATGAGGTAAAACGAAGACAAAGGTTGTCTTAGTATGTGGGTGGGATGTGAAGGGGGGGTTGGGGGCGTCACATGTCTCCAGATGAGTTCCGCGCAAAACAAAAACGTTAATACGCGCAGCGAGCGTGACGGCGGGCGGCACACCTTCCCATAAATCACCATGGTTTTAATCATACCTGTCTCGCCGTCTCTTTGCCGCCGTCCCCGCGGACAAGGTTTCGCCTGCCTGCCTGCCCGCCTTTCCCCGTGTTTCTCTCTCTTTCTCACTCGTGCTCAATTATCTAGCAGCTCTTTCGGTGTTTATTTATTTATCCAAAGTTCATGTACAGTATGCATGCGCAAATTTTCTCCTGGGGGAGCGAGAGCGGCTCAGCGGAGCGTGGCGGCTAACCATACCAGCAGCAGGGGGAAGGAGGAGGTGAAAGTAAAGGAGAAGGAGGGGAGGCAGGCAGATTAAAGGTTTAGTTCAGTTTCCTTCTTAGAGGCAGACTTAAAGGTTGCTGGTTTGTTTCCCGACACGTTGTCTCTGAGCAATCATTGATTAGTTGCCTCTGAGCAAACCTTTCCTCAGCCTATCTCGGGGCCTCAGCTCAGTTTCCTCTGGTTCTTACGGGAGAATTACAGCGTGGCTCATTCATGTGTTTTTAATAATCACTGGAAAACAAAGGAGCTCTGGGGCACCGGGGAATAACATATATGAGGATTTGGGTGCAAACACATAACTTGTTAATATGCTCAGTTCATTGTTTGGTCTTTTCATGAAGTTTTTGTAGAATAAGAATGTAGTTTGGAATCTTTTACAACTTGACATCGACAATCAAACTGGATTTTTGCTGTTGACTGGAGGATTTTTGAGGAGCGGTTGTGAAGCTCAATGTGTGTGGCAGCGGCTGGAGCCATCGTTATTGACTCCTTGCTAATGGTCAAAGAAGAGGATCACTAGTGGACGTGAGACGGACAGGTGACCCTTTGCTACCTGTGAGGACACTCATCTGTCACTCATATCAGCCACAGCCTCAGTTTTGAAGCTCAGCGTGAGGACTCTGGTGGTCGCCATCTTGGCTAACTCCCAGCTGTTCAAAGAAGGAGAGCGCTAGGGGAGCGGAGGCGGACACCCGTATGTAACTTATAGTAGACACAACCTTAGTTATGCATATTTTTAGCCTTGATCTAACTTTAAACAGGTGTTGAACATTTTTGAAGCTCAGTGTGAGGACTCTGGCGGTCGCCATCTTGGCTAACTCTCAGCTGCTCAAAGAAAGAGTGCTAATGCAGCGGAGGCAGACAACCACATGTAACTTAAACTAGCCACAGCCTTAGTTATGTATGTTTTTAAGCCTTGATATAACTTTAAACAGGTGTTGAACAGTTTTGAAGCTCAGTGTGTGGACTCTTGTGGTCGCCATCTTGGCTAACTTTAAGCCTAGTTTTTCTGAATGGAGAAATTAGGCTTTAGAAACAAGTTTTTTTTCTACTTGGCTATAAACATGTTTATTATTGCTGTAAAGTTGAATATTGTAACACGGCGGTTTATTGGGATGAAGTCACGGCCTGGATGCGACTCACCAAAAATGACGGCGAAAATTGAATTGTGGGACATGAACCCCGGTGCTGAGACTTCCTCTTATGTCATTTTGGGAGTCATTGACGACCAATGCTGTCATTGGTAAGTGTTTTCTAGAGTAGCTTTCCCTGTTTTGTGCTCATAAATAGACACTTTTAAACTTCCTGTGTATCTGGGGAGTTTTCCTGGGAATATTCGATCTGAAGGCAGAGTGGCTGTAAGAGCTTTTAGTACGAATCAGTCCTGTAATCAGCAGCCTCTCCGGCAAAACAGGCTTTATATTTACACGAAGAGCAATACGGAGGAAACCTCCAACCAAACAATGGAGAGGAACACGGGGCTTTAGTAGAAACAACAGAGGAAGAAAAGAGGAACTCGCTGAGGAGCGAAAGGGTTTTTCTTCTTGTTACAGACGTTGAAAAACACAAGGGAGTTGACGGTTTTACGCTGAGGGAGAGGCAGGTAAAGGCTGCCTGGAAACTAATTAGAAGCCATATCACAACAGCAGCAGGGCCTGAGCCACTCTCAGTCAGCGGCGAGGTAAACAAAGTGCTCGGCGGCTTGTTGCTGTGACAGGCCAGATAAAATGGTATTTACCTTTCAGTTGTTGGTTTCTTTTACAGCCCCGTGCTGCATGTAGTGTATGTTCAGCCGGCGTTTAGTGTCAACAGACACAGGGAGAGAGAGAGAGTAGAAGAAGAAGAAGAGGAGAGGAGGAGGAGGAGGAGGAGGAGGAGGAGGAGGAGGAGGGATGCACGGTGCAATTATAGACTTAGCTGGAATGGAAATGAGGTAGATGCCGACAGAGGTGTCAGCAGAGCAGGACATTAGAGTCTGAAGCAGGAGGGAGGGGGGTCAAACATGAGGCTCGCGGGACAAAAACAGGCCCCAACAGAGGGTCCCATATACGAGGATGAATCTGCAAAGGATGAGGGAGAAGAAGAAGAAGAAGTAGAAGTAGACGGGGAAGGAAGGGAAGAAGAAGGAGGTAGATGAGAAGGAAAGAATAGAGAAAAGAGGATGAGGAGAAGAAGATGGGGAAGAAGGAGTGAAAGGAAGATGAGGACGTGGGAGGACGAGAAGGACGATGGAGTTGAGGAAGAAGGGAGAAAAAGAAGAAGGGGAAGAGGAGGTGTAGGATGAGGGAGAAGAATAAGTAGGCGGAGAAGGAAGAGGAGAAGAAGAGAAAGATGAAAAGGAAGAGGTGGATGAAAATGAAAAAGAAAGAAGGGGAAAGAGGATGAGGAGGGAGGATGATAAAGATGAAGAAGAAGAAAGTGGAAGAGAAGCAGTAGGAGGAGGTGGAAAGTGAAGAAGAGGAGGAGGAGGAGAAGGAAGATGGGGAAGAAGGAGTGGAAGAAAAAGAAGAGGAAGGGGAAGAGGAGGTGTAGGATGAGGGAGAAGAATAAGTAGATGGAGAAGGAGGAGAAAGGTGAAAATGAGAAAGAAGGAAGGAGATGATGGAGGAGGAGAAGAAGAAGGGGAAGAAGGAAGAGAAAATGCTGGAGGGGCGTGAAAGGGGAGAAGAAGTTGAAGAAGGAGAAGGAGAACAACGAGAAGAAAGATGGAGGATGAGGAGAAAGAAGAGCAGAAGAAGAGAAGAGAAAGATGAAAAGGAGGAGGTGGATGAAAATGAGAAAGAAGGAAGGAGATGATGGAGGAGGAGAAGAAGGGGGAGAAGGAAGAGAAAATGTTGAAGGAGGCGTGAAAGTGTAGAAGATGATGAAGAAGGAGGAGGAGAACAACCAGAAGAAAGATGGAGGATGAGGAGCAAGAAGAGCAGAAGAAGGAGGAGAAGATGGTGAAGAAGAAGAGAGAAGGAAGAAGAATAAGAGGGAGGATGAAGAACTGGTGTAGCATAGTTTTGAAGCTCAGTGTGGGGTCTCCAGCGGCAGCCATCTTGGCTCAATCCTGGCTAATTTAAATATGGACTTAGTGATGGAGCGCTAGTGGAGCTGACACCTTTTATAACCTGCAGCTCTAAATGATCTCCTGTAAAACGTGTAAAACATTAAAACACGGTTTGAATCAAGCTCAGAGTCAGAACGCCGTTACCTGTCAGCTTCATCGCCGTCTTAATTACCTCCCTCTTTCCTCCTTAGTGGCGGTGAAAAGGCGGCGTCCTCTCGGCGACATCTGTCTCCGATGTGTTTTTAACCGGAGAGAATGGCGCTGTCAACCGTTCACATAAACCACGTCACCTATCTCCTCGACAAAAAAAACAAAAAAAAACAAAACAAAGGCCAACCCGCAATTAAGGAGGCCTTGTCTCGCCGCCACCGCCGCCGCCGCCGCCACCGCCGCCACCGCCGCCTTCGACAGCTCCCGTCCCTTTTATATTTAATTTTTTCTTTTTGCTTTATTCCGACAATTTCCAGCAACTCTAGCAGACACCTTAAGTGGCGCTAAGTGATCAAAGAGAGATGGAGGGGGGGGTGGGCATATTGGATAACGCAATTAGGCTACCACTGAGAGAGGAGAGTAACAAAGAGAGAGACAAGAGAGGGACTGTGAACAGATAATGGCTTGTAAACAGAGGACATTACTTTACACAGAGATTATTCAGATCCTGACCTGACACCGGATGCTCCAGGGTCTATTAGCAGAGTCGCACCCAGTGGGAGAAATCAGACTGGATCACTTTAGTTGGGAAATGGGAGAAAATGGCCACGTGTGGATTTGTCCTCGCACCGAAAAGATGATTCCCCCCCACCACCACCTCTTCTTAATTGCCAATATTCAAAACAAAACCACAGACAGTCGAATGTGAGGGAAGGAGGGGGGAGGGTGGTGTGAGAGGATATCTCGCCCTTCCTCACATTCCTCCCACTCGGCTTGTCACTGGTGTACTTAACAAGAGGACATAAGTGGCTGCTCTCATCATAATGGAGATCCGAGAATATAAAGAATGTGTGTGTGTGGTCGCGGCGGCCAAGAAAGGAAGTGGTGGTTTCCTCCACCCTTACCCCTACATCACCACCACCACCCTCCGCCTCCTCCCTCCCCCTCAAAGCTTGGTGCTAAATGACTTGGGTCAAACGGTCAAAGTGTAATTATCACAGAGGAACAGGCAGCGTTGGCGCGTCAGACTCCTTACCTGACATTAACCCCGGTCTGAACTAACAGGAGGCCCTAGCCGCCCCGGGGAGCCAGATGCTAATTTGAAGCAGAGTTAGGGAGGGTAAGAGGGGGAGAGGGGGGTAATTGTGGAGGATCTAATAGGGATCAGTGCTGTGGGAGCTCTCCATACATCTGCACCGTCTGGCTAGGGCCCGCCACACCTGAGACTCAACGGGCTTGGCTGCGGTGGCGCTCCCCTGTAGGCTTTGAAGCCCGGCGGGTGCAGCGTGGCGCCACGGCTGCCACGGCTGAAGGGGGGGAGCGTGTGTTGTGGTTTGAATTCCAATTGTAGTGGAGTGTGGAGACCCAAGCTGCATCCACAATGAGATCAGTGTGTTCAGATGCAAGACGCGAACAGCCTTATTTCATGAATCTGATTAAGAAAGATCGTTATAAGGCTCAGACCAGTGTTCATTTAGTCTTTAACTGCAGCTAACAACGCTAACGCTAACACTCTACTGTCCAAACATGTGTCAGTAAAAAGTCAGAAGGCAATAACTTTACGTTAAAGTACTTAGATGAGGCTAATTTAGCTTCGTAGTTAGCTTGCTAGCATGAATAGCGTCTGTTTCTAACTCAAGATGCTGCCTTCACATGGATGGAGGTTAATGGTTAAGTTGACGTGTTACAATTTAGTCGTGTTGACGTCTGGGAAGGTTTCTCAGGAACGTTGGAACAAGACAAGTGGACTCGTAGAGTTTGTTGAAGATGTTTCATCCCAGTCTTCAGTTATTAAAGATGGAAAGGTGGGGGATTGGGGTTCCAACAACCAGATACTTACCTGTAGTTGTTTAAATATGCATCAGTAAAAAGTCAGAAGGCAAAAACGTCATGTAGCACCAAACAGCAACGTTTAAAGTACTTAGATGAGACTAATTCAGCCTCGTAGTTAGCTTGCTAGCATAAATAGCAGATATTAGTTGTAGCTCGTCAACGTCTCGGCTTAGTCTCAGCAAAAATGGTCGTTGACGAATGTTTTTCATCGTCGTCTTCGTCAACGACATCAACTCTGTCTCAGACGTCTATAGTCCCCTGATAATGAAGCTCAGCCGCTCTAGAGGCGTCTTGATGTTTCTTAACCCAAGATACATTTTTATTAATGCTGCTTTCACATGTGGTGGAAGTTTTCCTGGTATATAGTTTGAAGTTGGAGCTTTCTAGACAAGTTGAATCTGAGGCTCAGTGAGACTGCATCTTGCTGCTACCTCGTCTTAAACTGGTCGTTCTTCTTCTTCCGTCCTTTCCTTCGCCTGTTAGCTTGCTAAATTGTTAGTTGTTCTGGGTTTTAATTAGTTTCTGATCAACTACCTGCAAAAACAAATGAGGTTTCCATTTGAATCAGCTGTTCTTTGATTGCTACGTAGCACCACATGCACACCTGTAACGGTGACCAGGGTTGTGCAAACATTAATTTCTCAGTTGACTCTGTATCGGCTGCTGCTAAATCAAATATATTTTCTGCAGCCTCCCTGCAACACTGTTGACATTAGAGCGCGGTGAATAGTCGTGCACGTTCCCACCGAATGTCGACTGGATTACTTAAATTGATGCGAGGGGCAGCAGAAGGCCCCGACCCTCTTGTAACGCCGCTCACCTCTACACTTGACTCCAGCTCGCTCATTGTGTCGGCGCGGCGATAAGGAAGCAGCCTCCTGGTCATCTTTAATTCATGCGATTAAATATGCAGGAGGAGCCCTCCTCGTACCAGCTGTTAGACACCGTTAGTAAGCCATAATTCAAGAGTTCAAATCCGAGCAAATTGAGGGCGAGGTCGGACAGAGCGCCGGCCGGAGAGGCATTATCCTCCAGCTGAGAGGCAGGTTCAGTCAGGTGCAGCGCCGAGCGGAGGCTTGTTAATCCTCACGGCTGGTAATAGAAGAAGCAGCGCTCTTAGAAATGTAGATATGTGGAACCGGGCGGCGCGTTCTCATTTCTGTTTCTTCTCTCGGAGACCTGTTGTCACGCGGACGTGTTAATCACATCCACTCCTCTGACCTCTTACGTCCGAGCTTAAAAATCCAGATCCAGCGCAAACACTTAAAAACAAATAAACTCCACACGCCGCTTCATGTGCATCGGGCTCCAGCTCCCGACATGATTCATTCATGTGTCTGCACGTGTGAACATGTGCATATGTGTGTGTGTACACGACTGTCTGCATAAATCCTCTGGCTGTGAACGCGGCGCGTCTACATGAATATAGCATGTGTTTAGGGTTATATAACGTGTGCGCCTGCATGCCGATCGGCGTGCGTCCGCCGAGGAAATCACCATTTCAATATAGCTCTGATTAAACTTCCCATTTACCGTTGTGAAAGTACACAGGAACCTTTTCTTGGCAGGTTGCCTCCTGCGGCAGGCCGCTGCCAAGCTCTTTGAAACCCAATCAGTTTTTTTGGTTCTCAGATCAGTATCCGCTTCTTAGTCTCTCCTCGCCTCTCTCCTCCTGGATCGGCAGCTCGTGTTGCATGAAAAAAAAAAAAAAAAAGGGAAGAAAGAAAAAGGCCGGTGGTTGGTCATCCATCAACACAGCCAGCTGGCGTTGGATCAACACCCACCGAGTCCAGCAGGCACCTGTTGGGAGTCTGCAAGGTGCAGCAGCGCGCTGCAGAAAATAGACGACGTCACGAGACGTGGCTTCAAATAGAAGCTCCCCCGAGCAATTTATCACGTTTGATTTAAAGCTGGCGTCTTTTAAAAAGGTGAATTAGACCAGAAAATAAAAAAAGAGAAACACGTTAGCTGGAGAGAGAAGGAGGAGGGAGGCTGAGGAAACGAGATGGAGCGAGAGTTTGACCGCAGTGACCAGAGGAATTAGAGAGAGAGCTTATCCTTACGTCAGTATCAACATGTTTAAGCCCAATGTTCCATTTCAACCCCAGAAACCTGCCGTCCAATCCATCAAAGCCGCGGCTCCCATCGACATAAAACCTCCCTCCCTGCCTGTATTTGTCTTCCTAATTAATTACTTCACATGCCACAGTATGTTTCTCAAATGATAGATGATGGGAAATTATAGCCGCCGCTGCTGCTGCCGCCGCCGTCCCAGGCACAGCCGGTGGTAGATTTGTGCAGTCAGCTTCCAGCCTGCATTACCTGAGTAGAGCTGGCAGGATGCCTGAGCGCTCGGGATGGGACAGGACGGGACAGATTTGACGTTTGCCGCGTAAGAGGCTTTTTTAGAAATGTTTCTAATGCCGGATTTAGTAGGTAAGCGCAATCTGCCGCGTTCACCTATGAGATATTATCCAGATAGGACACACAAACAGCACGGAAGCTATTGTCTTTTTTTTTTATCCGGTGCATTGAAAATTGCACGTTTCCCGAGCAGATTTGATGTGTTTTATTAAAGTTCTGATTTCAGTTCTGGTTTTATTTGTGCAGAAAAGTTGGAGCAAACTGACAGGAGCCTCATCTTTTATTTTTGATCCGTGCTACCGCCTAAGGCCAGGTTTTTAATACAAATTCCCGGCCTTTGATTCGCAGCGCTGTCCGGTTTTAATAATGCAGGCGTGTTCGCGGGTGGTTCGCTGGGGCGGTTCCCGGGGTTCGTCTCCTCCCTCCCGAAGAAGAAGACGGCCACTTCCTCCGGAAACGTCCAGACGGGGGGAAACGCTCACACCGTGAGAGAAAGTTGAGACGAAGCAAACGGGAGAGAAAGAGGAAGAAAAGTTTCTTTCACGCTGCGAGCACAAAAGAGCATATTAAACACTAAAGTTTATCAGTCCAAATTAAGTCTTGAATCCGCGGCTCCTTTAATCTCCTCACATCTGAAACCATTTCCTCTCCCGCCTCCACGTTTCCTCCCGTTAAAACAGTGGAGATGAAATCCAGCCGTCGACTCTCCACCGTTTTTTTTTTTTTTTTGCCCGAAAAAACACCGAGACACATCATGAAAAATTAATTACCGCTCCGCCGCCGCTCATTTCCATAAGATTCCTTTAAGAAGAAGAAAAAAAAAAATAAAAAATGTAAAATTCATTTAAAGTAAAGTGGTGACGTTGTCTTTGAAGATCACGACAACTAACACGGATCAAAGCGGGAGGTTCTGTACGGATGAGGGCCTGATTAGCATAATGAAATTAACTTAGAGACAAGAATCTCTAATAGGTGCAACAAAAAAAAAAAATAAAATGCATTAACAATATTTAAGAAAAGTGCTGTTTGTGCTTGTAATACAACAATTACAGAACTTGTATTTAATTAACATTCTGTTGATTAACTTCTCGTTGCTCGGCTCACATCGAGGCCTCTTTTCATCATTTTTTTCTTTTCACTCTCCTTTCAAACTTGACACACATGATGATTCTTCGCCGCCGCATTGTTTTTCCTTAAATCGGGGCCATGAAATCAGCCCGAATTTGCATATTCACAGTGATAATTGCAAAGCTGGCAGATAGTTGTGCTATAATTGCAAACTAATGACTGCAAAATTATTTGCGAACTCGCGAGATATTGAGGTTTTCTCTCTTTTTTTTTTCTTTTTCTCGTAATTTATTTATTTTTTAAATTGACTGACAGCTCCAGGAGGTTTATTTTTTTTTAAGAAAAAAATCCTTTTGAGACGACTATTAACCGGAGTCACGGTGTCTTTACTGTCACAGCGTGGGATCTGTGTACTACAACATCCTGGATGAGCTCGGAGCTTGTAGTTTCTGTCTGAGCGCCTTTAACGCATCCTCCTTCTCCTGAAAGAGACGCTATTAATTGCAGCTGCGCCAAAATATATAAAAAAAATAAATAAAGTAAAATAAATACCTGCTTTGATAACGGGAAGGTGACACATTAGCGCCTCTGAATACCTTTAAAGGCTGCCGGTGCTAATCTGATCTATCTGTGAGAAATGAATGAACTAGAAATGAAAAGATCTTTAAAGACGTGATCACATGAGCTGCAGGCAAAGATGACCGCATGCAAAAAGAATGACAGATGAGGAAAAAAGGGACAAATAAGGCAACAAAGGCGTCCCTGTTTGCCGCTCGGCTGAAAGTTAAGCTCTGATAAAAACCAGTCTGCCTCTTTGTGTTGTTTACTTTCTAATCTGACCAGCGCTCCTCTCCTCTCCTCTCCTCTCCTCTCCTCTCCTCTCTCCGGGACCCGGGTGGATCCCCCTTGGTTCTGTCAGAGACAAGAAGAGCCCTGTCCTCTTTAGACCTGGCAGTAATTGAAATAAATTACAAGAGTGCAGCGGTGTTGTTGTTATCTGCGGTTAGTTAACAGCACCTCCCTCCCGCTCAGGGAACACTGGGATTCAGGGAGGAGGTGGTGGAGGAGGAGGAGGTGGTGGAGGACGACAGCGAGGTTCCAGTGACCCAGATTTAGTCTCAAAACATAAATAAATTATCACACACACACACACACACACTCCCCATGTTCAGAGTGTACCTTCAAAGTTGCAGATTTAATCACGATGAAATGGAGATTTACTCACGTTGCATGCATTTATGCACATGCAGACGATCTAAACATATACATATTGATAGAGCATCCAGCCGTCGTTACACATGCAGATTTTCAAATCTTTCTGAATGCATTTCGGAGTTTGGGACTAATTGAAAGCGATAATTTGAGCCTGGAAAGTAGTCGCAGTCGATAAAGGGTTTCTATTAAACTTGAATCGAACCCAGGAGCGACTAATCCACCGTGCACCTGTCCTCCTCCAAAAAAGCTGGATTTATTTCCTCACCTGTCCTAAAAGTTCCTAAATAGCTGCACATGTCAGACTAGACATGAGCCACTGCATAAAAATCCCCATTGACGCGACCACGTTTTGGCAGATTTACTATTTTCCCAGACACCAAACAGTTTCCCTTTGCCAAGTTTACAGTAAGTCTGCAACTTTGACGCTTTTGTGCAACGCGACTTTACTCGGGAATATCTTCTATATGTGCAAGAAAATCAACCAAGATTTTGCTCCGTGTCCTATTTTGTCTCCTCAGAAATAAGCAAATGGGCGTCTAAACTGCCACTAGTAACTAATCCTCTTTATTCACACTTGGTTTGTTTGGGGAACGTCTTGAGAAAACAGGGTTCTCGTCCTCGGAAAACAGAGTCATGAAAAAAAAAAGAGAGGAATCTGAGCCTGTGCAGGAGTGACAGTGTTTTTAAGCAGGCCCGTCTGTCGTGGCGGCGTTTTTAAGAGCGTTCTCTGGCGACTGCCGTGACACTGCCATTCCCATGCCCCGTCGAATTCTTTCCTCAGATCCCAGGCATTTAAAACGAACTCCCTCCCTCCCCCTGCGCCACTCAGGATGTAGCCAAAAGTCCACTGACCTATGTGGGAGTGGATATTTTGGAAGGCGGCCCTGGCTCTTTCACTCTCTATTCCTGTCCTCGCACGTTCATTAGCCCGGCCTCGAGAGTCAGAGTGTTTAGATGTTGTTATCATTCCTCTCCTATCATTTTTCTTCCCTGTTTTCTCTCTCTTTTCTTTCCCTTGCGCCGAGGGGATGCTTTTTTTTTTTCTAGGTGGGGTCATCTGCTGTAATAAATTCATGTGTGTCACGTTTGAATTACTGTAATCACCAAGTAGATTAAATATACATGTGTTTATCCTGGGGACGGAAAGCCTCTTCAGAAAACTACAAGAGGAGATGTTGCTCTGTAGTCGTTTCTTTTTCTATAATACGTGCTGGAGATGCGTTGCGTTTGAGGCCGATCGGAAACGAAAGTATTCTGCAAAACTGTGGCAATGAACGGATTTGTTGGCTCAAACAAAAGAAGCCGAAGAAAATATCTAAACCAACACTGAGAATAACACCAATTCCACATTAAAGATGGAAAGGCCTTGAATTGTTGAAGTTTTCCACTTAATTTGTTGCCACAAAAGTCAAAAGTCAATAACTTCATGTAGCGCAAAACAAGAAACTTTTAGAGTACTTAGATGAGACTAATATAGCTTCATAGTTAGCTTGCTAGCATAAATAGCAGCGCCCTACGACTTCAAATGTCTTATTTTTTCACTTAATTTGTTGCCACGAAAGTTAGAAAGCAATAACTTCATGTAGCATAAAACGGCAACTTTAAAAGTACTTAGATGAGACTGATTTATCTTCATAGTTAGCTAGCTAGCACAAATAGCAGTGTGTTGCTCCTTGAAATGTCGTATTTTTCTGCTTTATTTGTTGCCATGAAAATCAGGCAATAACTGCATGTAGCATAAAGCGACAACTTTTAAAGTACTTAGATGACACTGATCTAGCTTTGTAGCTAGCTGGCTAGCATAAATAGAAAATGCGTCCACCTAATAACCACCTTGTAGCCACAGGGCTTGTGGCAGCATGCTAGTTAATTTTTGGTAGGCTAACGCTTACTGCCTACTTTTTTGTGTGTGTGTGTGTATTCGGACTCCTACACAAGAAGTTCCAGGAACTACATTTAGGGACTATTCTAGTTAAATGCTAAATGCTAAATGCTAATCCATTATCTACTCTCGTGTGCACTCTTTAAATACATGTCAGTAAAAAGTCAGAAGGCCATAACTTCATGTGGCGCAAAACAGCAACTTTTAAAGTACGTATTAGTGTGAGACTGATTTAGCGTCATAATTGAAATGTATTCTTCCAGGTTGTGGCAGCGTGCTAGTTTAGTTTTGTCAGGCTAACACTAACCGCTGATTATCATAACCTGCAGAGGGCAGTATTACGCCCAGTTGCATCAAAAAATCCCAGAAATCCCAAAAAATGAAGAAGAAGAAGAAGAAGAAGAACTGCCTGAGATCGGATCAGATCATGTATTTTGGAAGTCTAACATTCAAATAACGTTCTAGTCTCGCCTCGTTATCATCAGATATTAGTTTTAGCTTATCGTTCTCATCTTAGTCGCAATAAAAATGGTCATCGGCGAATGTTTTTCATCTCTGATGGACGTCAGCACTCACTCGTCTTCTTCTACTGAATCAGTTTGGAGATAAAGTTCTATTTCAGCAGAACCACTTACATCGGATTAGATCCTTTTATTTAGCGCCCGTGTGATGAGTCCAGGTGGAACCTCAGATGTGAAGGATTGGTCGGGTCGTAGCCGCCGTCCCTTTAGTCGGCATTGAACACATCCGTCTTTGTTTTGTCTCTGACTGCGATCATAACCTTGCACATCGTAACTCTTCACTTTACATGTTTCCACAGAACATAAAAAGGACATGAGTTACGGTAGATAATTAGATTGTGTCTTACTTTTTTTATAAATGGCTCGTGGTGATCAAACGTCTGTGTTTACAGATTGCCGCTCGCTGCCTCGCTGCTAGAGGTCAAGGTAGAGGAATAAGTCTGACCGAGTCATTATTTACTGTTGATTCAACAGCGGGAAGTTTTCCCCCGGCCGGGGCTCGGGACTTTCACATTACAGCCCAGCAGAGGAAATAATGACCTGTAGGTGCTCAGCTGTTGGGAGGAAATTGGTGTTTCTTTTCTTTTTTCTTTTTTTTTATTAATATACTCCAAAGCTGCTGTGGTCTCCTTCAACATCCCTCCTCCTCCTCCTCCTCTTCCTCCTCCTCCCATCCTCCACTGTTACATCACTGGGAATGTTTGCAAGGCTTTTCCTCACCTTTATCTGTGTTTTTGGAGAAACCCAATCATTGCAATTATTGCAGAAGGGGAAAGGTTCTCGTCGCGAGCTCGTGGCATTTTAAGAAAGAGCTGCAGAAGATTATTTACTTCATTTTTATTCACTCTTGCAGGTTCTTGCTTATTCTTTCTTAGAATTTCTTGAAAAACAAGCTGTTTTTTTTCTCCGGGCACGAAAACGCAAAGACTTCAGGTGTCGGGCCGTGGCTCTGCTTCCCTTTTTGATTCTTTTCAAAGGTTTTAACCTGACAGCAGACGTATTTTTTCGTTTTTTCCTCTCTCTCTTTCTCTTTCTGCGTTGTATTCCTCCAGTGGCCGGTGGATGATTCAGAGGAAAGGCTCGGGAGAAGAAAGAAGTCGAGTAGATGTTAGAAGTGAAGAGGATCCAGGGCCCAAGGCAGCTAATCAGCGTATTACTCGTGTCACGGCGGCTCATATCAACTTTTCCCGAAGCCCGTAGACATTCCTCCGTCGTCTTTGAATACCGTCCTGCGAGACCCGTGAAATATTTAATCTATGCCAGTTACCTGCTGCTTTAGTAGGTGCGCGGCAGGAGGAAGCCGAGCGTCGGCCTTTCATGTGTTTCTGACGGACTGTCACTCGCTCAGTGGCACAAATGTTCGTCTGTGAGGCGGACACGACTTTTCATCGGCGTTAATCAAAATGAATAAACATGCATAATTGCGCAGAGCGGGGAGAAGTTAGGGAAATTCAGAGGGAATTTTCAATGCCCTATGAAGTATTAAAACGAAGCTTGGCCTCATTTCGTTTTTTCTTCTCCACCTCACCGTACCTCCCCACCTAGCTCTCAGCCGAGTCGCCTGCGCCCACGATGTACATCTCCGGTTTTCATCACGTGTTCTTCTTTTTTATTTTTTTTATCAAACACACACAAAAAAAAAACCATTAGGACAAAATATTTACTTTTTCGCAGACGTATTCCCGTACTTCTCCTAACTTTGATATTCCCTTTGATTTCCATCAACCCCCTCCCCGCCTCGCCTTTCAGACATGTAGAAGTTTAAGAGATCTGCGGGTTTGATGTGATTTTTCCCGCCTTTGTACATCATAGGCAAACATGAAAAAAGTGCGCTAACAGACAGGCAACGAGCTCGGGCAACAGTGGGGAGTGAAGATTGACGTGTTTTTTTATTTTGACAGCGCTCACCCTCCCTGCCCTTGGTTTATGATCATAAATAGTGCATGCTGCTTATTAGGAGGCTGCTGCTGCCACGTTCCCAGATAGCGAGTGTGTTGCTTGCCGGTGTTAGCCGACAATTTGCCAGTACACATGTGAGACATTATTAGTGTTTCCCTTTCATCCCGTCGCTCGCTCTCCCCTCTCTTGTGTCTTTTTTTTTTTTTTTTTTCTTTCCCGGGCCTGTGCCATCCATGCAAAGCACTCTGGGATAGGTTGCACTCACCGATTCTGCACGCTGCTCGTCATGCGGCTAAATTTGATGGGAAAAGCGCATAATTTGCCTCTTCTTAGATTAAATCTAACTAATGTGATTATGTGGCACAGACACAGGAGTATGTGGAAGCACACAAGCGCACAAAAGCCGGTATGATGACAGAATTTCAAGACGTTTCGTGCAGCTGAGAGGGGCCGGTGCTTTTAATGCTGCAACATCTGGCTCCAATTACCCACTGTGAGGTAGGTGCTCTATTATAAAAGGAAACTCAAAGGATTTCCTCTCTTAAAATACACGTTATCCCTTAATTCCTGGCTAAATTACCACTTAAGCAAGGCCTGTAATTCATAAACCCCCGGTAGTCCTGGCTGCAGGAAAAACTAAACTCTGCGTCACCTTGACCACGGAGGTAGCCGTCCTTGGAGAGCGGTGGCAGGGAGGGACATGGACAGGGCAAAGCGACTCGGAGAGAGAGATTAGTGGCGTGGTCGCACCTCTCCTCCCCTTTAGATAGCGCCCCGCTGGTGTGGCGAGAGAGGTGAGGAGGGACATAATGGCCGATGGACCCCCTCTAAAAGGATGTTTTGCGCGAGGTGGGAGAGGAGGTGGGGATGGTGCGAGGGCTCCGGGGTCCCGGGGGATAGATTTGCAAGTGGAGATAGTCCGATTCACCTCTCGCTGACACTGACGCCGGGGGCCCGGGGCGAGCAGTCAGCCTGTGGTCAAGGCAAGTACGACCCCCAGCCCCCTCCCCGCCACACACACAACCTCCAAACTGTCTCAGAAACACACACATGGAGAAAGTACAGGTCCGGGCAGAGAGGTAATTTGATGCTGGGTCGTCTCCTGAGGCTCGCTGTTGTGGTGCGAGTGGCGGTGTCACTGGGTCAGAGCTGAAGTTTTCCACTTTGAGAGTCGATTAACGGGAACCAACGGTAGACATACTGCACAACACGTTTTTAAAAGGTGAACAAAATTTAAAGCCACTGAGAACATTTGCATCTAAACTCAATTGGTCTTTTCCAGAATTTAATTCAACAATACGTCCGGAAAAATCTTTCTTTTTAATCTTTTGGCAATCTGTAATAGAAGCAAACCGGGAAAATACCCCTTTACGCATCAAATACCTGCCATAACAATAAAAATCTGTAACTATAAAGTCACACAGGTGGAGTAGGGAGGAGGTCAGGGTGGATGAATGTCAACAAAACATTGGACTACCGTTCATTTGCAGTTTCAAACCATAAACAAGCTTTTTTATTATCTTATTAGCTTCACAAATGATGTGTTGCTCACTTTTTTACTACTGTCGTACTCTGTTAAGCTAAAGCAGAGATCGGAGGCGAGTGCAAACAAATCAAATATCAAATTTTTCGCGTTCACTTTGGCCTCCAAAATAAGCAGTTTGGTTCATGTGACTAAACTTCAGGCTCGTTTCCAACCTTTGTGACGCTTTAGTGCGAGCACTACCAAATAAAGGTCCATATCAGTTGTTTTTCCTTTTGGTTTTGGTTAAATTAATCAGAAACAGCTCCGGGGCATCTTCTTATTACATAATAAGAAACACGGACTAACCAGCGGAGGACATTCTGAACTGGGCCACGTGTAAGAGGCGTTTAAACGAAGCAGAATAATCTGTTCTGCCAGAATTATATTTTCTCAAATAGATGAATGTTGCATATTTGCTCACAACTATTTATTTCTAAGCCATAGTTATCTGAGATCTGGTGTCTGGTGCTTAAGAGTGCTGTAAAGGTTTGAAATCCCTGGCTTACAGTGGGTGAGATAACTTATTTTCCTTGAGGGAGGAAGGCGAACCTCAAATGCTTCATCTCCTGGATCATTTTTTAAAAACCAGAACGCGTCGAAGGCTCTGTTGAGATTTTTTCCGACCTGGCAATTTTTCTTTTTCTTTTTACTGACCCAGGAGTCCTGACTGAGCAGGTATTGGCGCACCGCAGGCTGATTTCACAAGGTTCTGGGTGGAATTTTTAATTTGTGGAAAACATCAGACTGTGAACCTATAAGTCCAACAACCACAGGAGAACGTCGTCTCCAGAAACCTGACCCAACCCTGCTATTAAGTGGTAATTCAAACGACTCGCTTATTTCATCAGGAGCTGCCCAGAAAACACCAGAGTCTTGTAGATCTTTACGCAGGATTTCTTTCAAGGTTTCACGATTGTAAGTCGTCGTTAGGGTGTGAGTTTGGTTTGAAGTTCCTCATCCATCACCTAATCCCTCCCCTCAAAAGTGGAAGAACTCCTGAGCTTTAGTGCAACCCGAGCGCAACCTAGTTTGTTGACTGCGTCAGCCTCTTCCTTTAAATCACTTCTGAATCTCACTTTTGTGGACGTGTTAATGTTTTATTAATTTTTCCTGATGCCAGTCTTTTTTATGTGATGCTTTTATGTTTCTCGCTTTTGCTTTTATGTTTGTTTCTTTGCTTACATTACTCTTTTATGAAGTCTCACTTTTTTTCTGTGCTTGTGCTCCATTTCAACTCTTTCTTTTTTTCCTTTTTTTACGTTTTTACGACGTAATTAGTCGTTGGATTCAGCCTCTTACGACCCATTGTTAAGTTTCATTGAGTCAGAGCTCCCTGGAGGCCAAAACAGTTACACAGGTGGAGTAGGGAGGAGGTCAGGGTGGATGGAAGTCAATGAAACATTTGAAACTCTGCATTTTTTTGTTGACTTTGAGCATGTCCAGAGTTTGATTCAACAAAATTTCCCGAAAAATAGTAGTTTTGATACTTTCGTCAATCTTTAATAGAAGCAAACTGCTAAAATATCCTTTTACACAACTAATTCCTGCACATTGGTATATTTTTAGCTTTCAATTTGGCCTCCAAAACAAGTCATGTGGTCACCTGGAGGCCAAAATAAGTAAAATCTGTAAATATAGAGTCAGACAGGTAGAGTAGGGAGGAGGTCAGGGTGGATGGAAGTCAACAAAACATTTGAAAGTCAACTTTTTTTTAACTTTAAGCATGCAGGTTGGAGGACTAGCTTTAAAAATGGTTGAATCAAAGTCTTGTCCAGAGTTCGGGTCAACAAAACTTCCCGAAAAATAGTTATTTTGATACCTTCGTCAATCTTTAATAGAAGCAAACTGCTAAAATATCCTTTTTATACAACGAATTCCTGCACATCAGGGGATTTTTAGCTTTCTACTTTGACCTGGAGGCCAAAACAACTAAAATCTGTAAATACAGAGTCAGACAGGTGCAGTAGGGAGGAGGTCAGGGTGGATGGAAGTCAACAAGACATTAGTTTCACCATTCATTTGCAGTACAGGTTTAAATGGAGGACTGTTTCTTCTTCTGTCCAATGCCGACTGGATTCGGCTCAGTAATATTTAACGAATCATTTGGGGGCGTGGCTTTAGGACTGAAGAGTAACAGTAGTCGTACATGTCAGCTGAGAGGCGTGGAGTTGAATCGGTTTGTGACTAAATGGCTCTGATTGGTCGCCTGCAGACACACTACTTTGCTAGCTTAGCATTAGTTTGATTTGAGTTACGTCAGTGAGACACCTCAGACTTTGAGGATATCCTTCTGCAGCCAGATTAAGAAGACAGCTCAGGTCTCTGGGAGTCTTTTGGGGCGATGTAACACTGACACAGCCAAGTGAAAAACAGACTATTTCTGAAAAGTACTCATCCATCAAACACTGAGGAGAGTGTCCAGTTGGTGGCTCCAGCAGGCTTAGAATAGCCTTTTGTTCAAACACCTTTAATAATTAAACACCTACTCAGCCCCGCAGGCTTCACAAGATTGAAGACTTTCGCAGGGTGGGTCGGTGACGGGCGGGCGGGGGGAGAGGGAGGAGGAGAAAAAGAAATAGATCCCCTTCGCCTCCCTGTGCTGTTGTAACCTGGAGATGTTGGCGGAGATGAGGTGCGGCGTATCACCTAATGCCTTTTCCTTCCGTTAAACAAACCCCCTCTGACTCCTTTAGCGCGCTCATAAAAATAAAACACTGGGAATGAATCCGTCGCTCTACCTGCAGCACGCCGTGGTTGGGGTGGCTGGGAAATAATAAAGATCTCAGCAGGCTCAACTTTGTTTTGCGCCGATAAAAGCGAACGCGTTGGCGCTGCCCGTGCAGACGGACACGTGTTGAATGCCTCGCATCCAGCGGCCGTTACGTCTCCGCTCTCTGCATCAGACAGGCAAACCAATATTATTTGTCCATTTATAGCGCCGCCGACGTCGTTTCTCTCCTGAACGGGTCGCATGCTTCTCTAAGTGTAGTTTAGCTTCCTGCCACATTAAACACTCTCCCCCGGCCTCTTCTCGGTCCCACGGGACCAAATAATGACTAATGCAAAAAAAAAAATAAAAAGAAAGGGGGGGCTGCAGATACGCTGAGAACAAGCACCTGAGAGAGAACAGCTGTCTTGTAAAAGGTCAGTCTCCCACTGTTCCTCGCTCTTTCTCTCCATTTCCGGCCTCTTGGCTTCAAAACCCCCCCGCCCCCCCTTTTCCTCCCTTCCTCCCTCCCGACCTCCCCCTCTGTTTCCCACCCCCACCCATTTGACTCCAAAGTCACGTATTTTGGCTTTTTTCTCACACACATTGCTCTCACTCCCTTCGCGTTGCACCTAGAGGATTCTTGGCAGAGCCCGGCCACCTTGTAATCCCATGTAGAGACAAAAATGGAGTGGGTGGATAAATGCACTGCACTCTGGTTTATAAAACTTCCCTGCGAGTGGATATATATATGAGTCTCTTGAGGTGTTTGTTTTTCCCGAGTGTAGTGTAGCTATCATCGTTATGCACATGTGGAACCCCCCCCCCTTCCTCTTCCTCTTCTTCTTCTTCTTCTTCTCCTCTCACACACACAAGCACTTCTAAACAGTCTCAAAAAGGCGAAAAACAAACACAAATCGAATTGGTTACATTCGGGACGCTCCGCACGGACATTTCTCATAACCCGCTCCACGAGAAAGGGGCCGCTGCAATCCTGCAGACAAACAAACAATGTTTGGAGTGATCACTTTCAATAAATGCCCTACTCACATATTTGAGCTCTAATATTTATCGCGAAATCGGCGCGGCCGCCAGACCGACTAAACAAATACAGAGCTCCCACGTCTCTTCTGTCAACATACACGCAAAAACCAACAGTAAACACGCCCCGGCCCAAACTGTCAATGCGGCGGGAGTGTTGCCGTGCAGGATCAAACTCCTAGCTCCTAACTTTTTTTTTTAATAAATAAACACATTAATAACCACGGTAGCCGGGGTCTTCAATGTTACCGAGGACATTCTGGGGCGTTCACCGCTTCCAGTGGGCGTGGCTGTCATCAAGGTGATGCTGGATGTGGTAGTCGATCTGGCGTGCTTTGCAAATTTCTGCATTTAGTTTCTTTTGCAGCTTTTAAATCAGCTCCACCTTCATACATAAAACCCCAACGAGCTGTTTTCTCTGACGTCTTGACTTTCCACGCAAACATCTGCTCAGACTTTTGGTTTGTGACGCAGCCTTTATCACTTTTAAAGTGAAACGATAAAGAAGAAAAGCTGCAAAACCTGCAATTATTAAAAATTAGCAGAGGTCCCAGGTGAAACTAAACCTTATAGTGGCTCCACCTTTCTCTGCGACGCAAGCAGACCATAAAGATATTGCTGTTTGAAAAGAAAATGCCTCCGCTGCTGCCTCAAACCGTCTCTCCGTTCGGAGCTGATCATGCTCCTGCAAAGATCTATTAGTTGAAGCGCTCTTCATAATGAAATCCCAACGGCGTGTACTTAATATTAATAGAATTAGAATTAGTTCAGATCTGGGTCACGACTCTTGAACTTTGTCGGTCCCTTTGATGCATCAAAGGGACCGGACGCCGCCACCGCCGTTTGTTTGTCGGTTGTTTTTGTGTAAGTGCGTCTTGATCTGACCTTTGACCTGGACGAGTTTTACTTCCTTGCATGCATGTACTGTAGCATGTGTGTGTGTGTATGGCTTGAATATTAAAAAGAGCCCTTTGGTGGCTTAGAGCAGGTCTCCAGCTGTGATGACTTCTTCTTCTTCTTCTTCTTCCTGCTCGTCCTTATCATCTGCATGCAGAAGCAGTGAGTGGATATAGAAAGGCAAGGGAGGGGGGCAGCAGTGGGGGTTCGGGTACGGACACCACAAGGGATGACTGGGGTTAGCTACCGGTCAGCAATGTGGGTCGCAGCTCTTTTAATTATATTTCCAGGCTAATACGGCTCCTGTCTTTAGCTCTGTGAAGGGAAATAAATCAGCATTTAAAGGAAGGAGGTAATGATGGGAGCAGGGCGCCGGGTCTCGGCGGGTATTTCAACCGACTGCCTGTCAAGAGTGCGTGACAGCTCTGACAAGAGTTAGCCGAGGTCCTTCGGTGCTTCTTGTTTTGTGTGACAAGGAGGACGTGGGGAGGGGGGGGGTTGGCTCTAGACAGCCGAGGTCGCGGTAATAGCAACCGGCCTGTCATGACTCATGGAGTTCTCTGAGAAGACGAGGCGAAGGTGATGAAGTGAACGTTTGAGGAAGGTGAAGCAGGTGAGAGGTGGACCGGCTCTACACGAGACCCAGCGTGTTCTTCATCCCGAGAAGGATGTGTAGTTCAGAGGAGACGGTGGCAGCCATCTTGGATCCACTTATCATCCTCTAACAGCTGTACGGTGTCTCTCGTGTCTCTCATCACATGCAATCCACCGATACGTCTGTTTCTCGGCGTGCTAACGTTGTCGAATGCTGCTTTTTTTTTCAAGGAACTTTAATCCTGAGACTTTAGTGAGCCGCTCCTTTATGAAGTCTTGACGACTCGTCGTGGCTATCGTGTCATTTTCCCGTATTCCTGTATTTCGTTCTGCACTCGCTTGCTGTCTTGCATTTCTGTGGTTCTGCCGTTTCTTGGTTCCACCCATAGATAGACGCTGGAACAGCTCCTCTAAAGTGAAGCCAAAGCAAGTAGAGCTCCCCCTGGTGACCTGCTGCAGTATAGGTCATAAGCTCCGCCCCCTCCATGTTAGTGGGCGGGACTTGCTCCAAACTAAAACACTAAAAGGATGGTTTTTGTCATTTTAGGTAATTAATATAACGTTGATGAACGTTCAAGTGTCAATTTTTCTGGATAAGTTTCGTTTTAGCTTGTTATTTGAAGCTATAGAAACAGGATGTGACGTAATGGCGACCACCAGTTGCCATGCCAACCGCTCCGTAAACCACAAGAGTTGCAAAAGGTAATTAAAAAAGTAAGTTCAGTGTATGATCCAACATCTCCTTGTGACTGGTGGAGGTAGAGCAGAGCGTAGTATTAATTAAACTAAAATGCAAATGAGTCTGGAGGAAATGTGGGCGGGGCATCAATATTGTGGCTCCTCCCTCGGACCGTACTGATCAAGCTCTGGCTCCAAACTTGCAAGAAGGTGCCCCCTGTATCCCTGGGATAATATAGCGTCAGTTTGGTCAATGAGAGGAAGTGGAGACGTGTAGTCCATGTTTATATACAGTCTATGCTTTGAACCTGTGGCAAAAGTCTTCTTCTTTTATTGCAAGTTGCATGTTTGCGCCATGTTGCATTATATGTTTGGAAGCGCAGCGCAATTTGGACACCTCTGCTTTAGAAGCTGCATTAAATTCAGGCATGCAAACTCCTCACCTTTCGGCGAAATTCGCCGTTTTCAATCCAAATTGGGTGACTTATGTGATTCGTGCAAATCCGAGGAGAAAATATTTGGGGGGGGGGGGGGGGGGTAGCCTACTCGTTGACTTTTATTTTAATATATTTTAATAATATAATAATATAATGTTCTATATACCGTAAATCCTCTAATATTGGCCTGTATTCCATTAGCGGCCGGGGTCTCCAACATTTGCCGGTCTCGCTGTCAGCGGAGGTAAATAAAGGCCGGTCATCTCGGCGGGTCAGGGTTTCGGCGGCACGGTGTGGGAGGATCCCCTCAGCGGGACCTCTCCCCGGCGTCGGCCGGCCCCCGCCGGGCGCATTTCCTCCGTGGCGGTGCGCCGCGACCGGCTCTGGGTCGACCTGGAAGTGCTCGGGGCGAAGGTGGCTCGTCGGCTCCGGCCGCGAGCTTTACAGCGACCCCCCGCATCTCACTTGGGGTCCCTGGGGTCGTGGAATCAGTGCTCACTGCGCCCTCTCTCCGTGCGGGGAGGGACGGGTCCCACTCGCTCCCGGCGCGACTGCCGACCGGCAGCGGACTCACTGTCCTCAGTGCGCTCCGACCGCGTCGCGCCGCTCATTTGTTGTTAATATTCTGTATGCATACCATGTTATGGTAACGGTACGTTTTCAATAAATGAACCTAGTATTTTATAGGTTCAAATAGACACAAAATCTTGTTTTTATTCATTCTACTCGTAGTTCGTTTTGCTCAAATAGAAATTAGGCCTGCCTCTAATTCTGGCCTCCTTCCAATAAAGGCCTGGACCGCGATGTGCTTGAGTAAAATAAAGGCCCAGCAGTGAAATATGCCCTTCAGGCCCGAGGAAAAACAGCCATTGAGCTGTTCAGGCTCAATGGCTCAAAAGTTTTTTTTTTGGTAAAAATTAGTGAATTTGTAGTCTGTTGTCTTTGTAAATCTCTGTTTACCAAGGGGGGGGGGGGGGGGGGGGGGTGTTCGTGGCCATTTCCCTCTTCACACTCTTCTCACCTTTTTGACCCCTGACCAGTTTGCATGCCTGATTAAAGAACCAATTTACTTTGCAAAGAGTTGACGCGGTCTTCTGTAACGCCGCATGAGTTTAAAAGCCTTTTATATGTGTATAAACTCTTTTGATAGCTCACACTATGGAGAAAAATTATCACAGTTTAATTACAAAGAATCTTTATTCTATTGAAACCGGCGGCTTTTAATTAGAAAAAAACAAGAAATTTTAAGAAATCACAAAGCAACATGGCCGCCAAACGCGTGAAGCATGCGTAATTAGCCGCCTGTTGTTTTATTTTTTCCACTTTCGCCTATTGTCTTCCTTTCAAAGCCAAACATATTCAGTTCAGCAGATTTCCACCATGAATATGCATATTAATCTATCGCCACGGCTCGTCCTCACAACCGTCCACCACCACTAACAACAAAAAAAAAAAGTTTTCATCCAATTATACTTCTAAATCAGCAATAATTACGACGCTATACATCATCTGCATATTTCAATTAATATTCAAATCTTGTATAAGGGTTTGCATGCAAATTTATAATATATTCCGGATTAGGTATATTACAGTTAAATCTATCTCTACCTTGCTTCTCCTTAATAAGCTGTGCTCCCTGGTAATGTTCCTGAACTTATTATAATGCAATATGCTCAGACTCAAGAATCACACACAATCCTTAATGTTATTTCTCGCAATTAACACGGAGCCGAAAGTACAGAGGGCCCCCCCGACCAACCAACTCCCCCCCCCACCCCTTCTTCGTTAATTTGCACAGGCGCTCACATGCAATGCAAAACAGACGGGGAATAAACAGGTCTCACGTCTGACTTCTTCTGCGTGCACGCGACGCACGAGTCAGTCAAGTGTTGCAAATCTAATTTAAATATATGAATGTTTTGTTTTTGTCCAAACTCGGCCGCATCCTCTCGAATGAGTGAAGCCGGTGGTGGTGGTGGTGGTGGAGGAGGAGGTGGAGGGCGGGTTGATGCTGCTTAGTATTGCAGCCGGCAGAGGGATGGCAAATATAATAAAAAAAACTAGAAAAGAAGAAGGCGCTGTAAGACGTTTGTCAATACTTCCGTCCAATTTATATGTTCCATCGTCCTCAAAGCTCGGAGGACTTCAATTAGACAAGTACCTGTGTCCGCCGCGCTGGTCTACAGCTCCCAGGAGCCCTTGTGCTTTCATATTGAATCATGGAGAGACAGTTAATATTCCAGCGGAAGAGAGGATCTATAAAGTCGCCTCCATAAACCAGAGAGGGGCCTCTGCAACATCCAAATAATAGCAGTAAATAAAGAGCTTACACCTGTACGGCGAGGAGGCCAGGTCCGGGCCGGCAGCGGCGGCGGCGCCCTGATGGGACGCGCCTGTCCGACCTGCAGACAGCGGCAAACACTCAGGGTGAAGAACGGTGAGCGTTGTTAATGGATGGGTTTATTTCAGAGCCATCAATCTGAGAGTGGAAGTATCGGGCAGCGGTGGAACAAGTTAGCTTAAAGTCCCCGCTTTGTTCTTCTTTCCGCTTCGCCCGGGAGCCCGATAAAGATGGCGGGGAGGAGAGGGGCGGCGGTGGTGGCGGCGGCGGGGGAGGAGGAGGGTGGTGGTCGGCGCTGCAGGATCCCTGAGAGAATAAAGCATCAAACCCACTCAGCAGCACCACTAACAATAATAAAAATGCCCCGGCTTAAAGGTGACATTCCCAATTTACGATTATTTGTGTCTATAAAGTGTATTCCTCGGCTCCTGACTCATTCGCACCCCTCCCTTACAAGAACAATGCATTAAGGAGGGAGGTGGTGGCGGCGGCGGCTGAGGGAGGGGGGGGTTGCGGATGGTGCCGAGGGTAAATGGAAATTCTATCCATTTTATTAAACCGACAGGCCCCACTATACCTGAGACTTTCAATTTTGCCGGCGTGACCTCCAAGGAGACATTTCTGTCTCCTCTCCGTCTACCTTCGCCTCATTCAATTCCCCCGTTTGCTCTGACCGGCCCCTCCGAGGCACCCGGGGGCCCGCGGAGCCGTTATGGATGAGCTCCGAGGCAATTCGAAAACGGGGGAAAGAGAGAGAGAGAGAGAGAGGAGAGTAGATCTCCGCTCCCCTCCGAAAGATTTACTTCAGGGTGTAAGATGGATGAAATCAGCCTTTGTATCTCTGTTAGTGATTGTTTTTTGTTCAGTAGGATGGGAAATGTGATGGATTAAGGAGGCCGAGAGATCGGAGCAAAGCCAGCAGCGGAGGTGGAGATGTGGCGTTAACCTGAGTAATGTCGTGTTTTGGGAGGGGAGGTGGGGCGGCGGGGCGGCGGGGCGGAGGGGGGAGCACCTAAACTGCACCGAGACCCGCTGGATTTGTCCTGCGAACGTAGAAAATGATATTTGACATGAAATCTAAAAAATCTAAACGGCCCCTGATGCATAAAGAAATCATCGGGCCGCTTTGTGCACCGAGTAGTCTAAAAGTTGCAAGGTAAATAGTTGCAGTGACTTGCAAAATACATTAAAAAACCAACAGATCGGACGTCAGAGACAGGAAACGGAGCAGAGAAGCGTTAGTTATTTTTGAAAGGAGCCATTATTCCGGAAAGGCCGGTTGTGGCTACGTTCTGTGACATGCTTAATTGACAAAAAGCTATTAAGGCCTACCCACGGCTATCCATCATTAAATCTGTCATGGAAATCAACAACAAGCTCCAAATAAGATGTTATGCCAATAATGCCGCTTGGCAACGTGACAAAAAACAAAAAATAAAAAAAAGGCGTCCGGATCGAGAGCCCATGGGCTGCAGCAGAGCTTTTACCGGAGTCACCGCGGGGAGGAAAAACGTCCCGGGAAGCTCCGGGCACAGGAAGCTGACATCACTTTAGCCTCGGAGGCGGAGGCGGCTTCAACGCGTAAGAGAAGTGCTCTCATGAAGGATGGCGGGAGAGGGGGAAGCGGCCAAGTCTCCGTCGAGTTATGGGCCCAGCTCACACTTAGCGTGGACGATATAAATGGGGTTGTCGACATTCTTTTTTTTTTTTGTATGCCTCCGGGGCGTGGGATGAGCGGCTAAGTGTGGAAGGTGGAAGTGAAATGGCGGCGCTGGGATCATCGGTGTGTCTCAGTGACAAGCGTGACACCACGGAGCAAAGCACGTCAGAGGATTAGAAATAATAAAAATAATAATAATAATAGTTGTTGTTGTTGTTGGGGAGTTTGCGCCCAAACTTTACTCTATCCTCTCCACTCGTGTGAATAAGCGAGAAGGAGAAGGGGGCGGGGCAGCGGGGGGGTGCTATCACCGTGGCTAATTGTACGTCTTAAACCCTCTTCGGGATGAGCGGCGCGTCGGGAATAGAGCAGCTCCGGGTTTGACAGTGATGGTTCACGGGATGACAAAATAAACGCCACAGAGGATCAGTGTGAAGAGGTCCGTCTAGCAGACACCAGAGAGACGCAGGGAGACGACAAAACCCATCTTGCGTGACAAGTGTCCGCGTCTTATCAGACAATTCAGCAGGGTGCTGCCTCTGCGTTCTGTGTTTAGGGGATATCGTTTGCTCTTGGTGGGATAGCAGGAAGTTTTTAACTCCGCCGCTTTAACAAAGTACATTTATTGTCTTTTTAACTCCAGTAGCAGCAAGAAAACTGAGTGAAAGTCATAAATAAAGGCTGCAAATCATTTATTAAAAATGTGCAGCGGCTTCTAGTTCATTAGTAAAATATTATTAGTAGAACAAAGCAGAATTAAAAGTGCATTTATTTAGGCCTAACAGTACTCAGTGTAGCTCCAGAGCTCTTATGGATGTTTGGTGACCGCTTATCTCTGGGTATCGCTGCAAACCTGAATCGGTTCAATTTGTTAAAACACAAGAGATTTGACCTTTCACTCCTTTAATGTGTGAAACAAGAAACAGGAAAGAGAATTAAAGGAGAAAGCAGCACAGGCGTGAGTTTGGACCAAGATTCAGATGTGATTTTAGACTACTTCCTGGACCAGAGAGACCTGGACCAGTGGAGTCACCATGGAGACTACTTCCTAGACCAGAGAGACCTGGACCAGAGGTCACCGTGGAGACTACTTCCTGGACCAGAGAGACCTGGACCAGAGGTCACCGTGGAGACTACTTCCTGGACCAGAAAGACCTGGACCAGAGGTCACCGTGGAGACTACTTCCTGGACCAGAGAGACTTGGACCAGTGGTCACCGTGGAGACTACTTCCTGGACCAGAGAGACTTGGACCAGTGGTCACCATGGAGACTACTTCCGAGTCGTTATGAGACCATGACAGAGTAAATTAGCCTGAGTTAGCCAGTCCCGTATGAACAGGGCTTAAGTCTTGTATTAGCTTTGTTTCTTTTGTTTCACACTACAGGATAAAAGAAAGGATTCTGGTTTTTGGATTTAAAAATCCACAACCTTGCGAGATTTGTCTCGTGAAACCAGTCCTGCAAGATTTTTCTAACAACAGGGTGCAGGAGAATGTAATTTTAAGTAAACCCAGAGCCCCAACGTCCCACCAGAGCTCTCCAACATGCTAAGCTAGCTCCTCTAATGGACGGATCTGTGCAGCAAACACTGATCTCTCTGGATGTGTCTGGTGGAAAACAAACATTTCAGATCGGTTTTGCTTGCGTTGCGTTTCCCTGCAAGGCCCCGAGAACCTGCGTGGACCTGCTGGATGCGTCTGGACGCCCCACAAACGTCTTTAATTACCGGACAAATGAGCGGCTGTAGCGCCCGAGTCCAATTACTGCGGGAGAAATAGAAAAAGCCCGATTACATCAATAAGATTCTCCGTCGTTACATCAGTTCAAACAGTCATTTTACTCATTTATATGGATTTCATAATGTAATATTCCCCGGCAGAGTAAACATTTAGATGTGTGCCGAGGAGAAAAAACAAATGTATGCATATGAAAGTAAAGAAAATATGAAGTTTTCTCGTGGAAACCAAATTGGCAATCACCTCACACTCCCCCTCCTCACCCCCTCCTCACCCCCTCACTACCCCCGTTGGTCATAATGAAATTGCGCCAGCAGTGGTTGAAATAAATGACATAATTCTGTGTACACACAATTAAAGGAGAAAGCTACAATCATGCATTCAGCTCAGAGTTAGTTTACGATAGCACAAAGCAAAAACCAAACCTATAAATAATGAATACGTCCATAATTATTCCGTCTGAGATTTGCATAATTATTGTTTTTTCTTCTCCTTCTTCTTCTTGGAAGCATCTGTTAACATTGCAATCCTTTCTTTGTTTCAAATAGGAGCGGCCATACCTTCCTGCAAAAGTACACACATGAATAGTAATAAATAGGCGTTATAAGGGAATGCTGTTCATTTATAATTAATAGCTTGGTCACATTTACACAGTGATACTGCTCCACAGCTCCTCTCCTCTACTGTTCTTTGCTTTTATTCTTTCCGTCGCGTGCAGAAAAATGACGGACGGTGTTTGCAAAGACTTTTCCCGAGATTAGACGGACGGTGTTTCCGCTCAGAACCAGCAGACTTCTACGTTTGAGAGAAGAAGTTAGAAACCCAAGTTAGTCACCCTTCACCGGTTCCTACCTCGTGTTTAACCAGCGCTGGTTGATTGAGCTGTCGGCCGCTCGCCGCCGACCCTTGAGCTGTGTATAACCAAAGAAAACATTAACCAGGTGACTTATCATGGAAGTCTGCGGCTGACCTTTTAATGTGCCTGTCATTGATTGCATAGCGTGGTACACTCTGTCCATCCCAAGGTGATAGATTATTCAATTAACTATTGACCTTTCCCGCAGACTCATTTGTCGATGGAAATGCTTTTATGACAGCAGTGCATTTAGAAAGCAAAGGATGCTGAGTTTTGATTTTAGGATTTACTGTGCACATTATGATTTCCTCACCCCTCCTCCCTCCTTCCTCCCCCTTTTCCTTCTCGTGTTGACTTTTGGATTCACATGACGTGATATTATGAAGCCTGGCTGCTGCGTTCGTCCTCACGGAGCTCCATAACGTAGCCTTGAGCTGTTTGTCGGGAGTAAAAGCCATGAAGCACCAATGTGCAGGCCGTTAGACACCGCTACTCTTATCTTTACATCAGTTATATCTGCTGACTGGACTCCTGGATTAGCTTTGGAGACATGATGATCTGTCTCTCTATTATTTCTTCACTTATCTTCATCCTGGCGTCAGTTCTTCGAGCACTCTTTGGATTACCGCAGTCGGAAATAATCTGACGCCTTCCGACAGCCGAGATGTTGTCATTGCGGTAGTCTCGCTTGCTCTCCTCTCCCGGGAAGGTTGTTTTTGCACTCGCTAAATTATAAATAACTGGCAGATATTTAAAGTTTCAGGTGTTCTGGAAAGAAAATGGGCAAAAGCTCTTAGTCACGGGACATTTTCTGACCTTTTTAGAGTCAGAAATAAGCAAAAAACATAGCCAGGAAACCTGTAGACACCAGCTCATCGCTTTGCTCTCTCCCTACCTGGCAACAGACATCATACTATAACCTCAAGGTGCTTTTTCGGGTCGGTTTAGTGTGGCCAGGACACAAGGAAAGGTTCTGAACTGTTCCGTCTGGTCAGGTTCTGCAGAACGGTGAACATGCACCGGAAAGATTTGTGAATCTGTTCTGCGCCCAGCGATGCATGCGGCAACTTTCTGATCATTTTTTTGTAAGTTTTCCACTTCAGTCATTTTCTAAACTTCTTCTCGAGAGCATCCGGTTCGACTCAGAGCGTGAGGTTTCCATGGATTTCGTTCAGACATCTGCTGCCGTCCCCCGAAAAAGTTGATCAGTTAGTCGTCGCCCTCTGACCCCCTAAATAAATCGAGAACACGGGTCACGCTGGCGCTAATTAAGACACGACGAGACAAGACGTGGTCACGGCTGAACCAGGAGAAGTTTTAGAAAAGATGTCATAAAACTGAAATGCACCGATTTCAGTGCATGCACACAGGCGTTGGCTGCAGACCCCCCCTCGCCTCAGGTTAAACGTGCAGCTGTGACTTGATGCTGCATGACATGTGTAGCCAGCGCCAGTTTAAGGAGCCTCCTCCTCCTCCTCCTCCTCCTCCTCTGCTGCCCGTCCTCATTGTTGTTAAAGAGGATGTGACAAAGAGCGATATATCGGTAGGATGAATATTTAATATCCACCTCCTCCTCCTCCTCCTCCTCCCCCTGGCTTATTCATGTTCCTCGGGCCTATCTCCCTCTCACGTCCCTCTTCCTCTACCTGTCACATTCCCTTCTCGCCGAAGAAGCATGGAGTCATCATCGCTCCGGAGTAATAACTTTTCTTTTCAGCCGGAGAAGTCGAAAGGGAGAACGACATCTTGATCGCGCAAACCTCTGGAAATGATGTAGGCTTTCAGAGAGGTGATAGATATCTGTTATCCAGTGCACCTCTTAAATATCATCCTCCCCTTTAACAGTTTTGACAGGAACTGCTTCCCCCCTTGTCAGAGCCAATTGGTTGAGGGATCGAGGGATTGAACATCTACGGGAGGACAGGAATACCGCAATTACCGACAAAGGAGGGGAAGGGAAGGGGAAGGCAGGGGGGGGGGGGTATCTGTTAGTGATGTTTGATGTGATTTATCCGACAGCGCCGGGAGTGCATTTAAACGGGGGCCCTGTGACGCCGTGACATTGACGGAGTTGTGCAATCAATTGGACTCGTCCGAGCTCGAGTGGCTGAGAAAGCTGCTGTCAGGGTCGGAGTGACGGTTCATCATAACTACCTCATTCGACTGTCTACCCCCCCCCCCCCCCCCCCCCTTTTCCTTCATCCTCCTGTGATGAGAAGAGAGAAAGAAGAAGAAGGAGAAGGAAGGAGACCTGAAGTGGGAGAGCCACATAAATCACCTCAGCTTACAGGGAGTCGAGATCAACTGGAATCACTTCCTGGAGTGGATTCAGCTGCCTGCTCCAAAAAAAACAAAAAACTCCCACAGTCCGAGAACCTGTAAAACACCAGATCTGTCATATCAGGAGCATGTTTTACTTTTAAAACGGGGCGCAGTCTGGATGCATGCATCTAAATCTAACAGCTGCTAACGTCCTGTAGAGGCCTGCCGAAGGTCCGGAGACTTCTCGTCTCTGCACGATGCTTAGATTGACGGTGCAGTCAGTGGAGTCGCTCTTCACTTCCTTTCTTTCACCCGAGACGAGTCGTACAAACGTTTGCATCTCCGAACCTCCTCAATTAACCTTTTTACTCCACCTTCATTGATCCAAAGCAATCAATTTTGAAAACGGAAACACTAAGAGGGCCGATCGCAGCTCTTGCCGTCTGCTGAGGTGCACGTCAGGTGGTGTCGTAGCTACGATGTCAAGTCGTGCGTGCATGTTGCTTTTCGTAAATGCAAGTCTGCAACAAATAGTTCCTTTTGTGTCTGAGATGCTAAAGAGGCCCAGAAGTTGCAAACAATGAGCAACCGATCAAATCTGCAGCCGCTAAATGTTGCTGCAGGGTCAAGAAGCAGAGAGAAAGCAGCACAGAGTCCTGAGTCATTGTGTTTTCTTATGTAGGACAGTTAAAAACAACAACAACAACATCCAGGACAATGATCATGAGGCAACATCTGTGCGCTGGTCAATTATTCACCAACACTGAGACGGTGTTTCAGGGCGAGGAGTTTTGAAAACAAGGATAGGTTGCACTTACCCCGACCTGGAGTCATGAGAAGGGTTATGGAGCCTCGTCAATAATGCACATGGAGAGCCACATTTCGGATCCCCACCAGGCGCTCATGCATCTTTTAAGGAAAAATACTTTGCAGAGAGAAGAAGAAGGGGCAGGCCAGCTGTCTAAAAATAACCCTCGACACGTACGTATATATATTTACTGTTGATCCGGCGCGGCCTCGTGAATAAAATAAAATAAAGCTGACACCGACGTGGGTGAGCCAGGACTGATTATGTTCCTCTGCCTCTTTCTCCAGACATCAATCTAAGGAATATTTGCATTTACATATTTGAATATTGTGTAGATGCAATGCAGCGCTTCAACTCTGACCCGCGGCCTCGTCCGATTCTTGTCACGTTGCCAGCCTTCGTCGGCTAATGCCCAAACTTCCCCTCAGAGCTTGTGTTTACTTCTGCACGGATTTGCCCACACGTTTATATCTGATGCCCCCGTGAGCTTCCATCCACGTTAACCTCGGTTGCACACACACAAAAAGGACTCGACTGAGGTTTTGCGGAGCCGTCCAATTTCAACGTTGTGCTTGGCGAGGGAGCCGGTAATATAACTTAATATGCTGATAATTCTGGCACTTTAGGGACGTTTAAGGAGTGAAAATTACATGAAATATAATACGCAAAGTAAGAGCGTGTGGGGCCGTGTTACCTGCGAAAAAAGAAGCTTGAAATGATTCCAGAGGGAACAAGACGGCTCCGACTAAAACGTTCCCAGAAACTTTTATTATTCAGATTTATTTAACAGTATCTCACAAACTGTTTGACTCGGGTGTCAGCGCTCCAGACTCGTCGGTGGCTGCCCGTCTCGTTGCCGTTCCTGGTTTTAATCATTTTTGGCCGCTCTCCACTTCCTGCCTGAAAAGTGAAACAGCTTAGGAATGTCATTCTTTGAAAAGAAAACAGAGAGGATCCACAGAGGAAGTCCTCCCACAGTCCTCTGGTCTCCATGCACACACACACACACACACACACACACACACACACACACCTTTACGCTCACATTCTCACACCCACATGTAAAACTCTCCCACACAGCTCACAACTCGCACACTGATTCACGCTCTCTGACACACACACACACACACATGCACACACACAGAGGGTTGCAGCAGGGCTTGCTGGGAAACATCAGACACCCGGGGAGGAAGGAGGACAGGCTTTTCCCACATTTAGACTCCATGGATACTTCAGATGTCGGGCTAAAAATAGAGTTAACCAAAGCAACGCTGAATCAACTGCAGCGACGAGAGGAGGTGTTGTCGGATCCTGGCGGCGGTGGATTCAAAATAAATGTCGTGTAGAGTATTATTAGTGCTATTTAGACTTTGACATTTGTTGCATTATCACATAATTAAAGTAAATCAAATACGACTACCTAGCCCCGCCCCTCAAACGATCCGATTGGCCCAGGCAGATCTTTGCAAGAGCAGGAATCAGTTCCCAACGGAGAGACTCCACACCAACCAGCCCTCGTCTCTCCAGTCGTTGAAGCATTATCCATGTCAATATTTCCAGTCGTATTACCAAAATGCTAATGCTACGTCATTGATAAAGACTTTCTTTCCGTCAGTTGTTGGTATTTCTTTGAATACCAGCTCTAGATTTACCACATTTACCACAAACTGCTCCTCTAAAGTGAAGCCAAAGCAAGCAGAGCTCCCCCTGGTGTCTGGCTGCAGTATAGGTTATAAGCTCCACCCCCCTTCGTTTTAGTGGGCGGGACTTGCTCCAAAGTAAAACGCTAAAATAGACGTCAAATTAAATTTGATTTGATGGGATTCTTGTCATTTCAGGTAACGTTTTAGTTAGTTATTTGACACGATAGAAGCAGGATGTGACGTAATGGCGACCACCAGTTGCCATGCCAACCGCTTCGTTAAGCGTGAGAGTTAAAAAAATAATAAATTAATTAAAAATATAGTGTATAATCAAACATTTCTTTGTAACTGGTGGAGGTAGAGCAGAGCATTGTATTAATTAAATGAAAAATGTGAGTGAGTCTGGAAGAAATGTGGGCGGGGCATCAATATCGTGACTCCACCCTCAGACCGTACTGATCAGACTCTGGCTCCGCCCATATCCGCGGGAAAATAGCATCAGTTTGACCATTGAGAGGAAGCGGATTGTGTAGTGCATATTTATATACAGTCTATGAGATTTAGTACAGTTGGTCGTGTCGAACTACATTTCCCATCATCCCTTTGCCTCAGACCTTCCAGAGGAGTCTGTTTTAATAATAATAAAAAAAATAAAGACACACTTTAATGGGTTTAATATTACCCCTCCCCCCCCCCCAAAAAAAAAAAAACTGACACAAGTGTTTGCACAGCGCCGGGCGTCTGCAGTCGGTACACGTTCCACCCTCACGTCAGAGAGCGACTAAAAATATTAGTCACGGCTTTTAATTTGTAATATTAAGTTTGACTTGGCGACAGCTCTCGTTTGCAAAAGGAAGAAAAAAAAAAGAGTTAATTATAATCTCACAGAGCTTCTTCTTCTTCTCCTCTATGTACACAGAGCACCTTTCCTAATCAGTGTGTACGATGGAGAATTGAAGCGTCTTTTTGTTCATTTTCGCACATTTTCATTCGTCTGAATCCGTCCCAGAGCCCTCGCAGGATTTTCCATATGCCGCCGGGTGTGAACGTCTCCTTAAAGTATCAGGAGCACACGCGTCTTTATTGTCATGTTGTGTTTCTTAACGTCACCGGTTTTGGCGAGATGGTATTTTTTTCCTGACAGGGTGCAGACAGTGACTCATTTCACAGCTTTTTTTTTTTTTTAAAGCATGTTGTTTTCCGAGCATCAGCGCCCTGCTTTCGCATTCATTACATATTTCTACCAGTGACCTGTTCACCACACCCTGCGCTCTGCCTTGCCCCGGGCCGCGGTGCCAGCAAAGTTAGTGAAAGAAGGAGGGATTTGTCATTTTCAAAGCGCTGACCTTCCAGTCACGAGCCTGTCTCTGCAACTTTTAGCCGAGCGCTGCTGCCATTATGCTAAATAATCTCATTTCACATTTGCTCACTTCTCCGGCTCCGGCACCGATTGTCTGACCCAGTCACCGTCTCTGAATAAAAACCCCGTCTGGCCTTTTTACATGTTCTCCCCGTTGCCTAACTCGGCCCTGTTCTTGGCACCCAGTCGTGTTTCATTTAATTCAAGCCTGCGTCGTCCCATATGCGGCGGTGGTGGAGGTGGTGGTGGAGAAGGAGGGAGGGGGGGGTCCTGTTGAAACGCATACATGGCAACCAGATTCTCGAGTTGAAAAACACATGCAGCAGAGATGATTAGAGGAGCTGATCCTGCAGCGGCGTTCAAGCAGCAACGTCAATATTGTCTGCAACGAGCTGAAAGCGTGGAGAGAAGCTGTAGGGATCCATCAGCGTCATCATTTAGCGTCTAGACGTCAGCGGGTTCCCGCTCCTAGAGACGCCGCGTCATTGTGTCAGGTTCAAGCGTTGTTTATGCGCGCAAGAGCAACGCAATGCAACGACGTCTTTCTGGATCTGTTCAGCTCATGTTCTGATCGGGTTAAAGCTGCGAGGGATGAACGGTAGCTGCTCACTGAGTTTGAGGATGGTTCAGGAAGTTTCTCTAATCTCTAAGACTTTGAATGTCTAGTTTTAGAGATTCCCACGATCACGGGAGAAGTTCCTGCCACTGTTGAGCCTCAAATCTGCTAGAAATTGAACAGAAGAAGAAGACTCTGAATTCATAGAGTAAAAGAAGAAAACGACCGAGACGACCTTTAGGGATTTATTCCAACCAGAAAGAAACCATCATGTTGTTGAAGGTTTACGCCCCCCCCTCGCGGTTTATTCCGATTATTATCTTGTCTTTATTTCCCCAAATGTTCTTTACAAATTTAAAAGCTACCCCTGCAGCTTTCTTTGTTAATGCACAGCTCATAACTGCTGTTTATAATTTAATTCATTAAAATTGCTTGAAAGCAGAAGGTGCAGTTTAACCGCTGTAACCGTTGTAATACCGCGTTCGGCCACCAGGAGGGAAATTATTGCCGCTAGCTTTGCCGAGTACGACTACCGTCACTCTTCTGTCCATCACCACATTAAGCCCCGCCCCCCCCCCCCCCCAAAACGATCTGATTGGCAGATCTTTGCAGGAGCATCATCAGTTCCCATCGGGGAGCCTCCAGACTTTCCAAACCTTCCGCTGGAAAAATGCGAACGCAGCAATCATTTGCAATGAATATATTGCGCGTTATGCACCATTTTCGAGGCATAGCTGTTAAATACCGACTGTCATGTCTGTATTTCCCTCAATTTCACAATCAGATCCTTTCCAGCAGTTTGTATTTCCTCTGAAGCACATCCGAGAGCGTTTTCCTCCTCGTCCTGATGCGAGGTGACGCTGTGTTCGTCGTGTATTTGCTCATCCACTGTGCAAACCCTCTAAATCAGATTCACGTAGTTGCAGATGTCACCTCGCTGCACCCATAGACGAAACACCAGAGCACATTAAGACTTGCCCCGTGGGGGTGGGGGGAGGGGGAGGGGGTGGAAGATGCACCACCCTCACGGGTCACTAGGGATTATTATGATCGTTTAGGTTTTATTCTACTCCAGCTCCAGATGTATTAACTTCATGCTACTTTTAAAGTCACACCGATCATCGCTCTCACTTTGTTGTTTCCTCTTTCTGTACTTCGAGAAAAGCCGATAAACACAATCACCACCTTTTATCTTCCCCGTGTGTCAGGGGCGCCCCGGATTGATGGTGTGACAGTACAATCTGAGGCTGAAAGTGAAGATACTGCCACTCTTAAAAAACAGATGATAAATTTAGCTTCCCATATGGCGCCGGCATCTGGCATTATGTGAGCGTTCGAGTACGGCGGCGGCGGCAGTAGCGGCAGCAGTAGCGGCGGCGGCTCAGCTGAGAGGCCTACTGCACGATGACACGATTGTGCCTCTGCGTTTGAAATGCCAAAGATTATCTGCGGCTCCGTGTTGAGATATGTACCTCATTGATGTAACGTTTTACAGATGGTGTAGTAGCTGCTGTGTGTTCAGAGCGCAGACAGAGAGAGAGAGAGAGAGCAAAGCGCTATAATCTCCTGATGTGTGATGACAGGTAGTCTCAAAGCAAAGCCTTTACACGCCGTACCTGCAGCGCCGCTCGGTTTGATGGGAGATCAGTGGGGCTGTCGACTCCGCTAACAGCCGGGGCGTGTGCAACAAATCCATCGAAAAGGCACGGGAGACAAACAAGGCGAACCTCACACGGAGGCACATGAAAGCCGGCGGAGTGCACGGAAACACGCGGGAAATAAAAAAAAAAAACTGACTGACGCAGGTGTGAAAAGGCTGCAATTACAAAGCTGCTTTTCTGAATCTGAACACGGGATCAAATCCACTTACTGAGCCCGGATCGTCTCTATTATGGTTTTTTTCCTTCCTGTTTCTCACCGCCGCCGTCATCTATCAAAATAAAAGCATAAGAATCATCCATTAGAAGCACATTCTTCTTCTTCTGCCCTCCTGTTCTATCTAATTTACCCACAATTCAACGTTTAAGTCGGACGCCGTGTCTCAAAAATCAATCAGGATGCACAGACATTTTTTATTTATTTTTTTAATAAACTAGATCTTGGAGTTTAATGCAAATGTGTCTGACTCTGCAAGCAAGCCATGGTATTTACATAAATGACCCCCGTCACCTGAGGGTTTTGCACATTTCCGTGCATAAGATTCACGAGATTAAAACGTCTTCCGCACTTGGAACCAGATCCGAAAAAAAAAAAAAAACCCGCTTTCACATCATGCTAATAAATGTAAACACATCCTGTAAGACATCGGCGTGAGTTAGCATCATTTCTCTATTTCCGTCTCCTTTATTTCCACAAACTAACCATCCTCTGTCTGCACACATGCATGCACATACACCGGTATCAGTCCTCCAGAGCTCTGGATGATTTTGCTCTCGGCTGAGTCGTATCACAGGCGAGGAAAGAGTGCACCCCTCCATCAAAGAGCTCTTTAATGTCCTCTGATGATTCAAAGCAAATATTTCCCTGGCACGCTCCGGCTGAATGTGCTCGTCTGAAGAGGAGGCCTTCAAGTGAGCGGAGAAGCTACTTTTACTCGGTGGGGCCCACATGTCGAGGAGGAGTAGGAGGAGGAGGAGGAGAAGGGTGGTGGGAGGTAAAACGGTGTTGAAATGAAAATGGATATCGGCGGCTTGGACCCGGTTTTTGGTTCAGCCTGAACGTGGACCACACAGACGTTTCACGAAGACAGTTAAGGCCTTGTCGTACAAAGAGACACGTAATTCAATAAGAGGGGCATAAGTATATTAAGTTAGATTTGTTTATGACATTTTCGGAGATTAAATGGAGTCAACAAAACTCTGAGCAGTCAGGAAACATCTGACAGTGGAAATAATCAAGATAAATGGATTTTGCAAAATTGGTTCAAAGGTGAACAATTTTTTTTTTTATTTTTTTTTGTTTTAAAGGCCCAGGCACACCAAGCTAATGCCAGAGAACAAGAGGCAACAAAGGCCGACTCAGTGATGTCGACTCGGGTCTCCTGGGTCTGGACCAAAAAATTGCACAAAGACTAAAGCCTACGAACAGCTGGTGCATATGTTCTGCACCTGAGAGGAAATAGGTGGAAGTAGTCATTTGTCATCCTTCAAAAGGGGAAACAGGAAGAGCTACTATTAGCTGGGAGGCTAGGAAGAGCTACTATTAGCTGGGAGGCTAGGAAGAGCTACTGTTAGCTGGGAGGCTAGGAAGAGTTACTGTTAGCTGGGAGGCTAAGAAGAGCTACTGTTAGCTGGGAGGCTAGGAAGAGCTACTATTAGCTGGGAGGCTAGGAAGAGCTACTGTTAGCTGGGATCTCAGGATGCTAGGAAGAGCTACAAACCAGAGCATAACAGATCTGGCCTCTCTTAATTTTGCTGATCAGTTGGTCTACACTTTATTCAGTCTGGATGATCATATCATGATTACTTAGTCCAGCACCAGCTCAGTTTGCTGAATCGTCTGAAAAGCTGCTGACAGAGGTTGGACTAGTAGCATCACTGCAGACTCTGAGGCCAGAGAGTCGCACCGATGGCATGAAACCGGCAAATGTCCAACCGTTGTCTTGGTGTGACACAGCTCTGAGCCTGCAAATAATCACGATATCTTCTAATGTGTTTTCTTCTGGTCACACATCCAACTCTATCCTCTAGATCCTGCATCCAGTATTTTGCTAAGTATTGCAGTTTAAAAGTAAAAATGCACAATCCAGTGTCACTCCTCCTCTCGGCTGCAGTCGCAGGCGGCAACGCCGGCTATAGCTCCATGTTTTATTAATCAAATATCGTCATCTTTTTTAATCTGTGCCTTTTTAAGGTTCACTTCATTCCTGCATCGGCAGCAAAACCCCCGAGTGTCAAATCACTTCCATCAGCGGAGTCTGTTGTGACACTTTATGTTCCCAATTTCTCGACGAAACGCTGCAACACCGCCTTCTCCGTCAAATCTGCTGATAATTTCACTTTCTGCTTGAATATGTCCAAATTAAACGAATCCAGAGTATCTACCTTCCACCTCTCGGCTTTGAAGGACACTTTTTTTTTATTTACTCACCCCAACCCCACCTCCTTTGCTTTTTCGCCTTCCTCCTTTGAGCAACAGATTGTGAAACCTGGTGACAGCCTTGACAGACTCGCTAAGAAAACGGAGTTCATTATCGAAGTCATCGCCTGGTCCTTAAAGGTTATTCACTCCCCCCCTTTTCTCAGAGACTGAGCCTCTCGTCCACGGAGTGACATGCTAATGGTTGCACGCCATACCGTGAAGGCGGCGGGAGGGGTTTGCAAAAGACGCGGTGTGAAATAATTCTGGACATGTTTGGGGAAATCTTGTCACCTAATGACACCAGCAGGAGAGAGGAGGGATAAAATCAGACGCCTCCTATCAGATGTGTCACTCACGCCTTTATGTGTCCGACGATTGGATTTTTATGACCCACACATGCACAAATAAGTGTTTCTTTCTTATTAGATCAACGGAAAACAGACTAAGAATGAATCTTGGGGGAATAAGGTGCGCCTTCTTCTTCTTTTTTCCTGATATTTAAGAATCCCGAACACACAAGGGTGCCTTTCAAGAAGAGGAAGAGGCCACTTTTAGCGCTCTGTTCGGGCAGTTTGTCCAACTTTCACATGAGAAAAGTGAGAGGACACTAAACTTCCCCCCACGTAATGAATGAACGCCTCACATCCACTTTAGAGGAACATCCTTTTCTCATTATACTGCAATAAATTCAACGGGATGTGGCCTATATTTAGTGCGCTCCTGATCTCGGCCCAGAGATATGCTCATGATTCCTCCCTCGTCTTTTTTTTTTTCTTCTTCTTCTCCTCGCTTTGGCACCACACCACATTTGCCCTAAGACAAATCTTTTCCTAAGTGAAAATGAAAATTCCTCCCTCTCCAAATGACGGTATCAGACAGCGGGGGTTGTTTGGCGTATGCCTCAGATAAGCTTAGGTGGAAGAATGGACACTCTGACTCACAGTTTTTTTGAGCTGGATTCGATACAGTGCAGAATTTGGGTTGATTTCTGAACGGCGGCGATTAACTGTGTCCAATGTACAGAGGCTCGAAAATGAGGTCTGACTGGCATGGAAACACTGAATTTAGACACTGAGGAAAAACAAAAAAAATGAGAGAGAGAGAGGGAGCGGAAGCCTCAATGGTTTGGTTTTCCAAGATCTCAAACAAACATCTTAGCTCCTTGCAGGTTTACTGTTTGAAGTGTCCAGCTGGTTTATCTCCTCCTCCATCAGCCCGGTCACATCCACGTCCTCCCCTGCGCGAGGTTACCGCGACCTGCTTTCATTCTTTCTTGTTGACGATTTGGCTCGTGATGTCCGGATGGGGCCTCAGTGTCAACATGCATGGAGCAATCCTTCAGATGCTCAGACGGTTGTGTATCTGTTTGCTTGACACCTTTTTATTTAAAACTGTCTATAAAGTCTCAAAGAACAAGACGGGGAACATGTTTCGTGGTTGACAATCCCATCAAGACCTGGGGACCATTAAAACCAACAATGAAGGATTCCAGTTTGAGCTAAGGAACATTTGTTTTTTGGCTGTAAACCAGCAACTCTTTGCAGGTCTACAACCTAAACTGTTGGACCAACAGCTAGCCTGCTAGCTAGCTACCGTAGCCTTGCTTTCTAACATTTCACTGGTTGCTGGTTGTTGTTGTTGCGCTTGGCTGTAGGGTTGCTTTCCAGACCCGACACAAGGCCCTACATATCTGTTTCTTGTTTCTTGAGACTACTGGTTCCTGCCGAGAACCACATCAATCACACACAGAACTGCCAATCATTTATCGATGGCAACTTTTGGTCAGCTAACATTAAGCAAGCAAACTTGTTCTTAGGAGGTTTGTGAGATGTAGCAACTCTGAACTAGGTTCCTTGTCTAGGACTAGACCCAAGGTTCCTAGGCCAATGTCACCCAGACAAAGACCTGCTTCCTTTCTAAGCGTTGATGGCTAGCTGTTGATCAGCTAACATTAACCAAGCAAACTTGTACTTAGGAGGTTGGTGAGTTGCACCAACTCTGAACTGCACCTAGAACTAGAACTTGCACCAGGTTCTCATTGTTGGAGAGGAAGTATCTGGTTCCCAGACCCAAGACTACTGGTTCCTAGGCCAGTGTCACTCAGACAAAGACCTGCTTCCTTTCTAAGTGTTGATGGCTAGCTATTGGTCAGCTAACATTAACCAAGCAATCTTGTTCTCAGGTGGTTTGAGTTGTACCCACTCTGAACTAGGTTTGTTGTCTAGGACTAGACTTAAGACTACTGGTTCCTAGGCCAGTGTTGCTCAAAGACCAGCTTCCTTTCTAATCATTGATGGCTAGCTGTTGATCAGCTAACATTAAGCAAGCAAACTTGTACTTAGGGCTAAACTAGAACTTGCACCAGGTTCTCATTGTTGGAGAGGAAGTACCTGGTTCCTACGCTAATGTCAATCAGACCTGCTTCCTTTCTAAGCATTGATGGGTACCTGTAGGTCAGCTAACATTAACCTGGACCAGTACCAGGTAGGAACTAATGGTTCCTAACAACAGTCTTTAACAACAATCCAAAAACTAGTTTTACTTTTTAAGAAGGAATTCCTGTGGCACCAAAGATCATGTCAGTCAGAGCTACAGTTCAGTTCATTGATGTGTTTTTGGACAACAGAGCTCCATAAAAAACTTTTCTTTTCTTTTAATTTTTTTATAGATTAAACACAATATTTGTTGGTTTTGATCTTTATGAGATTTAGAAAAACATAGCAAACGGCCAAACGTATCCTTTAAGTAAACCCAAATGTCAAAATTCATAAATTAAAGCCAGTTTCTGTCGGTTGCGTCCGCTGCCAGTGACGGTTTTGGGATTTACGCCTTTGTTACCATTGTCTCTTTTTTTTTGTTTTTTTTTATGCAACAGTTCCCCAGAAGGCTCAAAAATCCAGAGAGAAAACAACCGGTGGAAAAACTCCTCAAACAGCATCGAGGCCATTATGAGACTAATGAACTTCTTTTATGGCTGTGAACTCTTTAAATCAGGGGGAGGCAGGATCCAGTGCAGATTTTACGCACCGACACCGATGACGTTCGTCGAGTAAAGCCTCTTAATCACCTCCATCAAATCAGTGGTGAGCATCGTTCGCTGGCAGATATTTGATTTTGATTAAAAAGCCAATATTGGCAAACGGAAAATAAAAAAAAAAAGAGAGAAGAGAAGAAAAGAGAGCGATGATGTCCCTGCTGAGACGCAAACAATCTTCCCATATGCAGCTCCACAAAAGACCAAAACAATATTTGGTTCCCACAGCATTTATTCATCCTGTTATACATCAGAAAGTTGTCATCAACATTTCCTAGATATAAATCAGTGCCAGGATCAGAGAGGAGAGGAGGAGGAGAGGCTTAGAGGCAGAGCGCTCTTAAATCTAACAAAATCTAACACTTGAATCGTGGTCGTTCTGGCAGCCTGGGGGCACAGCGGCGGGCTCCAGGCGTCAAGGCGCCACCTCAAATTCTCTGCTGTGGTCGGGTACAGTCTCTCCCCACATGGCACTCATTTCTGGCTGCTGAGTTCCAGCGTGAGAGCCTTCTGCCTTTCCAGCGGTGAGGAGATGCCTGAACAATTACGCTGGTAATTAGGGGAGGGTGGATCTCCGCTCTGGCACGGCCAAACCGAACGAGGGCCCACGCCAGTGATCAAATGACGTACATTTCAGAGCTGTGAGGACAGAGCCCTTGCCACGGGTTGAAATGAATAATTTACAGCCGGGGAGGAATTTGTGTTAACTGCAGCACACTTCTGTAGAATTGCTGGGCACAAGCAGACCAAACAACTTGAAAGGAAGGAGAAGAAAAGAATAGCACGGCGCCAAAGATCATCAAAAGCTGAGATAGAAGTGACACGATCACACCCACTCCCATTGTAGGGGTTCAGAAAGATTTTTTTTTATTATTTGTTTCTTATTTGAGGAGGCAAAATCTTGTCATTAAAGCATTTTTTTTTCTTCTTCTTCTTCTGCGGCTTTGGCTGAAGCGTCGGTGTCAAGGCAGACAAAAAGCTTTGGTGATAAGCTAGCTTAAATGACAGATTGCGTCTTCATTGTGCACATTTTCATTATTAGCTCATATTTTCCCCCGCAGTTGCATGAAGAAGTCAAATCGTAAACCTTAACCCAGACTGGCTGACGGCCTTTTATGCTGCTGCAAAAAAATAAAAAAATAAGAGCCTCCTTCTGACCTCCCCTCTGCCTGTCTAACATCACAGACACAAATCTCACGGTTTACACAGTTGAAACGCTTCCTGTTTCCCACATCTCCCTACTCTGCGTGGTATTATTTTCTCTTGGACGTCGGCAATCTGCAAAGTTTTGGTTCAAGAAGGAAGGCTTGTTTTTTTATTAGATAATTTAATGAATCATATGTCTAACCTCTCAGAGTGAGAGGAGGGTGGAAATGAACTCGAATTTAGTAAAATCGTGTGATGACATTTTAAAGAATTTTACTTTTAATTGGCCTTCAAACTCCCTTTCTTTGTGTTTATTTCCCCTCCTGCCACTTCCAATCATGCAGACGCGTGTTCTCGTGCAGCTTTCGGGGTATCTGGACGGGACGTGTCAGCTAAACGCATGAAATGTAAATGTAAAATGAAACAATTCCCGCTCTCCTTTTCACCCCGCTCGTCTCTTTGATCCCCCTTCACAACTTCCAGAGACAAGCAACTTTGATCTTGACCCATTTCCTTCTTAACAGCTTCTCTTGCGAACGTTCGTGCCGCCGCCTGCCGCCGCCCGCCGCTGCCGCTGCCAGTGCCGGCGCAGCCAGAAGACGTGTCACCATGCAGACATTTACAGCCATTTCAGAAATTCACTGGACAATGCGATGTGCGTTGCGTGACCGCCGAAGCCACGGGACTGCCCAATTATTTCACCTAGAATAAACAAGACGCTGATGTCCGTCTCGCATTAGGCCGATGTTTCTCTAATGCCAGAGCTCAAATTTATTTGCTGTGCTTGACAGAATAAGAGGTGATTTCTTTGATGGGCTCGCTCGGCTTTTCCTGCTCCTTAATATGCACAGAGTCTTTGCACATTTTTAAGCATCAGTGACCTAAAAAACAACACTTCAAGGAACGCAGTGACATTGTTAAGCGCTCGACGTATAGCACCTGTGACCTGCCTCGTGCCACCCTCTCCAGACGTCTTTTATTCTTCAGACTCCTCGTCGAGCAGATGAAGAGGGAATTGTGGCCTATTTCTTTGGAGAATAACCTCTTTATTTGCAATTAATCCTCACTCCTCTGAGCTCTGCCTTCAATTTAGTCGAAGAAGACATAGAAGGCTAGAGTTACTTAACCTCCGGGCCTAAAGAGCCACAGACACATGAACTCAACCTAGATTTCTTTAAACTGACATCGCTGCTGCGCACAGAGCAATTTTCTGAGTTTCGGCGTAATAAAATGGCACAATTAAGCCATTTACGAGGTTCCATAAAGTGATGTCTTCTCTAATGATTCTGTTGACGTGTGGATATTTAAGCGGGAGCTGGGAAACACGCGAGCTATATTTGCAATTATACGCACCGTGTCGACTGATCACACCTAGGTGTGCGCTTGGAGTGCGACCGCACCTTGTTAAACGCCAGGAAACGTGAGAATTATATATATTTTAGTGCTTCTGACATGAACTCAAGCCGTCAAGCCCATCAGTCAGACTTGATTATTTTTATCACGCCGTCTGGACAGGTTAGTAAAGTGGTTTATGTGGAACGGTAAAGTTAATTTAGGAATATTTCAAAGAACAGACATTAAACTAAGGCTGTCAAAATGAATGCGTTAATAACACGTTAACACTCATTTCTTTTAAAGCCACTAATTGTTTTAATGTGCAATTAACACACACATGTTATGGTAGTGTGGCCCAGGTAGCTGTGGAAAGCAAGCAGAATCTAAAGTTTCTACACTGCAGATTGCTGTATACGCACCGTAGCCTCAAAAATACCAAAAGAAACTGCTTTAAAAGCACCTGGAAGGGATTTTATTTATTTTTTATTACTCTCATCAACTCCTCAGTTGCTCAGAAAGTTCCCTGCTCTCTGGGATGTCCGTTCACATTGATATTAAATGTTAGTTATGGTCGAGAGGATCATCTGGCAGGACTCTGGAAACTAAACCCATTTGTTTCTCCTTGTTTTCTAATTTTTTAAATGCTCAATTATCACATGCATGTCGTGTTAGAATGGCCTAGGCCTGAACTGTATTGTAGGAATACAGAAAGTGATCAAAGTAGCTGTGGAAAGTAAGCAGAATCTAAAGTTTCAACGCGACAGAGGGCTGTAATACACACCATAGCCCCAAAAATATCAAAAAGAAACTGTTTTAAATGCACCTGGAAGGGATTTTATTTATTTTTTATTACTCTCATCAACTTCTCAGATGCTCAGAAAGTTCCCTGCTCTCAGGTGTTCGCTTGATTCGGTGGGAACTTCGTTCACATCGATATTAAATGTTAGTTATGGTCAAGAGAATCATCTGGCAGGACTTGTTTGTTTCTCCTTGTTTTTCAAATTTTTTAAAATCCTTTTTAAATTATCACATGCATGTTGTGTTAGTATGGCTAAGGCCCGAACTGTAGTTTGGGCAATCAGGGTGTGATCAAAGTTGCGTTGGAAAGCAAGCAGAATCTAAAGTATTTACACTACAGAGGGCTGTAATACACATTGTATTCTCAAAAATACTGCCAAAAAATACCAAAAGAAATAAAGGAGTACATTTAAAACTGTTTCTTTACGTATTTATTGAGAATACAGTGCGTATTACAGCCCTCCGCAGGGCAAAAACTAGATTCTGCTTGCTTTCCAGCAGAGTCGAGTTCTGTTCCTGAAATTTCCTCCATGCATTGAAGCACCACGTTTACACCTGTTAACTTTATATATGACGTGAATACGGCATTTGCGTGACTTTTTCTCTGGCAGAAACTCATATTTTCCAGTAAATCCTGCATTATGTTGCTCTGCTAACTGCTAACACAACATCAGGAGTGAAATAAACGTGCAGGTAAACGCAGATTTCTGTTTTTTAAATTTAGAAAATAGCATTTTTGGTGGCAGTAACTCTTTAAGATGCATGCTTTGTCATCCCAAATGTATCTATGTGCTTGCATTTTTTGCGTCTGAAGAACCCACCTCCCTCCCTCCCTCCCATCCACCACCCTCCCCCGAGGGAGATATCCACATTCCCTGCGAGGCTGCAGTAGACTGATGTCTGGCGGTGACAGTTTCAACAAACCGGGCACTTCTCCAAATTGATTAACATCAGCCTGGTGTGTGTTTGTTTGTGTGAAATGGTGTGTCGGGTAGTGGGTGGAGTAATAAACCACCAATTGTGCCTGAGCGATAATTACAATAACCTATAAATTATAATTGACGAGATTGGACACAGTCTTTTTGGAAACCTGCTGCACGGAGAGAGAAGTTGCACAGCTTCAGGCTAAACTAACTTCCCTGTTTCTTTTTCTTTTTCCTTTTCTTTTTTTTTCAGAAATAAACACTGTTTTCATATAATCTGTGAGGGACCAGTGTGCTGCTTTTGGCATATAATCACAAAAACGAAATCATGTGCACTCTCCAAGCCCGAGAGGAGAAACGAGGCCGTTCCCATTTTCTCCGATTCTTTTTCTTGAAGGAACCTCACAACGCTGAATGCATCTTACTTTTTTCTTTCTTTCTGTTTTTCTTTTTTTTTTTTTTTTTTTTTACCCCCGAGCGTCTCAGAAAATTCCACTAAAATATTCAGGAGCATCCTCTTGCCGCCATATTTTCACTTTTATTGTGCGCGATATAAAGAGGAGCAATTATTTGATTTCAGAGTTATGAAAACATGTATGTTATGAGAAAACAAGCAAGTTACGCTTTAATTGGTGCTATTTTTCACGGCGCTGGCAAGGTACTTACCTCTTTGGCACCTTTTTTCCTTCTCCCCACCCCTTCCTCATAAAATTACACATTCATATTCCTGAATGGAGATGGAAATTTCATTTTGCTTTATTCTGCCATAATTGGGATGCATGGTGTGTACCTGCAAACTGGAAGACGCTCCATAAACATCCCCGGCTCATTTATTCGATTCTAATGCAACTATATTGCTCTCAGTAATAGCGCTCATAATGTGGGAACAAATCCTTTCAATTAATGCACTAAATTCCGAAGTTAATACACTTTATTTCTTCTCCAGACTTTAGAAGATATACGGCGTGTAAAAGCAGCCGTGGGACTCGGTTCATGTGCTGCCAAACAGAGGACATAAACAGAATATAAAGGCACGCTTCCTCTGCTAAATCTCATATTTTAGATAATTGTTTGGCTCTTCGTCGTCGTGCGCCCATCATTACTGCGGGTGGCTGAACATCCTAAGACCGAATCCAGGCAAACTGAGACAAAGTCGAGGGGGAGTCAGATTTTGGTGTATGTGTTTTCCGAGCGCAGAATTAATGCTCAAGTTAAATTAAGGATAAGGCTCATTTGTCTGTGGTGTCGTAACAAACCGTTTCTCAACTCTTTATTGAACAGTCATGGCAACAATTTGGGGGAAAGTGATGTGGGATCTATGAATCAAACTTTATTGATGCTTTGAAGGCTCTAATAACACACTAGAGTTGATTAGATGTCCCGTTTATTGACCCTGGAATTCAGATAAATACATTCTTCGGGAACCACAACGAAGGCATTTCACTGTCTCGGAGACGGACTGTGTGTATACAGAGTCCCTTCAGCCCCGAAACCTCAGTAATATTTAATCCAGCATCAGATGAATCACAGCCTTACATTTATAATAGCGGCTGTCATTACACTCCTAAATATTTACCCCAGACGGAAATTAAAGTAAGGTTTAATTACTTCAAGTGTGGCGACAAAAACATTTCACACGTCCTCCTGAATAATTTGAGTTTCTCCTTAATTTCTGCATTAATTACACACACACATACATATATATATATATATATTAATATTTTTATCTTTAACTTGATTTGAGGTTTTATATTTTAGATTCTTCACGAGCTAGTCACCTGGAGCGAGTTCCCAGAGAAGTTGAGCACCTGTTGGTCCAGTTTATCCCAAACCATCTCGCTTGGGTTCAGGTCTGGTGGTTGTGGAGGCCAGGTTCACCTCCTCCTCCTCTTCCTCCTCCTCCTCCTCCATGTTCTATGTAGAAAAATGCTCCTTCGTCTTTCCTGCATCTCAAAAAGACATGGAACCAAAGATCTCATCAGACCAAAGTGCAGTTTCCCACTGGTCTAATCTTCATTCCTTGTCTTCTTCTTCTTCTTCTTCTTCTTTATTTGGAAAATTCTAATTTTAACTGATTTCAATTTCGGTGGTTGAAAAGCAAAGGTTACTACGACTCCACAATGGCCATAAGAGGCCACAAGAATTCTTCTTCTTCTTTGTCTTCTTCACCTTAATCTTCTTCTAGTTTTTCTTCTTCATTCTTCTTCTTATTATTCTTCAATTAATATTCTTCTTCTTCTTATTCTTCACCTTAATCTTCAGGTGAAGAACCTTAATCATCTTCTTTTTCATTCTTCTTATTATCATTCTCCACTTAATCTTCTTCTAGTTCTTCTTCATTCTTCTTCTTCACCTTAACTTTCTTCTTCTTATTCACCTTAATTTTCAGGTGAAGAACCTTAATCTTCTTCTTTTTCTTCTTGTTCTTCTTCACCCTAACCTTCTTCTTCTACTTAATCTTCTTATTCTTTGTCTTCTTCTTCTTCAGTCTTCTCTGCAACGTACGTAACTCTTGGTCTTCTCGTTCCTCACGAGAGCCACTTTCATCGTCTTGTGTCGACCACACTCGAGTCAAACGCCCGGAGTTCTTGTCGTTTCCAACGTCTACTGACCTCCATGTTTTAAAGTAACGACGCTCCGTTGTTTCTCTTTACTCGGTTGAGTGGTTCTGGACAACGGAGGAAACAAGAAACGCCACAAATCCCCTCGCCACTCGTGAGTGTGCAAAGCTGTCATCAAAGCAAAACAAAAATTAAATTTAATCTAAAATATAAAACATATTCTGGTTTTATTTTTTTTTTCCAGTCCACCACATAATTCAATCTGTGTTTCTTCATAGTTTGTGAGAGCGTTTGACTTTTGGTGCGGTGCAAGTCTTTCGTAAATATAAATTAGAGAGAATCAAATGTCCTTAAACATATTTCAAACCCAAACTCCAGATTGAGCTGACGCTAAGCTGCAACTGGGTTTTAGTAGTTTAAAGTTTTTGGAGCAGAGGGCAGCACGGTTAGGCTTTTAGAGGCACTAAGCATCGCCACATGCTGATGTATTTCCACGGAGAATCCTTTTTTTTCCTGAGCGGAGAGGAGGTTTTACTCTTGCGGGAACATTTTCCTCCCGGGGAGGTGGTGGGGAGAGTTTGTTGGGTGAAATAAATGTAAATGCGGCCGCTGCGTCCTGACGTTCCCTCTGGACTCCTGCAGCTCCAACCAGGAAGTGGCTGCGTACACAGAGGGATCCGGCTTGTTTGCATGTGTTCAGGCGCATATGCAGCCACTCGTGCATGAAGCCATCAAACACCGTTCACGCCGTGGCTTTTTTCAGGTTTCAAATTTTTTATTTTTTTTTGTCTTTGAAAGCGGCGACAACAAACGTGAGGTGTGTGACGACTACATGTCACAATCACTGGAAACCTCCCCTCCTCCTCCTTCTCCCCCTCCTCCCTCCTCACCCTCCCCGAAGCAGCAAAGTAAACCATTTAGGGTAAAATATCTCGGCGCTCTCTCCTTTGATTAGCGACTCTTTGAAATGGTATAACGCTGTGATTATGTGAAAGGCTCTGCGAGCATGTGGTTGGAGCTGAATATTTTCTCTGAGACACTGGGGGAAACGAAGAAAATGGGAGAGAGAGCGAGAGAGAGATAAAGTCAGGGCAGGGAGAAGGAGGAGGACTATTACAAGAAGAGAGCAAGCCCTCTTTGTACAGACATTGCGACGCCAGATGGCTTCTTCTAATAAATATTCAACCTTAACTCAGTTCCCATGTAACTTCTCTTTCTCTCTCTCTCTTGCCTCTCGTTTTTTTGTACCGCTGCCAGCACACCCACACGTTTCTGGGCCAGCAAAATGATTACAGTAAAGCAAACAAAAAGGGAAAAAAAAGGGAGAGAGAGAGAGGAGGGGAGGCTGGGGGTGTTTGACAGAGGAAACGGGCCGACAGGGTCCTGTATACAGAGAGATAGGGCTGGTAGTGTGTGCTGAAAGCTGGCGATTTTTCTCCTCTGGGTGGGGGTCTGTGTTGTAGAGAGAGAGAAGGTGGGAGAAGAGGCGAACGGGAGGTGGGTGGGTGCTTGGGGTGAGGGTGGGAAGGGGAGTCCTCTGTGGTCGGGGTTGGTGTGATTGTTGGAGACGGGGCAGAGAAGGAGTCTGTTCTCAGGGTTGATTGTTTACCTAGTGGGGAGAAGCTTTTCCGACATCCTCTGAAGTGGCCTGCTTTTTTTTTTTTTTGGTACGACAACAGCGAGCGAAAATACTTTTTTGAGTTCAGCGACACAGCACATTTACATTAAATAACCGTATTGTGCTTGTTTGCGTGCACCTTCTTCAACATGTCAAATTTGATTGATAACAATTTATTTTATCCTTGAGCCTCAATATGCTGCAATACATACGTATACAATGACCAAACAATGTCAGGGAGTCATCACCATCTAATAAATGTGATGTCTGCTGAAGGCTTTGAGGGAATTCCTTCAAATTTGGCAAAAAAAAATGTCCATTTGGACCATCACACAAGAAAATGGCCAGAAATATCTAATGGGCTGGGATTTAAAATCACACTGCGTCACACACTTAAGGAGAATCTTCACAGATTTTCTTCTTTCACAAGATTTAAAAAAAAAAAAAAAAAAAAAAAACATCCCAGGAAGGCTTTCAAATTTTGCACTGATGATGTCACTAGAATTTGGAGGTCAAAGGTCACTATGACCCACTGTGATTAATTACGACAAAATGCTAACACAGTGATGACGTTTTATTACTACTGGAGTTTTAAAATCCTAAAAGATTTTAAAAATCACTTGTGTCACACACTCCAGGAGTATCCTAAAAGACATTCTCTAATCTCAAACTTGCACACGCTACAAGATTTTAGATCCAAATTGTTTCGGTGTATTGTTTGTTGTTTCAGGAACAAGACGTCATACGATCATTAATTGATTTTAATTTAAAACAGCAAAAGGTAGCTATGACGCCACGACTCAAAAATGACACTAAAAGTTTGACACGGGATGAACTGAAGGGATAAAGGGATGATGGCTCATATACAAAATGTCAAAGATCAACTTAAGCTGGGAGTTTTAAAATCCCAAAAGATTTTTTTGAAATCGGTCGCGTCACACACTTGAGGAGAATCTTAAAAGATTTTCTTCTAATTCTAAACAATACACACACAACAAGATTTGGAAATGGATTTTGTCTTTTATATCCAAAAGATAAAAAGTTGACACAAGCAGGGCTCAGACCACAGGAGTTTTAAAATCCTAACAGATTATTTTTCAAAATCAGTTGCCTCTCACACTCAAGGACAATCTTAAAAGATAGTTTTCTCCCTAAACTAACTCACTTTACAAGATTTGAAAATTTATTTGTGAGTGTGATACCTACTTTCTTAAAATTTGGAGCAAATGTCCACCTGGACTCGAGGTCAGAGGTCACTATGACTCCACAATTAATTAACGACAAAATGACAACACAAATATCTAATAGGATAAAATGATAAAGTTAAGTCATTTTATATCAAAAAGATCCCAAATCAGACTGCAGGAGTTAGGAAATCCTAAAAGATTTTAAAACGAGTTGCGTCACACACTCCGGGAGAATCCTAAAAGACGTTCTCTAATCTCAAGCTTGCACACACTACAAGATTTTAGAGCCAAATTGTTTAGATGCTTTTATTGTTTTTGGGACATGCTTTTTCTTTTTATATATTTTGACTTTTGTTATCGATCACCCGCCATTTTTATTATTAGGTTCTAGATCAGTTTAGTAATAGTGAAAACAAAACGCAGCAGTTTCATATTAGCTCGTTCTTTTCACCGCGGCGTCGCTGCTCTTCCACCGCCGCCAAAGCAAATCTCCCATCCTGCTTTGCTCCTCAAACCTAGGTGATCTCCTCCAGCTGAGCCTGCTCTATCCCACAATCCCTCGCTGTTGACCCAGCTCAGGTCCCCTCCGCCTCCGCCTCCACCGCCACCGTGCTTCATTTGTGTTTCTGTGCATGTGGAAAGTGAGGGGGGGGTAAACTTATGGCGGTGAGGCAAATAATCTGGAGCCCCATCACCATCTGTTCACCTAAACCGACCCCCGCCGTCTTCGCGCGTATTCCATCACCTGGGCGAAGGACGAGACCCAGAGAGCCTGACAACTGTCTTAATTTTATTTTTTGTCGACACATGATAAACTGTCCTTATTAAAAAAAAAAAAAAAAACTCCCTCCACCGCCATCACCCTTCCGTCGCCCCCTCCTCCCCATTTTTTATAAGAATATTCATCGTGCAATATTGCGAGATTAGGCTGCGGAGAATTTGACAAATACGAGCGGCTTTCGCGGGAAAATATTTTGGCACGTTTTTTTCTTGATGTGAAAATGATTGCATTAAGAAGAGACGCCTTTTCTTTTTTTTCCTAAGAGGAGGGAACGTGTGTCGCTCAGGAAAACCGCGGGTATGATTTCTCTCCTCGGCGATAGACAAGAAGTTGAAATGTGCGTCATCTCGCTCTCCGCCGTATAATGACCTTGTAATCACTTCAAATGGAAATCTGGCTCTTGAGGTGTGTGAGCCACCGCCCTTAATTCTCCTCAACAAGAATCATTACTTAATCTCAGCCACCAAACAGCTCTCTCCTGACAATGTCAGCTCATATTGAGGCTGTAATCACTAGACCAAGGCCACGGTGGCTGCTGCTGCCGCCACCGCTGCCGCCTCCGCCTCCGCCTCCACCTTGTCCCTGCGGTGCTATCATGGGAAAAGGCAAAACCAGGGCTTATCTCTCAGCGTGTGGATATGACAGGAGAGGAAGAGGGGGACTATACCGAGAGCTTTGTCTCACATCCTGATTGAGTTCACGCTCCCTCGGTCGCCGAACATCTACCTGAAACCAGAAAGGTCGGGGTTTCGGCAGCGAGGGGGGTCAAAGGAGGGAGGGAGGGGGCGAGTCTGGATAAACTCAACTCTACGTGAACAAAGAGGAAGTTTGCTGGGGAAAAAAACATTTGAGGCCAGATAATGCCCGCGCTGAGCCCCATTAGGATTGAGGTATTATCCCCTGGTTGACTTTGGCGATGAGAAAATGTAGCGCCCCCCCTCCCTGCGTTGCTTTGCCGTTTCCCACTCATAACAGACCTGTTGGCTGTCGAGGTTTATCAAGCTCACAAATCTAAACAGGACAGAGGCCCTGACCGGGAGAGGGACTTGTACACAGGAAGGGCCCTAATTCTCTCTGGATTAGAGGGCAAGTTGCAATTTGGACAGCTGCTTGCTGGTAACGGCCCCCGTTCGCCGCGGCCGTGACGAGGTTAGGACTCTGATTGGCTGCGGAAGTCGTGGCCTGAGAGGGACGCCGCACCTGCAGCAAATCACTGCGTTTAGAAAAGTTTATTCTTGTACCTTCTCTTGGTTTTCATTTCTTTATTGCAGCTTTGTGCAGCTTTGTGGTTTGCACCGTGGAAAATGGGCAAAATCTCTTACTCGCAGGACGTTTTCTGACCTTTTTAGAGTCAAAATAATCACAGAACTTGCTAAATCTGTGTGTAACATAGCTTTGATACTTAAACTTAACACAGATGCTTCATATTAGCTCATGCTACGATGGCAGTAGTGTCAGCTGGAGGCTGTCGTGGCTGGGAGACTTTTGCAGCATCAAAACTCGCTTGAAAGAAAACGGCAGAATAACGGGTTGTGTGTGCAGAAAACATGAATGAGTCGTGTTCTTTTGGCGCCTTTCTTCGTTTTAGCTTGTGCTCTGGTAGTAACTACGTCCTCCCAGCCGTCGGCTACATGAAGACTTGAAGAAACCCTCCTCTGTCCTCGCTACTCGGCGCCAGAAAACGTTTTCATCTGAGATAAATCAAAAGATTGGATTAAGACGTCAGGTCGTTGCGTTAATCCATCCGGCCTGAATGAGGTGTCGTGGCAGGTGTTTTTTGGGACTGTACCTCCACGGGCCGAGACGTGCTGGGTGGGGCGAGTGGGCAGCAGCGAAAGAGGAGGGAGAACAGGGGGGAGTTACTTCCTTTGACTTCAGAGAGATTTCCTGAAGGCATGCAAAACACACTTAAGACTTCTGTTGCTGATCCAAATCAGCTCCCTCCCCTCTCAGACGCCGTGCCTCTCAGCTACATACGGGCGACTTCTTTCAATTGATTAATTCTGCTGCAAATTGGTCGTAATGTGTGACTATCTCCAGCAGCGTATTGCATACGAAGGAGGAGGGAGGGAGGGAGGGTGGGGCGGCGGGGGGGATAAAAAAAAAAGGCTGCCAAGCGCAGAAATGTGGACACAAGTTTAGACTCAAAGTTGAGTCAAAGAGAAAAGCTTTTTTATCCCTAATTTATTAGAGACGTTCATGAAAGTTCTCAAACATCACATCAAACAGCTGCTGGGAAAGTTTGCACAGATAAAAAAAAAAAAAATCCATTATTCTCTTTATTTATGTCGGGATTAAAGTCGCCAGCAGTAAACAGTTAAATTAGCTCCATCTCAACCTTTTAAACGCCGTAGACTGGAGCAGATAACTTCTTCATTTGTGTATTTTTCTTTATTATTTTTAAATGTGTTTGCACAAGTTTCCTGAAAAGTTCCTGCAAACTGTTTTGCTACTGGTGATATTATTCACTCTCAAAAGATCTGCTTTGGTTTGATGGGATGTGAAAATAGGTCCAACCGTACTCTAGTCAACTTTCTAAGATTTTCTCCTAGTGCAGCAGGACAGAGTGTTAAAATTAAAGCTGCAGGGAGCAATGCTTTATTTGTTTTATGTATTGCTTTAAACTAAACTAAAAGCCGTTTGGGAGTTTGCGTCTCATTTTTTTGCAGCCGTTGCGTACCTCGAAGGGTCAGAGGTCAGGTGCAGAGTGAAACGTGGCGGCACGTCTGCAGCCGACTGTTAATGAACGCGTTTATCCATCTTCAAACCATCTCTGCAGTGGTTTATGGGAAATGTTGTCGATCAGAGACATCTTTTATGCATCTGCAGTGATAGATTTCCCCTTCATTAGTAGTTTTTTTGCTGTTTTTGTAGTTTTTTTTGGTTTGCATCTAATTTTTTTGCAGCCTTTGAACCCCTCAGAGGGTCAGAGGTCAGATACAGAGTGAAATATGACGGCCTATCTTCTGTAACTGTTAATAATCATCTTCGAACCATCTCCTTGGCTTCAAGGAGCAATTATTTATTTGTTTTATGCATTGCTTTGTTGTCCTTTACGTATCTACGGTTATAGATTTCCTTTCATTAATAGTTTCTCTCCTGTTTTTGTATTTTTTTTTTGCCACTTTAAACTAAACTAAACGTTTTGCTCGGACATGCAGTTTGGTTTTTTGCAGCCGTTGCACACCTCGAAGTGTCAGAGGTCAGGTACAGAGTGAAATATGACAGCCTATCCTCTATAACTGTTCATAAACATCTTCAAACCATCTCCCTGGCTTCTTGGATTAATGCTTTATTTGTTTTATGCATTGCTTTTCATCCGTTATGTATCTACAGTCATAAATCCCTCTTTTATCATTAGTTTCTCTCCTGTTTTTGTGTTTTTTTTTGCAACTTTAAACTAAACTAAACGTGCACTTTGGTTTGCATCTAATTGTTTTGCAGCCTTTGATCCCCTCAGAGGGTCAGAGGTCAGGTGCAGAGTGAAATATGACGGCCTGTCTTCTATAGCCGTTAACAAACACGTTTAACCATCTCCCTGAAGCTTCAGGGAGCAATGATTTATGGGAAATGCGGTCTCAGTCTGAAACCGGACAAAATAATAAAAGCTCACATCTCTTTAAAATTAGCTGCATGCGTTTTAATGTCGCCGACAGCCTCCGAACCGGAGAGAGAGAGAGAGAGAGAGAGAGAATAACCTCAGAGTGAACCTTCACGCACTGCGGAGGTCATCCTTAATGCTACGTGGTTAGCGGTAGCTTGTTAGCAGCCTGATCCAGTTAGAGCTGCAACAAAAGCTGCACACATTTCCCAAAGAAGAGGAATTACAACCATAATCATTCTTGTCATTTGCACAGCAATTTTACTCCTGAATGCCTCGTTTTAGGGAGGAATTAATAATAAAGAAGAAAAAAAAAGATGGCATGAGCTTCAGGTGCCGTGGAGTTCACCCCTTTTCCCACTCATCCCTGCCTGCAGCCCCGCGACACTCTCCCTCTCTCTCTCGGTTTCTTATTATCAGTTAATAATTCTTTCTCATTCAAGCAAATTAGAGAAACTTGACTGTGTTAGAGCGAGTCCAGCGTGGAGCTGCAGGCAGAGAGGAGGCTAAATGGCAGAAATTCCCCCCAGAGCAAAGAGCGCATGAAGCACAACATTGTGTCCACCACAAAAGCCGCTCTGTAGTTTTGATCCCCCCTAATTTAATTAGCCCAAGAGGTAGTGCATTAATTTGCCAGGAATTCTTCTGATGCAGAAAGCCGCCCCCGGTGCACGGAGGGAGAGCGCAGAAGAAGAAGAAGAAGAAGAAGAAACCTCCTCTCTGCTTTTGTGCAGTCGGAGAGGAGGAAATTTTCCTCCGTTTTATGTGCCGTGGTGCGGGAGCTCTGATAGGATTGATCTCTATCAACATTTGTGTGTAATGCCGGGGACTTTTTCTGTCATTACCAGGCAGAGCTCATAATAATTTAATGTTATTCCTTTTCTAAGTCAATTGAGTCTTTCTCCATCCTTTGGCAACAAATAATAAGGACTCCAGCTTTCACAAAGAATTAAAGATCAAGTATCTCAAAGTGCTCCGTAATCTTTTCAAAGAGTTTCCTACTTTGCTCCTGTTTTTTACAGTAGAGGAGGGGGTGGGGGGGTGGGGGGGCGAGGACACTGATAAAATCTGTCCCGTGGAATTCATTACACAAATAATGATTTTGTTTTCACTTTGGAATAATTTGCTCCATTGCTCCTTGGAGTTTTGAAATAAAACCCAGACTATGTAGGCCTCGTATCGCCTCCTCTGTGCATTTCCTCCTCTTTCGTGGAGACACATGCCGCTTATCTAGCGACATGTAAAGTAAAGCGGTGGTTGGTTTGACAGGTTTTACAGACGTATAAGAATCTGTGTCAGTTCTGGCTCGACGTGCGACGGCTGCTTTCCCGGCGACTCCTTCTGTGCTCGTTTTATAAATTCATCGTCTCTCGTGTTGGGGAAGGATGAAGCAGATCGTAAGACGCATTTGTGGAAACTCCCTGATTGATTAACATGATGTCATTTCGTTCTTGCAGTTTTATTTCTTGCGTTGTGTCTGGCAACTATTCTTTGACCGGTCAGAAATTGGAAGTGGGCGTGGTTAAGGCGGAAAAATCGGAAATGCTAGTTTTAATTTTCACGTTTTTTGTGAAAGTTCTCAAACATCTCAACAATTAATTGTTCTCGTTATTTATGTCGGGATTAAACAGTTCAATTAGCTTGCATCGTGTCCGGCAACTATTCTGTGGGTGTGGTTTAAGCAGAAGATCGGAAGTGCTAGCGGCCACTCTATTCGCAGTGTAACCGTTAATCTAGTAGAGTAGAAAAACGCAGAAATTCGGACCCAAGTTCAGACTCAAAGTTGAGTCGAAGAAAAAGCTCGAAGACGCCGTCGCTAGTTTTAATTTTCATGTTTTTCGTGAAACTTCTCAAACATCGCATCAAACAGCTGCTTTGGAAGTTTGCACTGAAAAAAAAAAAATCTGTTATTCTCATTATTTATGTCGGGATTAAAGTCGCCAACAGTTCAATTAGCTTGCGTCGTGTCCGGCAACTATTCTGTGGGCGTGGTTAAAACGGAAGATTGGAAATGCTAGCGCCCACTCTATCGGGAGTGTGACCGCGGACACAGTTTATCTCCCGCATTTCCCACAATACTTAGCACGTGTGACGTGTGCTGCAGTGGGAGGAGCCTAAGTATAAATTCCTTCGGTAGAACGAACTTTTTTCTTGTTCTCGCAGCCCTAGGAGCAAGAAGAAATGTCTTGCTTCTTGCGGAGTACGTAAAAAACTTAAAAAAGAAAGTGATTAGCTCTGAAACTGTAAGATAATATTAGATAAGATGATCTTTTTATTTGTAGCACAGTGAGGAAATACGCAGTGTTGCAGCATTAGACATTTTAAAGGACGGCTGTGTGTAGTTGCGGTCATTGCCAGTAGGGGGAGACACAAATAATGCGCTGTACCTTTAATTTAATGCTGGAAAAGACTCTTTCTCTCCTTTAAATGTCTATTCTTACACATCATCTTGTGTCTTTTTTGTAGTTTTTGCAGTTGTAATTTTTAAAAGTGGGCCCTCGGAGGTCTGAGGTATGAAATATATCGTCGACTGTTTAACAAACACGTCAAACCTTCCTGAGAACAAAGAAGCCGAAGCTGGAGACTCTAAATCTAACATCCTAATCCCCTGCAGTTGTCACAGGAGAGGAAACGTTTCCATTAACCGGTTAACTGTCTCCATCGCAGTAATTTTCATTTATAAAGAAAGAAGAAAAAAAAAAGAGAAACTTGTGCTTTCTTTTTTTGGATTTAATTATCACGCGGTGTTCTTGATAAGTGCAGATTGGGGCTATTTGATAATATTAATTTTTGGAGCTATCGCACGCAGCTCCTTTGATAATCTTTCATCTCGAGACACTCTCTCGTGTGATTATACTAAATTGAAGAGGCCCACGCCGTAGTCATTAAAGAATCACTGCTCATTTTTAGATTAGAGTGCTTCCCTTCCAGTGGTCCGCTAACAGACGCCAGGCAGCAGCACGCCACGCCACCATGAAATAAATAAATATACGCTGTAAACCACGTTCACGCCGTCGATTCAGTCATGAGGTGTCTCTGGTTTGGTGAGAGCTGCAAAGGTCAGAGGTCAGCCTGATGCTTTCACCTTTGTTTTAGCGCAGTCCTCCTGCTTCTTCTTCTGCTTTTCTTCCTCTGCCTCCTTCTTGTCATCTTCCTCCTGCAGCACCTTCGTCTCCTCATCCTTCATCTTCTTCACCAACTTGCACATCTTCTTCCTCCTCCATCATCATCTTCTCCTCTTTCCACTCCTTCTTCCCCATTTTCTTCTCCCCATCTTCCTCCTCCTCCTTCATCTTCTTCCTCATCCATCACCTTCTTCTCCTTATCCTTCATCTTCTTCTTCTCCTTCATCTTCTTCACCAACTTGCACATCTTCTTCCTCCTCCTTCATCATCTTCTCCCCTTTCCACTCGTTCTTCCCCATTGCCTTCTCCTCTCCCTTCTCCTTCTTCTCATCTTCCTCCTCCTTCATCATCTTCTTCTCATCCTTCTCTTCATCCTCTACCTTTATCTTCTTCTCCCCTGATCATCTTCTCCTTTTTCCACTCCTTCTTCCCCATCTTCTTCTCCTCTTCCTCCTCCTCATTCTCCTGCTCCTCCTTTTCTTCCTCCTTTTCTTTATCCTCTCCTCCACCTTCTTCTTCCTTCTTACTCATTTTCATCTCACTCCTTCCCCCATCTACTTCACCTTCTCCTCATCCTCTTTTCTCTCTTACTCCTTCCTTCTTCTTCTCCTCTTCCTTTGCTGATTCAGATTGGACCCTCTTGCAGGGCCGGGTTTGGCCCGCGGGCCGCATGTTTGACCCCCCAACTCCAGGTCTGTGCTGCCCCTACAGAACAATGGCATCAAATTAAATAAAACAATTGCACTATTAACACTAACACAGTCGTAGTTTTCCCGTCTTGATACGACATGACTTCATCAGTTTTCTGTTTCCTCGCCTCACCTCCAGGATTCACCTGGAACCTTCTGCTCCGATGCGCCTCCTTCACCGGGAGCGGAGCAACACGTGGACTTCTAGTGATCCACTCTGAGGCTCTCATCTATAATTCAGAGGCGAAACGCTCGGCTCAGAACTCAGGTTAACCAGCCGACGTTTGTTTTTCTGCCGCCGGCGACGTTGTTTTCCCCGTCTCTCCAAGGCAGAAGAAGCCGCCGCTCTCGTGTAGTCCCGGTCCTAAGGTGCATTTTCACCGCGGAGAGGTAAAAGCATGGTTTTATGCTCGGTGCAGGGGCTCAGCGGGATAAATAATTCAGCCGAGCATGTTTGAACAGGTACGGAAATAATCCTTCAGCAAAGTGAGAGTGGATATACACCCTCCTCCTCCTCCCTCCTCCCTCCTCCTCTTCCTCTTCTCTCTCTGTGGAAGTGCAGAGAGAGGTCTCTAAACATATCACCCAGGCTGGATGAAATATTAAAGGTTATTGGTTAGCATGAGAGCTCCTCAAATGTCTCCTGTGCTGAGACAAGCAGGTAAACTTAACTTCCCTCTCAGAGTAGACAGGTTAGGATATCTGACACCGGTAAATATTACATGGATGTGTGCGCTAGCCGAGGGCCAGGTGAGCTGCTTTCTGCAGCGCCACGCTCGTCTGAGCTTTGCTTTTATTTGATCGGGGGACGATTTCCATCTTTTCTCTCCGTCCTCCAGAGAAGCTGTGCACGTGCAAGCCGTCAGAAAATGATTTGCACGAGTAAGAAGTTGAACTTGAGCCCCGCGCAAAACATTTAACTCAGACTTTATTGATCCATGACGGGAATTAGTTGGTCACAGTAGTTCAGTTGCAAATAAAAATAAAATTTGGTGTAAGATAGTTCTAAGAAAGTAAATAAATAAATAAATAAAAATAATAGAAAATAAAAAAAGTAAAAATAGCAAGTAAATAAATAAATAAAAATAATAGAAAATTTAAAAAAAGTAAAAATAGGTGGAAGATAGCTCTAGGCAAATAAAAAAAATAAACTAGATTAAAATAAAATAAAAATAGCTGGAAGATAGCTCTAGGCAAATAAAAAAAAAAAAATAGATTAAAATAAAATAAAAATAGCTGGTAGATAGCTCTAGGCAAATAAAAAAAATAAAATAGATTAAAATAAAATAAAAATAGGTGGAAGAGTTCTGAGCAAGTAAATAAATACATATAATAGAAAATAAAAAAAGTAAAAATAGGTGGAAGATGGTTCTAAGCAAATAAATAAATAAAATAAAATAAATTAAAATCAAATAAAAATAGGTGTAAGAGTTCTAAGCAAGTAAAATAAATAAATAAAAATAATAAAAAATTAAAATAGGTGTAAGATACATATGCAAGATTTGCATATGTACATATCTACAAGAAATAAAAATAGAAGTAAATATACACTAAATGCATTCAGGTAGGATACATGGTGAGATGCAAACACTATGGAAGGAGGAGTATTAACGTGAATAAGATGCAGAGTTCTGGTGAAGCTTGAGCTAAATTGTCTGAAAGCAGTTTTTCTGTTTCTCTAATGAAACAAAACTCTCCTGATGGTTTATTTGTGTTCTCCAGCCTCGTTTCTTTGCTGTAAACCGTTCTATAACATCACCGTCGACCCACTTTTAGCTCAGACAGCACGTCTCACCTCATGTGGACGTGGAGACAGAGGAACTAAACTCCCTCGCCCACTGTAACCTCTTTGTGTTTTTCCGCCCTGAGCTCCGTCGCAGACCCCAGGAAAAAGGACGGGGTGGAAGAAGGGTGAGGCGGGAGGAGGATGGGTGGAGCAGAGGCAGCAGCCTCACGGTGGCCGCGGGGCTGGAGGGGTGAGACGACGGTGGGGGGGTGAGGGGATAATTAAGCGAGCACGGTGACAGCTGCAGCAGGTCCCGAGCAAAAAAAAAAAAAGGCCTGAGCTCCACTGAGCTGAATTAATGGCATCAGTGGAGCCCGGCAGCACCGCCACCGCCACCGCCGCTAACACGCTGCATCATTAATTATTAGCCCCGTAACCCCTCACCTGCCCTTCACCTGTACCACACACAACATCACAACACACCCAGAGTACACACGGTGTCGTATCGTACCTGCATCAGTCTGAGACAAAACCTCCTTTTAGCCCACGCTAAATATAAAACCTCTGGCTTCCTGATGCATTCCTGTCTCGTCAGCTGCTCGCTGGGAATCCACCACTCACATGCTGCTATAATTACACAAATGACATAATTGACGCAGATGAATAATATAAACCTCACATTTTCCCACAGGGGATGCGAGGAACGTAATCACAGCTCTGCAACACATACCTGCGTATAACCCCTTCTCCTTCTTTTAGCGTTCAAAACTATTTACGATGATGAAGCAGGAAAAAACAGACACACCTCAAAGTCTTTGCTTTTATTTGATCGGGGGCGATTTCGATCTTTCTCTGTCCTCCAGAGAAGCTGTGCATGTGCAGAAAATGATTTGCACGAGTAAGAAGTTGAACTCGAGCCATGAACAAAACATTTAACTGCTTGGTTACAGTAGCTCAGCTGCACAAACCTGCAGAAATCTACAAGAAATGGAAAGAGAAGTATTGTCTTCAAATCATGGGAATCCAACCAACATGGAGGTTTAGCACGTGGACAGGCCGTCATTTCGTAAACCCGTCTTGAGCCAGGAAGGGAACGACCCGTGCAGGGGAGATATTTTCAGTTGATGCACGTTCAGCCTGCACAGCACCGTAACCAGGGATGTTTTCCAAAAGAGAATAACGTCGTCCTCATACTTTTGGTCACACTGAGCCGGCGGTTTCCAGCAGAGAGGCTGGTTTCATCATCTCCAGAGCTCCCTCCATTGCTCTCCTTCCTCCACCTAGCTCTGGTCTGAACGTGGGATGAGGTAACACCCTGCAATCTCTGCCACCGTTGCTGCTGCTGCAGCTGCCGAGGCCAGACCATCCAAAACTCTGCTCTACGTGTTAATTGACCTTCCAGATCGAAGGAATAAAAATGAAAGTAGGAAGACGCCTGGCTCGCTCACAAAGCTCACAAATGAACAATAACCGGGACAGGCCGTGCGTTCATTTAGGTGAGGGGCGTCTCGGCCAAGGAGGAGCTCAGAGGGGCCCTTTTAAAGATTAAAGCCCTGGCTCCTCGTTGTCGTGTTGCACGTCTCAACCTCTGCAGAGACGATGCAGGTCAACACAGTGTGACTGCCGCACGGCGACTCATGGATTAAAGATGGTTTCTGATTTGGTGCTTGAAGTTTTAGTTTGCCGTTACGGGACGCGTTGCCCAGCTACCGAACGTCTCCTGAACATTTAGAGATTTAGTTTTCCAGCCGGTGGTTCAAGCTGAGTGCAGAAACACGCTTTTAAGTAGTTTTAAATGAATTGAGTCGTTAAGTTTCAGTGAAAAAACTTGACTCCCCAACTCGTCGGCTTTGGACCGTCTGTTCTAGTGGCACATGATTGGAACTTGCATGTAAATAAATCAGGCATAACATTATGACCACCTTCCTAGGATTGTGTAGACCTCCAAAACAGTTGTGACTCATCAGAGAATGGACACGGGCCTTCTGAGGGTGTCCTGTGGTGTCTGGCAACACAATGCTGTTAGTGGGGGGGCCTTTGAGGGGAGGGGCCTCTGTGGATCATTAACTCAGACTTTATTGATCCATGACGGGAATTTCTTGGTCACAGTAGCTCAATTGCAAATAAAAGCTACCCCTAATTTTAACGTACACCTAATTTTTATTTAAAAAAATAAATAAATTAAAAACATTTTATTTTTAAAAATTAGGTGTGAGATAGTTCTAAGCAAATAAATAAAAATAACAAATAATTGTAAAAAAAATTGTAAATAAAAATAGGTAGAATATAGTTCTAAATAAATAAAATAATTAAAAAAAAATAATTAATTTATTATAAAATAATTAAAAAGCAAAAAATAAAGATAGGTGTTATAAGCAAGTAAATAAATAAATAAATAAATAATAAATTAAAAAAAAAAAAAAAAGGAAAATATGTGTAAGATAGTTCTATGCAAGTAAAGAAAAATAATAAAAAATAATTACAGATACTTGATCAGTTTGGGATCTAGTGAATTTGGAGGCCAGGTCAACACCTTGTGATGTTCTTCATGTTTTTATTTTTATAGTTGTTCCTAAAGTGTTTTTTATGGAGGAGGAGTCATTGCTGTAGGGTGGAGGGGGGCTGGGGTACCTGGTCTGGTCTAGGTGGGTGCTACATGTCTAAGTAACATCCACCAGGTCCAAAAGTTCCCCAGCAGAACACTGCATCATCACTTCTCCCGTCAGTGGTTTTAATGTTGTGGCTGATCGGTGTATGTAGGTCGCCCGGTGCATCGTGACCTGCGTCCAGGATCCTCCGCTTTGCTTAACGTGCTCATTTACCTTGAGCTATATTTACCCCGATCACAAAGGGAGTCTCTTAAGACCTCCACTTCCTCCCTCTCTCTCTATTGAGCCTCCTCACAATGAGAGTGGAGAGCATTCAGCGGAACCAATGGGGAGATGTGTGCACGGCGTAATGGCCCACGGGCCCTAATTGCGCCGATTGATTCGAGTTGCCAAGTTTGACCATAGAATTCTTATCTGAGGGGACCATCTTGAAGGAGAGACCGATGATGACATTTATTCCTCACAGTTAACATCTTTACCCTCCCTCCGCACTCGCCCGGTTTACATTAGAGATGGAGATCACAAGATGTGCTGACTCTATGCATGAGCTGTGTGTGTGTGTGTGTGTGTGTGTGTGCGCGTCGTCTAACACAGGCCTCCTTTCAAAGCACTTTAGATGCCATTCAGTTGATATGGCCATTAATGCATGGAAGGGGAACCATTTTGGCGTGACTCTTGATGTGTCTGCATTTCACTGCCACTTTTTTCTTTCTGCAGAGAGAGCCTCTATAGAAAGCTTCCTTTCTCCCTCTTGTTCCGCAGCATTAGTAATTATCACGAGGATGCCTCCTAGCCTCACCGCAGCAGCAGAAAAAAAAAAAAAAAAGTCTTCACTCATCAGAGAACAGAGACGTCAATTTAGCCTCCTGTTAGCACAGGGGCTTGAATTAAAAACATCCTTCACAGGTCGCCTCTTTGTACGGAGCCGTGCAGCAGCAGCGGCGGCGGCAGCAGCAGGTTCGGGGAGAACTTCAATTATTTTCCATTAACAGGGATACAATTGATCTAAACATGTGGTGAATGGAGCAATAGCGCTACCTTAAAGGCAGGCGGGGGGGGGGGCGAGTTTAAGGGAGTGGAGTTGCAGAGGCTGAGCACCCCTATGGATCGGCCCTCTGGATCTATACATCTAGGGGCCCTCCTGCCTCAGCCTGATTGAATACCACGCAGAGGGCCTGTGGAGAGACTCTAGTAACCGTATGCCATTGTCCAGATGCTCACCTACAGTCACCAAGTGGGGGTAAAGAGAGTGCATGAGGAGGAGGAGGAGGAGGAGGAGGAGGAGGTGGTGGCACTATGGAGGGGTAGCTTTTGACTTACTGCCAGTTTAGATCTCCTCAGGGGGGGAGGAGATGCCCAGAAACACTTAATCTAAAGTAATTGTTCAATTTTAGCTGCTTCTTGGTTCAGTGCATGTACTGGGACTTCTGCAGAAGCTAATGCTAAAAGCTAATGGCGCCAGCATGTTGGCTGTACCTCCTCCTGCGTACCGGTTCGATAACAAGTTTGCAGCATCCTTTAAGTTGCAGTTGTAAGTGTCTGGAGGGAGGTTTAGGTGTTTATTTACGGCCATTAACAACCAGGAACTCTCCAGCGATGACCATGAGATAATTGTACATGAGTTCTTGGTCCTTAAAAAACTCTAGTCATGTGAGTTTCAGGTGGACAACACCCACAGATGTTCCTCATAAACACTTGCAGCATGCATAAACATAAATTAAAGTTTAAAGCGAAGAAATGCAGAAACACTGAAAGTAATTGTTCAATTTTAGCTGCTTCTTGGTTCAGTGCATGTACTGGGACTTCTGCAGAAGCTAATGCTAAAAGCTAATGGCGCCAGCATGTTGGCTGTACCTCCTCCTGCGTACAGGCTTGATAACAAGTTGTCAAACTCAAAAAGGGCTTTGCAGCATCCTCTAAGTTGCAGTTGTAAGTGTCTGGACAGAAGTTTAGGTGTTTATTTACGACCTGTTAACAAGCAGAAACTCTCCAGGCTCTCCAGCGATGACCATGAGCTAATTGTACATGAATTCTTGGTCCTTAAAAGACTCTAGTCATGTGAGTTTCAGGTGGACAACACCCACAGATGTTCCTCATAAACATAAATTAGAGTTTAAAGCGAATAAATGCAGAAACACTTAAAGTAATTGTTCAATTTTAGCTGCTTCTTGGTTCAGTGCATGTACCGGGACTTCTGCAGAAGCTAATGCTAAAAGCTAATGGTGCCACCACGTTGGCTTTGTCCAAGAATCTGACCTCCTGCGTACCAGCTCGATAACAAGTTGTCGGGACTCAAAATGGCTTTGCAGCATCCTCTAAGTTGCAGTTGTAAGTGTCTGGAGGGAGGTTTAGGTTTGTACATGAGTTCTTGGTCCTTAACAGACTCTAGTCACGTGAGTTTCAGGTGGACAACACCCACAGATGTTCCTCATAAACACTTGCGGCATGCATAAACATAAATTAGAGTTTAGAGCAAAGAAATGCAGAAACACTTCCTCGTTTCAACCGGCTGCCGTCGTGAAATCGGTGCAAATGTGCAAGACAAGTCGTCCCGTGCATGAAGGTTAAACACACACCCAACTCCTGAAACCCTAAATAAGTGTCTGAGCGGAGCGTGAAGTAGCACAAATCGAGTCAAACATCAACCCTCCAGATGTCTGCGCTGGGGAAAAAAAAAGTGAGGAATAATTTGTGGGTGAAAAGCTGCTACGTGTAAACTTATTCATGAAACACCTGATCTTAGACTCTTTTCATGTCACCTATGTCTGGGAGCGTACGCGCACGCCCCACGTGTACTCTGGGAAATATGAAAGGAGACGAAATCAGACATCAAACGGGGGATGAAAGGAGCAGCATCCCAAGTTGACTGTGACAATCCCTAATCGCTGCGAAGAAGAAGAAGAAGAGGTGGTGGTGGTGGTGGAGGCAGGTTTAACGCCGACACCTTGTCAGAGGTACAGAGGCTCAGCCGTGTAATTCCACAATATCTGGTCATCCTACCTTTTAAAATGTAAACATGGACGCGAGGCTAATCGCGTTAGCAGCCATCGGTGTTTCTTTTGAAAGGGCCACAAGACGCCGGCGATGGTGATGGGCTTGGCGTACAAAGCCTCGCCCCGGAGCTGTTTGCCAGTCCTGGGCTCTGAATGCACCCTCCACTGGCTCGAGCACCTTGAGGTGTGCTCATCTCTAATCATTATTTGATGACAGGAATCTGCAGGCGGAGGAGAAAGAAAGAAAAAAAGAAAAAGAAAAGGAGAAAACACAGTTCCTTAGCAACGGGCGCCGGTAGTCCAAACAATTTCATTAAAGCGTGGCACCTCTTAGCAGGTGGGTGAGTGTTAGAGGAGATAAACATTCATGAGCAGATTGGCTGTGGTATTTGCCAACATCACAATTGATGATATCAATTTGTTTGCGTAGCAGCTCAAATATTGTAAGTGGATTAAGCAAAGGTGTCGGGGACGGTGAAGGAGTGTATCGGGATGTCTTTTTTTTTCTTTGAATTGATGCCGATGGAAAATGCATCAAAAAAAAAAACATAACTCCCACCTTTTGTTTTGTTTTTAACGGAGAATTACTTTAATCCACGAGCAAATCGCTTCCATTGGTGACGCACAATAATATGGGGATAATTTATTTCAATTTGTGCACACAAATTAACTCCACATGTCATTAAAGGAAGTTGTGAACAGGTTCTCTGGTATTTAAAGGGAACGCCGGAGAAAGCGCCGACTGTACGTGCTAGTGCAGATGATTCTTCTAACTTTGCAGATCGTCCCACGTGTTGCGCTTTTATATTGTCCTGCCATTGTCTTCCATTTATCTGCAGAATAACGCTCTATATCGTTGTGTACTTCCTCTGCAAATTTAGCTGAATCTATGTAAAATTAAATAAGTCGGTACATATAGATATAGAGTTCCTGCAGTTCCTCTAATGACCACTAGAGGCTGGCTCAAACCCCATTGACTTCCATGTTAAAATGTCCCAACTTTATTCAAATTTTGGACGATACAGCTAATTTGTCCTTTCGTGGCAGATGCACAAGGGGAGAATTTTATGCAGTAGAAGCCTGGAGGCCAAATTTTTGGTCTGGAGTCTCTCCGTTGGGAACTGATGACGCTCCTGCAAACATCTGCCGGAGCCAATCGGATCGTTTGAGTTTCAGTTAATGCCTTTGTCGCATTTTTTTCTTCGTAATAGTTGAAACACGTTCCCATAATGGCGCCTAGGTGTTACACGTGGCTGCTAGCTGTCTTTAAGCTCAGCTCCAACTCTAAATCCATAGTCCACGTGAACCGACACTACTGCTGAAACGACGTCTCCCGTTAAGTTGATATTCCACTTTTTCTTAAAAATGGCTAACCTGCCCAGGAGGTCCGTCCCATCACCTGGTTGCACCCTGAACCTTTGTCTCTCAAAACAAGGTACAGTTTAACAGCTTCACCTGAGACGTGCCTCCAAAAAAGAAAAGCAAACATTAACTTTTCTTCTTTTTTCTTATCCAGAACAAAGGAGACATCTCCTCTGACCGTTACGCGGTCCTTATTTCATTAACAGGTGAGTTCCACCTGGCCTCACGCGTCGACTTTGTCCTGGTCGCTAACAGGTGACGTGTAATCATTGACAAAACACGTCTGAGGATCGGTCAGGTGTCTCGAACTCCTCACTCCAGTGCTCAGCAGCCACTCTAGTCGTATGTTGTTCAGGCCTAAGAATCTATCCATCAATAAATCCATTGCCACGTTAAGCCCTGCCCCCCACAAGCGATCTGATTGGTCCAGCAGATCTTTGCAGGAGCATGATCAGCTCTCAGCGGAGAGACTTCAAGACCAGAAGAGGCTTCCAGTCTGGATTTTCGAGACAATTAGACGTTTCCTTTTATTGCATTTTATAATCTATGCGACAAAGATTCTGCATTAAGTTAATCTGTGCAGCTGAACAAGATTCAGATGCACATGACTAGTTCAAATACACCTTTGTACAACTTAAACTATGATCCTGTTGAGTTAATATTTCTCTAAAACTTGTAAAACTCAGACTTCATACAGGTCTGATCATAAACCATAGTAATACTTGAGCTGATAATTGAGTCTGTGTTGCATGATATTTGCCCTCGTGCCTTTTCCTTAGTCCTGATGTCTTCCTCCGTATATATATATATATATATATATAGAGAGAGAGAGAGACAGCCCTTCAGAGATAAACATCCCGTCTGCAGCATTAAAGGCAAACATCTCTTGTTCGTTATCACTTTGATCGAGGACAGTCCAATCAATCAAGGCGCCGCAGACAAGAACGGCTCCTTTGAGTCGGCAGCGCCGGCGCTTCTAATATGAGGTGCCGTACTGTACGTGGCCCGGAGGTACAGCGCTGACCACGGACGCCATCAAAGAGACTCTAATGTGACGACGGGAGGCCTTTACATCTAAATGTGCTTCGTGTCGTTGTCATGAGACGCCTGGAAACGTCTTCTTGGAGTTTTATTCCTGTTTATTTGCAGCTGTGTTGTTGGATATGATGCAGGGCAACGATGACCACCACTCACAACATCAAGAACTGTCATTGCTATGGGGTGGGGGTGTCTGGTCTGGTTTATGTGGGTGCTACAGCAACACCGATGAATGCCAGGTCCAGAAGTTTGCAGGTTGCATTTAAAGAGTTGCACCTATAGCTGAGGCGTTGCAGTCTTTCTGGACGTTTTAGGCTATCGTGCAGCTGAAGCCTGCCCCGGCGCCGCCAAGACAGATCCCCCTTTTCTGTAAATAATGAAGTGATTTTGATCTGCAGGGTGTAAATCTTTAAAAGCTGTCCGTGCACGCAGGCCAGGTACACTCAATCTAAATTTTTACGCTGCAGAGCCGAGTGACCCGCGGCTCCGTGCGTGTTAGCGCAGGAATTTATGATCGCCGTCTCCGTTCGACGCTGACATAAATGAACCGCCGCTGCCTCCTGCTCGTGACCCAACCCTCCCTCCATCCCTCCATCCCTCCCTCCCTCCCTCCGCTGCGTTCCCCTCTGTCATCTTTTTGACACCTCCAAAAGATGACATGGAAATACATGTGTCGGCAAGCCTGACAATGAGGAGCCGTAAAGCAATAAAGGAGGAAGACGGGGACCTCGGAGTGTTTGTCACTGTCATGTCTATTGATTGATGACAAAGAAAACGATTGAGAGGTCCTCGACAGAGGGGCAGGAGGAGGCAGACAGGGGGAAATTCATTTGTTGAGTCGAATATTCAGAAACAAGACGTGCGCGGGCATTTCAGCCTCCCATTTCTCTTATTGTATTACATTAATCAAAGGGCTTCCGGGACGCTGGTCTGAACCGAGTGTCACCGCGGCGCTTTTGCAGAACCAAGAGGAAAAAAAATAAAAATAAAACAGCAAAAAAAAAAAAAAGGCATCCTTCAGAGACGTCTCTTTCCTGACAGTGGTATCAATTGTCTTGTCTTAAATGATCACGGCTACCCGCATTACTTGGAAATTAACAGCTAGAATTTATGTGAGTGCCTCTCTCCTCACTTCCTGCCGCAGCTCGGTCGCAGAAACAAATAATTGAATTGGTACAAGTACATAAAGCATTCCAGCGGCTAATGTAACAGGCCTAACTCGGTTAACGAAGGCGAGGGCACAGACCAGAGTGGGGTTGTAAAAAAAAAAAGGGCCATGCAGATCTAAACCTTTCTTTTCCTCGTCTACCAGCAGCAGCAGCAGCTTCGCGTTTTATCTCTCATCACCTTCCTCCACGTCGCTCTTCATTCCTCCCTCCCTCTTTAATTGGAAGTCTCCGCCTCGCTTGTGTATCACCTAAGATGCCGGGGAAACCTAAGCTGTCACAAAGTGTGCTTATTAAAATGGACGGGGGAGATGAGGGGGGAGGGAGGTGGAGAGATAAAAGCCTAAACTCCCCTGTTTTTTTACGAGGCGGTCGCGACTGTCTGAGTTCATCAGTCGTGGCTCAAGGAGACACTCGGACCCCGAAGCAATAAAAAAAAAAGAAACTGGGTGAATTGGCCCTTTATAATCAGACCCCAAATCACTTAATGCGCCGTGTAGCATAAATGCACAGGAATTTGTCTCGGAGGCGTTGAGGGAAAGCAACAACATACAAAGAGCACATGACGGCGAGGACGGCCTGGAACAGCCGACAGCTAGTGGTGTGCTGATGTCCGGAGCAGATTTCATTCTTTCAGAGTAAAAGGAGCTCCTCCTCTGTGAGGGCCAAACTGATTTAGTGCAGATATTAAGCTTTGGTTTGTAGAGAATTAGGGATAAATCTCTTTACACGTCGTCCGTCACCGGCGGTGACAGTGATGGAGTGGCGTTTCACGGCTGCCTGAATGTGCCCCAGTGTTTTATCTGTTTAAACCAGAAGTCTTTATGTTTAGTGTTCTGCAGCTGCAGACGAAAACGGCGGGTCATGGTCTGGTCTGACCTCTCGGACATCAAAGCGGAAAAAAAACCCTTGGCGTCAGATGTTTTGCTAAATATAAGCAAAGAAGGAAAAGATTCTCGTGCATAATCAGGAGAATCAATGCTCCGTGCATGATGCAGCAGCAGCAGCAAAGAGCGTGGCGACCCGTTACGAGTCACGCCACCAAACCGGAGTTCCCCCGAATACCAACCCCCCCCCCCCCCCTCCAACAACCGCTGCAAATGTTCTACTCCTGAACAGCTTCTGTTTGTTGTTGATCCATTTTTTTTTCCTTCTTTCTCTCTGCTGTGTATTTTGCTGAAGCTTTAGACTCTCATTAAATCAAACCGAGCAACTGCAAGCCTCTATAAACATCAAATCTATAAATTGCACGGATGGTCTTACGCTAGGTCTCAGACAGCGCTACCCTTTGATGAAAACTTCTGGGACAAAAACAGAAAAATAACTAGAGATTCTGAGGCAAGAAGAGAAAGTCTTGTTTTGACACTAAGATTAATTTACAAGTTTTCCCTCACTGGCAAAAAAAAAAAAAAAAAAAAGAAGAAGGGGTGTGTGAGGAGAGAAAGAGCAGAGAGAGATGAGAGGAGCTTTTGATATTTATTAGGCCTGGACCTCACCAAAGACCTCTCCCAGGACTGCCGATGTGACAATTAAGCCAGGTTGTGCTTTGACACTGTTTCCATAGGCAAGTGGCCAAAGTATATCTCAAGTCAAAATATCCATGCCAGCTAACAAGCTTGTTCCCTCTCCACAGAGCCGAGAAGAAAGGGGAGGCTGCAGCCTTGAGACATGAACAAAAGCAAGAAGAAAAAATAAAAAACTAGGGGTGATATTGGGTGTAAGAAGACCCCTCTCCCCCTCCAAACTCCCTCCCCCCTTTTCCCACTTATTCCAAAAGAAGAAGCCGCTGGAGTTTGCTGAAGAAAACGGTGTCAGCAGCGAGACGTGATCAAGGTGCTCCCGTCTGGAAATGTCCAACGCCGTCAAGGCCTGACACAATGCCGGGGTAGGAGCCGGGGCCCCTGGGTACGCTCTCGCTCGCTTTTGTTCCGCCTTAATGACCCTGCCTTGATTCCACCCACAACGCTCACAGCTCTCACTACACCTTGCCTATTTAGCCCACAGTCATGTCAGCTCGCCTCTCCCCGTTGCTCAATCTTCGCCCTCGTTTTTTTTTTTTTTTCTTTTTGAGTGAGTGTGTGTTTGCTCGAAAATGCTCTTGTCTTAGAGGAGCTCCCCGTTGCACAATGGCCATCTAAACTCATTAAGAAAATTCCGTAAAGAGCCATTAACAAACGGGTTCTCTTTGGCCGGAGATATCAGGTCTAATTAGGTGACCGTTCTTGACAGGGTTGCAAAAACAAAAGGCGCGCTCGCATTTGAAAAGGTTCAGGTCCCGCAAAGGGCCTCACGTTTTTTCTTTCTTCTTCATCTCCCCCCTCTCTACTCTGTAGCCGACTAATGACTGTGGGTTTAACAACAAAAAAGAAAAAAATACCTTTCTTCCCCGGGAGGACGACAGGACAAAAGCCCTTCCACTTCGGGACCTTTCTTTCCCCCTCGCCAGGTGATTCGCTGTCCTCATTTACCAGACAATGAAGCCACAGACAGACTTATTGTCAACACTTTGCATGGGCTGCTAAATGGACTGCCATGGCAAGCCAGCAATCCAGGCTTCAGCCTCCCCTCCCTGCTCCTGCTCCCCCCCCCCCCCCCCCCACCAGTAATTCCTGCTGATTTTGTTGCACAGGAATTTGGTTTTGGTGACGCTGGAGCAGACATGTGGGCAGATAAGGCTTTGAATGTACCGCAGATAGATAACAGTACAAATGGAATCAGTTCCTTTGGCAAAAACACATCAAGATTTACACAACAGTCCACGTTTCAGACGTTCAGGTGGTTATTGTGCATGAGTTGCTTACGGTGGTCACCTCCAGAGACTCCAAAGTAACGTCCACATCCAAAGACCCAAAGATTCGTAAAGTGGAGCTGGCCTAAACGTAAGGGTAGGGTGCACAAGAGTCCTCCCTCTAAGCCGGCAACAAGACAGGAAGACAAAACATCCTACTTCTGAGATGATGCTCCTGCAGCCGTGCAGAGGATGGAACAAAAAAACAAACAAATCCAAGACAAAACCAATGTGCATTCTCTTGTGCTAAGGTTGCCGTTGAGCAAGCGGCAATTATGTCCGGACATCAAGAACCGTTAAAGAAAGGCAACTGGACAAGTCTTCGGTTGAGTAAAGGACCGGTTGGGGACTGGTTCATCGGAAATAACTTTTGTTGGAGGAGACTGTTTGACTTTCCTTGAGACTCTGGTCTCAAGGTGTGATTGAATCCTCTTGGGGACTACCTTTACTCCTCTTTCAAACCATCTGTCTTGGACGTTTGTCCTTCAGGTGTAGGTGCGCCTTCTTCTCAAGACAAATGGTCAAATTGCAGCTTGAGAGTGAAGCTTTTCAGCCCTGACTGGAAAATAATATTTGTTTTTAGACCCTTAAATCTGCGTATACGCAAAACCAACGAAGCGTACCCCCGTGCGTGGTCGTCCAGCAGCATCGTCCCTTCCCTTGTCCCGTCCCTCCAGCTGCAACATCCCGTCCTTTTCGTCGTCCCAATCTATTTACGATCTGGACCTTTTGCAGCCGGAGCAATCAATTCACTTTTGGAATGAAAGGATCTTTAATGTGTTACGTCCCAGAGACGGACGGCGATGACCTTTGTTCTGCTTTATGTTGCACGCGCTCAAATATATCGCTTGGCAGAAATACGACGCAAAAAAACTTTGACGCTCTCTTTTATTTACGTGTTGTGTGCTATGATATACTGTGTGTGTGCACCATGGGAAATAAAAAAAGAAGCCTGGGTATCTTTCACAGTGTTTGCATGTTTTTCCAGGAACTGCTGCAAACACTGTAAAAAGAGCTGGCTTTATAAAGTATACCACTCTGGGAAATTGCATTTTCTCTGTTATGCTGAGTATGTGAGTGCTTGCCTGCGTTCTCACACTTGCTTTCCCCTTTTTTTTTAATTTATTTTCTGCTCTTTGCGCAGCAGTAGCCTTTCAACTGATCACGATTATTTTCGCTCTCCTGTTTCACACCACACTGGTTCGGATTAGGATCTTTTTCGTTGGCTTTATTTCCAGACAAAAGAATTTTCCCATGTTTACAGCCGAGTCCAAACCCCGGCTACATTTAGATGCACACAAGCAACACAACAGTAACATGATTAAGGAAATGGCCCATGAAAAACTTTGATTATGCCACTGCCATGTTTTGCTCTTATCTTAAGTAAAGCTACAATCACACCTAGGGTTTGTTTTCTTTGGTCCAAACCAGAGTGGAAAATTTAATTTGAGTTTAGTTTCACACTGTCCAATAACAAGGAGACCACGAGTTGTAAATAAAAGCCATGTAGGTTAGAGATTTTGGCAGCAGAGGTGGAACTCAAATTAAATCCACATAAAGAAACGGCCCACTTTGTAGTCCTTGGCGTTTCAAGCCGGCAGAGCCGCTCCTTTCTCCTTCTACCCATAATCCCTTGTTTCCTGCAGTTGGTTTGGATTACACTTTAACTTCTAACAAACCACATTATAGTTCTCTTTTTAGCGGACTGGGACTTCGTCAGCCATCACGGTGCCATTATTCAGATTTATTTGGGTTTGGGTTAAGCTCTCAAACATCCGAAAACACCACAAAAATCATAGGCAGGGTCTGAAAACTCACAGTTTCAACGATGCCTCATTGACATCAGTGGAAATTTGCGTCAATGCGCCCGTGTGACTACAATTCCCAAAATGCAACGCAACAAAACTCTCATTTAACTGCATTAATATACGTCACCGGCAATCTTGAGTAGTTATGAACTCAGCAGCGTGTGGAGGTGGAGGTGGAGGTGGTCTGGAACACATTTGACCTCATTCCTCTGGTGGTGTGAACACACAATGAGTCCTGGGTCACATTAAAAAACCACCTACTCAACACTTTTTATTTAGAAAAGACTTGCAATGCTTGTGGAAGTTTTCACGGGTCGAGCTTTGCAGCTTGTTCCAAAATAGGCGTCATCTCCCTACGTCATGGCGCACACACAACAAACAGCTAAATTAGAGAATAAAGCACATGCACAGGGCTGTACAGAGTAGCCAAGGCCCACCTAATACATATATAAGACACATTAAAGGCCAAAAAATTTGATTTAAAAACAGGCAGGGTGCAGAGTTTGGGGGTTTTATACGATGTGATATGTGCACTAAATGATGTCTGTGTTTATTTGCATGAGATCAGATATCAAGCGCTGGCTGGGGACGCATGTATAGATGGATTTTAATACCAGGTGTGAACAACGGTGGTTACAGTTGGCGTACACGCATGTATTTCAAATCTTTTCTTCATGAATGTGTGTAATATTGATGTTGTCCTGGATTGTTTTCTCCCAGCGTTTCCACATTTACGCACTTGAAATTGATTCACAGTCGCCTCTTTACCCTTTTTCCCCCCGATCTGTCTGCAGCACCTTTTCAGTTACCTTTCCTTTTGTCGTGCAAAATGCGACTCCTGTCATAAATAAAACATGCATTCGCTTTACATGACAATGGCTAAACTGTGGAGGAGCACAGTGTGTAGCGCAGGGAAGTGGAATAAATCCATTGTCACATGTGATGTCAGTGTGATGGCGTGCTGGTTGGAATATGAAATGAATACGTGTGTCAAATCTGTCCAGACAGTGACAATGACCCGACCGTCGCTCAGCACACACACACACAAACACACACCAGCTCTGTAAACATGTGACAACACACACACACATCATTTCGTTTCTATCTTTGTCAAAAACCCTGATTTATAGACTCCTAAACTAAAGACTCCAACGAATAGTGAGACCCTGGTTGTAGACCCAGAATTCATACCTGCACCGGCCTGCCAAGTATCTGCTTCTGGATACCTCAAGAGGAGTTGGAATGTGCTGCTAGGGAAAAGGGATGTTAGCGATGCGACAGGATCTCAGATGAGCAGATGAATGGGTGGATGCTGGCATGTGTTTATGACGTGTGGATGGCGGGAGCTCTCTGAGTAAATAAATTCCAAATCACAGCAACGAGCAGGACTGGTTGACAGGACGTTAACGTGAGAAGCAACGAAGCCTCGGTATTATCAACCAAAATGAAGAGGAGGATGAGGATGAAGAAGAAAGAAGTATGAGGAAGAAGAAGGAATACAAGGGAATTTGAAGAATGGGGAAGAATAGGAAGAAGAAGAAGGATGTAGAATGAGGATGAAGAAGAAAAAGAGGATGGATGAGGACGAAGAAGAAGAGGAGGGTGGATGAGGATGAAGAAGGATGAAAAAGAAGAGGATGGATGAGAATGAAGAAGAAAGAAGAATGAAGAAGAAGGATAGACAAGGATGAAGAAGAAAAAGTGGACAGATGAGGAGGAAGAAGGATGAAGAAGAAGAACAAAAATAAGGAAGAAGGATGGATGAAGATGAAGAAGGAGAAAGAAGGATGAATAAGGAGGAAGAACGATGGGAAACAAGAAGAAGGAGGAGGAGGAAGAAGAATGAAGAAGAAGATGGATAGAAGAGGATGAAGAAGAAGAACAAAGGATGAAGAAGAAAAAGAGCACATATGAGGATGAAGAACAAAAATAAGGATGATCGAGAAGAAGGGGATGGATGAGGATGAAGGAGAAAGAAACATGAAGAAGAATGAAGAAGAAGGATAGACTAGGATGAAGAACCAGAAGTTGCTGGATATAGATGAAGACGGTGGATGAGGGTGAAGAAGGACAACGATGAAGAACAAAAATAAGGATGATGAAGAAGAAGAGGATGGCTGAGGATGAAGAAGAAGGAGAAAGTGGGATGAAGAAGGATGGGGAACAAGAAGAAGGAAGAAGATGATTCTGGAGGACGGGAGGACCCAGGACGGTCATTCTCAAATTGGAGCAGCAGCCTACTTGAAATGCATTCTGGGATACCTGGCTCCTCAAAAAAAACTGGACTCAACTTCCTGTCTGACGGTACCTTGACTTGGAAGAGTAGTTGGGCAGCGACTGAGCAGAGGAGAACACCAAAGAAGAAGAAGAAGAAGTGACAGAACACGTCAGCTGTGACAAATAATTTATTATGATGATGATGATTCAGAGCAGATCTGTCCACGCTGACTAAGAGCAGCAGCAGGACGGAGCGTCTCCGTGACGACGGCCTTCGGCTGCTCAACAGGTGCCAGGTGAAACCTCTCCAGCTGTCTCCTGGTTATTTCCTCTCCTCCAGCTCCCATTGGTTGGGGAGTCTCTGGTCTGTCTCCGATGTCCGGCGCCGCATTCCTCCTCCTCCTCCTCGCCACGGGAGCCGCCTGCCTCCCTCCCTCTACCTTAGCAGGGGAGGTTAATCACCAACAGGTGCTGGTTTATGTGCCGCTGGCTCAGCTGTTTACCTTGGTGGAAAAAAAATGTGTCTGCAGGAACGGAGCTTCGTCACGGTGGGATCTTCGACCTCCCTGCACGACTCTGACATCCGAGCACACATTTAACATAGATTTGCTTCTATGAAAACAGACGTCAGACCTTTGAGTCGTGTTAGGAGCTTTTGTCTGAGCAACTCGACCCTGACAAGAGAAGAAACTCGGGATTAGACCCTGAAACAAATTCTCTTTACGTCGCCGAGTGGAACTTTTTGTCGGTTTAAATTGTGTTTCCTAGACTCGTGCCATACATTTAGTTTGGATTCATGACGATAAATACAACTGGAAGCATCTTTAAATGTTTAAAACCGTAGCCTCAAATTGTCCGCCTGGGCTTTTATTGCTTATTGTGACCTGTCGTCTTGTGTTCAGGCGAACCTGCAGCCAACATGTAGTGAAACGAGAGTGTGTGTGTGTGTTCTTGTGGAACCCACCCACTGAGACACACACACCTTTCCTTTCAACGTTTATAACTCCGCTGGACTCCCGAAACTCTGTTTGCAATTTAAGGCTTCAAATTAGAAGCGTAAGTCATCTGTTTCCCATAATCCTCCTGTCAGACCAGGAGCTGGCTGGGCCCTCCCACATCCACACAGGGCCTCGACACACACCCACACACACACATTGCAGCTCATGCACTAAATACTTGAACCCAAAACTGTTGTCTAACAGTAGAAATACTGAAGAAAACAAAAGAAAAGGACCAAGAGGTTGGCTTGGAAACTAGGAAGAGCTACTGTTTGTTGGCTAGGAAGAGCTACTAGTAGCTGGAACGCTAGGAAGAGCTACTATTAGTGGGAATGCTAGGAAGAGCTACTATTAGCTGGGAGGCTTGGAAGCTAGGAAGAGCTACTAGTAGCTGGAACGCAGGATGAGCTATAGTTAGTTGGAAGGCTAGGAAGAGCTATTATTAGCTGAGAGGCTAGGATGCTAGGAGGACATACTATTAGCTGGGAAGCTAGGAAGAGCTACTGTTAGCTAGGAGGCTATCAGGAGCTACAGTTATCTAGGGTGCTACAGTTAGCTGAGAGCCTAGGACGAGCTACTATATCTGCAGAAAGAATAAATATTCCTGGATTTATCTCTCTGGCCGTTTACTCCGTCACATAACGTCCAATATCTGCAGCGTGTAAACACTCATAATATTTAATACGCTGAACGACTCTTTAAACTGTCAAGCTTCAAATTTAACATGCTACAGGCGAGCGCGGTGATCTGCAGAGGTTAATGCTGTGTGTGTGTGTGTGGGTGTGTGTGTGTGTTTATCTGGACGCCGCTGCAGCAGTGTGTGTGAATCTTTTTGCTGTTTTTCATGTGCATACCTTTCTGCATGTGTAACAGTGGCTTGTTCGGCGTATGTGCGATAATGCGGCAGCTCTGAATGTGTGAGAAAGCCCGGCAAAGGTGACGTGTCCTACATGTTCACTGACAGCTTTATAGGCTCTGTGGCTCGCGAGGGGAACAAGATTATGGGAAAGGAAACACACACACACCCACACACACACAGAGACACACACTCAGGCTGGCTATTGTCCCAGATACTACAGTCAGGTGAGGTCCAAGGTTCAGCGCTCGTATTATTAACAGGAACAAGCTGGCGCCCAGTAAACGCACCTACAACTTACTCAAGTGGAAAGCTGAATTGTTGAGCGGCGAGAGGTCGAAGGGGGTCGAGTCCGGCTCTGTAATTATCTGAGTGGACGGCCGGCTCGTCCCAGGAAAGGGCCCGAGAGCCGGAGCAGGAGGAGATTGGTTTCTTGTATGAAGACGTAAACTTTGGAAGCATCCAATCACACGTAGCTCGCTTTAAGAACCTGTTCACACCTGGTATTAACTAAAATGGGTCTTAACATGCGTCCTGAGCCAGCACTTGAGATCCGATCCCAGTTTTTTTTTGCTCTGCACGCAAATAAACACACATTTTCACATATCTATTTATTGCATTATATATATTTTCCTGTATAGCTTATACATATTAGACACTAAGATCTGCTTTTCAATCAAACATGCTCCCAGATAAACGCACGGAACGTAAACTTCATATGCAGATGTGCAGGAAAAGTGGGAATTGCCACATGCTTCCCATTTTCTGCTCAGCGTTCGAGAGACAGAGCGAGTACACATCCAAAAAATTTCCGACCAGGTGCTCGATACAAATGGGAAGCCCATTAAACGGGGCTCAGTGTGGATCTACGGCCCTTGGTGGATTATTCGGGGACGTTTGGGGCTCGGCCGTTCGTTCCAGCGCACATACCGGAGGAGGACAACAGGTTTTTCTTTTCTTTTTATTGCCTGTAATTTTCATTTCGAGTCCCAGATACGCAGATGTAAACGTAAGTTGATCCGCCCCGCATTATCCGGCTAACAACATCCTCGCCATCAGCTCGGTAACTTCATCCCGCAGACCATTACCGTAGGACTTCAGTGATATCTGTCACCGATTCGACATAATGGCTCTAGACCCTGTCTTGTGGAAATCTACATCTCACCGCTGTTAACCCCATAAGAAACAAGAAAAGCATTTGACTGCGGCGGTTGGAACTCCTAATTAGGTTGAAGTAGGTCTCTTTGAACCGACGATGTAGGAGAAAAAGCGAAATGTGAAACATTTTCGGCCTCATTATAAGTTATCTAAAAGGCAAGGGCTCGTGATAATGAGGGCCATCCAGTGGGATGCGATGCGGTGGGAAGAGAGCGCCTAATTGTGTCAAATGGCTGGAAGTATTTCACTTTGAATTATGGGAGAAAAGGGGAGAAAATAAAGCAGAAGACGCACAACACGGGCACAGTATGCGGCAGGAAATAAATGAGGTACTATAGGAGCCATAAGCGTGTGCATTTATTCAGGCTGTTGTGTGTCTTACACTTTGTCAAAGTCGCACCTCTCCGGGTTTTAGTCGCCGAACAACATACGTCTAATTTAGTGCAGAGGCAGAAATCAGCTAAAAAAAAAACAACAACAAAAAACATTATTTCCTTCCTTTCACAGTTTGTCAGAAATTTCGTCACAAATGCAAAAAATTTCAGGGGGACTAAGCGACGCCGTCTGAACGCTTATTTTCCCACGTTGTCATGTGCGCGACTTCTGCCACCTACGTCCTGTTTCAGTTTTCTTATTTGTCTTTAGCAGCTTTACTTGTTAATTAGTTAATTAATAATTAATATTAAATACCTTAATGAAACCCACAATCAGAGAAAGAAGATTAAAACTACAGTATCTGCAATCCGTCCTGCACCGTTACCACTTCTGTCCGTGCACCGTTTCAACCAGCTGCTACTATACTGCGTGATCGAACCGATTCATTAAACGCGTGTCTTTTCCTTTTGTTTGCAGCGAGTCAAATGTAAGCAAAATTAAATGCAGCGACCTCTCCTCGGTGGCTGTGATAGTAGTGGCAGGCTGCACCAGTGAACCAGGCCTTTGAACGCTAATTTCAAATCAAGACAAGAGGTTAAGAGAGTGGATAGTGACAGCGACTGGTGGAAGGAGGGAGGGAGGAGAGGGAGGGGGTTCTCATTGCCGAGATGAGAGAGGAGATGTGGCTCTGACAAAGGATGAATACCTTGTTTTCACTCGCCGACAGCCAGAATAGAGCAATCATCGCCAATCTGCCTCGTCGGCTGATACACATCACAATGTGCCTCTTGAAGAGGTCTCGTCTCGGCGAGCGCCGGCTAAAGTGCTTCATACAGGTGACAGTCGATAGGCCCCCCTCCACACATCTGCATTTCAAAGCTTCCCCCGTCTCGTCAGGGTGGACTCCTTTATTCCCTCTCCGGCACAAATGCCCCGACTTATTCTAGTTTATTGGTTAAAGTGGATTAGCATCGACGCTACGGCTTCAGCTCTGCAGGTCAAGAGAAACGGATGTTAGTTACTTTAAATGAAATGGAAGATGAGATGCAACATGGCAATGGGGGAAGCAAGGGGTTTGTGGTCCCTCAATTTGTCCCCATCTGATCCTAAATGTCCCAGAGTTGGTCCCCTGGTGGGTGCAGCCTTTGCCCGAGTGGACTCCCATCAATTCTGTTTAGTGATTTTATTGTTGGTAGAATTGAATGACGATCAACTACTACTACCTCGCCAAACGTCCACTCGAGCCGAATGCTATTAAAACAGAAAGAGAAGGTTTAGGTTTATAGAAGACCTAAAATAAATAACTAGCCTGATACTGATCCGATCATTTTAAATGATGCTGATGTCGGCTCGTGGCTTTGTATGGCTTTGTGCCGCCTTCCGTTAGAGGGCTAACCCTAACCCTCCGCTGCTAGGCAACCTTTGGCGTCCAGAGGCCATCGACGCCAAGCTCCGCGAGAAACTCTGCAGGGAAGGCCTCATAGGCCCCTCCCACTGCAGCATACATCACAAGTGCTAAGCGACGAGGGAGATTTCTTTCTTCAGATGTCGGCCAGTCGTCTTGGCGACCGTGTCTGTCGGATCACGCTGTTCATTTAGCGTGCACCCGCACTTAGTATGCCGATCTCTACCCAGGAGAGATTAGCGCTCACGTTGGCGAGTGGCCGCTAGCATTCCCGCTTTTCCGCATTAGCCACGCCTACTTTCAATTTCTGACCAATAACAGAATAGTTGCCGGGCACCCCACGAGAAAAAAGTTCTGCCCGGTTGTGTTGAGAACAAGCTACAAAAACAAAATGACGTAATTTTGTTCTTGCAGCCCTCGGGGCGAGAACAAACTTCTCGCTTCTTGCGTTGTATGCAACAGCCGTTACAGTTAGTGGGTAGCCCGATTTAGGAACTGCAAAGGCCTAAATTGAGGAAATTCCTGGTCACGTTACCACTAGTTGGCGCCGTTCATACGGACTAAACACCAGTGAAGACAAGGCAAAGAATTCTGCACTAAAGTAAAACAGAATCTCCCTTTTTGTGCCGTTTTTTAATATTTTTTACTTCTAAAATGTCCTGAGACAAAGTTCACTCTTGAATCCTGCTCAAGCAGTCCGTCATTCATTGGTATCGATCCTTGATACGCTAGAATCTCCTTTAATCATGTCTGTGTTTGTGTCCGACCTCCTCCGGTGCCGGCGCCTCGAAGGGATTAAAATAAAGGATTCAGATCAGGTCCTTTTACCTTTTTCTGTTCCAGAGGTGGCTCCGTAACTTTATAGACCCGTGTTTTCCCTTCAGTTTGACGTGTATCCAGCCTTATGTAAATATTCATTAAATTTACTCCTTTTATTCGAGGGCGTCTTTGCTCATGGAATATATTTTTTTGGGACAAGCTATCAGCCCGTGTAGCCTGCGTTAAATCTGAAGGAGCTTTCTACAGCCAATCCAAACACATTTGGTCATGGCTTTGTAAAAACATTACCTCTAGCAGATATATAGTACTCCAGCCCAGCGGGGAATATGGGTAAACATTAAACTGTATAGCTCTGGGAAGAATGAGGCTGTGCCAGCGATGCTCTGGTGGAATTACCCTCGTATCCACGCAGGGGGCCGTCTGGGATTTGGGATTTGTTTCAGGCGCAGGCAGGTACTCGCCGTGCAGCGCTCGGTGAAAACCCCCCGGGCCACTGTTTGTAGTTATTTGTGGAGAACGGCGGCGCTTCACATGCTGGGGTTGTTTGATATCTTATACACCGATCAGGCGTAACATTATGACCACCTTCCTAATATTGTGTAGTGCCTACAAAACAGTTGGGACTCATCAGAGAATGGACATGGGCCTCCTGAGGGTGTTGATGTCCCACAGATACTTGATCAGTTTGGGATCTAGTGCATTTGGAGGCCAGGTCAACACCTTTTGCTGTTCCTAAAGCGTTTTTGTGGTTGCATCCTGCTGGGGACGGCTGCTGCCATCAAGGAGTGCCTTTGCTATGGGGTGGAGGAAGGGGGGCCTGGTCTGGTCTAGGTGGGTGCTACATTTCTAAGTAACATCCACACCAATGAATGCCAGGTCCAAAAGTTTCCCGGCAGGACACTGAACTGTCACAAGATGGTTTAAATGTTATTCACTTGTCCTGTCAGTGGTCATAATGTTGTGGCTGAAGTTCTTCCACACACTGAACTGGGCAGTCAACTTAAAATACTGCTCCATTAAATCTTCGCCTAATTGGGGTGTCTCCTGTGCAGCCTTGTGGACTAGTTCCCTCCGTCTCCATCAATGAAGCAGACATAAATCAGGACCGTACGAGACATCACCTCCACTTTAAGGAAAAACAAAACATCACGTCCTGGCGAGCGGCGACGGTTTGGGATCCAGCCGGAAAAAAAAGACGCCCAACAGCCATGTAAAGCTTCGGTCCCGCCGCAGCGGTCCTGCCGGCAATAAAACCTGTTTTTTCATTTGAGAGAAAACACGTCTTTTTTTTTTTTTTTGGTCCCCTGTCCGTTCTCCACCTGCAGCTCGCAGCGCTGACTTCATGGATTACCTCACCATGAGAACATGTCCACCAGGGACGTGGCCTACATGCCGACACTGGACTCTGTCCCGGGTCGCCTTGGATGGATGTCACATCTCCTCGCAGGAAGCTCCCGCTGCACCGAGCTTAAATCAAATGCAGTAAGTGGACTCAGCGGCTGACCATCATAAACTGCCTTCACGTACTTAAACCAACAAGCAGGATATGATTTCCTCCTGTGCTGCATTAAGTCACAGCCAGGAGAGCTTTTTACAGCCCTCTTGTAAACGCGCTCGGCTCATGTTTTCAATTAAAGCCAGCGCAGAGGTGAGCTCCTACCCTTGATGCATGAACCGAGCTTAATAAGTTTTCATCGAGTCGTATCTCTCGAGTTTGCCGGGGGAGAAATACGCTCTGCGAGGCGACGCCGCCGCCACCGCCACCGAGGTCGGCCACACAAGAACAGGTCCAGCTGTGAGGGGAGCTGACGGTTTGATGTCAGCTCTGGGAGGATATCCTCCTCCGCATGTGAAACCAGCTCGCTGGTCTCGGTCAAATGCTCCCACAGTCACACTCGGTCTTGATCAAATTTGTGTTAAACCTTTTATTTTTGTTGCGCTCTCTCCCTGCAAATCAGTGCAGTTTAACTTGCTTTACGGCCTCATAACGCACCAAAGGAACATAATAAAACAACAGGAGACTAATAGACACGAGGAAAAGTGGATTTTTATAAAGTTTGTCTGCAGCTTCGTCACCGATTCACTCGACCTCTGAGTGACTCCCAGTCTTTTGACAGAGCTCCTATGAAAAGTTAAAGTCACTTCTAAATGTCGTGCACTTAAGAAACACGGCGTTTCATATTTTATGCAGAGGTCGGTCATTCAGAGTGTTTTTAACCCGGTGTATTTTGCCCAAACGTTCATCAAAGGACAAATATGGAGGAGCCCCTTTATGCCCTCGGATTAAGAGACACCATACCGTACGCTTCCTTCCTTTTTTAAAATGAGTCACCTTCCTGGACTTTTAAGTTTCCCCCCGTGGACCAGGACAGGGTTGACCCCGGTAGAAGTAACCTTGGATGTTATGTGAAACCTTAAAGCGTTTCTAGTTGCAGAATTGTATGCAAAGCAACTTTTTTTTTTTCCCCCTCTGCTTCTGAAGAGCTGACGTTTCCCTGATAGCAGGTTTCCTCCTGACAGCCGGGACGTGTTCACCTTTGATATCCAAACAGGCATCAACACACACGGTGCGTCTGTTTCTGACTGCATTCATCAGCCTGAAAGCGTGTCTCCACCATCCTGCAGTCAGCTTTCACCTCTGCAGCCGGAGTCAGGACTGATGTTATTACCTTATCAAAGGTGGAGGTGTCTGCCGCTCTGGGGGGAAACGAAAGAGAGGCCCGGGAGGAGAGGTTTCTCTTTGACTGGCTGGCAGCCGCCGACGGGACACCGGGCGTATTTATCCCTCGCCGCCGGCTTATCAGCGGGGCCTGTAAATCTACCTGACAGCTCTTTACAGGTGCCGTTAATCCCGCTGATTCAATTCATTTGGCTAACTGCTCGGATGCGGCCCTCTCTCTCGGCGGGGGAAGATCAAACCCGTTCTCGCCGCGTTAGTTTGTGTCGTCCTCCGTGATGGAAAGCCCAATCCACTCTCTCTCCCAAACGTGGAGATGAAAGGTGTAATGCAGACTCCGTGGCAGTCGGATTATTCCCCCCGCCAAAAAAAAGAAAATGTTTGTGCTTCTTTATTTGCTGCACACAGGCCTGGGCTTTTATCTGAGCGTTATTTACAGAGGAGAGATTTGCCGTGCAGGTATGCGGTTTCTCTCCGGCGCCCTGTTACACATCCGTTATTTGAACTCGGAGGTGTCCCGTTGAACTGCACGTTGCTTCTTCCTGTCTCTGACCTGTCTCTTTGCTTATTTTGACTCTAAAAATGTCCCGTGGGTAAAAGCCTTTGCACATTTATTTCCCAGAATACCTGGAACTTTGACAATGACGGCGCCTCAGCTTTCAAAAACACGCCATGTCGCAATTACGATAATCCAAAGGTCTTTGTAGAGAGGTTAATTATTCAGATATTCACTGATTGATCCAGTTTGCTCAGAGAGTTACTCATTCAAATCCCACCTACAAACCACATCATCCCTTTCGTTATCGGATGGAGCTGCAGGTTTGGGATTATTTTAGCCGCTGCCGCCTCTCTGTATTGTTGTTTTTTCCAAAAACCGCCTGAGCCTCGCTATCAGCGATCTGTCAGACGGAGCGCTGCAGTGTCTCAGTCTGTGTTCACACCGCAGAGCAATAACATCCACAATTCACTGGGATCAGGGAAACATGGGCTAACCTTTCTGCCACCTCTCTCTGCTTCCTCCTTTCACGAGATTTAAAGGCGTACGTTTCTTGTCTTGGGTTTTAATTTGTGACTATCATCAACAGCCTGGTGGTGATTTGAAACTTGATTGATCAGCAAAGCAGAATTTCCCCCTCTTGTCCAGTCCTGAGGTAATAGCCCTCGTGAGCACATCCTTCCTAAATGCAGCCCCAAGCTCGTAGTCAGTGATTCTCCAAGGCCTTTTTTTTTTCTGATCTTGAGTGGGCCGCTGGCGAGGAAAAACAAGGCCAGATTGAATCTTGGCAGGTTTGCGTGTTTAAACGCAGCGGTCAACCTCCGCCCGGCTTCCTGCTGCAACCATCAAGCACCAACCTTATCGTTTCCTCACGGTGATTAGGCCGCTTCCTGGTGGCTGCTTCGCAGGTTCAAGTTCATTTTATGTGAGCGCTCCGCTCACGGGCAGCGCTCCTCAGCGTTTTTTTTTTTCGGTGAGTCATAAAGTGAGAAGGAAAAGATCAAAACGATGACCTTTGAAAGTAAACACCACTTTAATTGCCTCTTTCCTTCTAACAAATTGTAATCTGTTGCATCTGTCTGCAAAGACACTGTTAATTTCACTATTTTACAGCATCAACGCTTTTTTTTAACCCATGAATCTCTTTGAAGGTCCAGTAAAAAAACTAGAAAAGTGCGATTTGATTTTAGCATTTGTAAAGATTAAAAACAGGTGATGACTCATCCTGCACCCGGGGGCGTTTAGTAACTTTGTATCCAATGAAACTTTTTCCCTCCTGAAAAAAAGCCCAGTCTGCTCTCGTGGCCTTGAGTAGGCTCCGCCCATGAACACGTGACACAATGTTTCATTGGATACAAAGTTACTAAACACCCCCGGGTGCAGGATGAGTCATCACCTGTTTTTAATCATCCACCAGGATTTTACAAACTCTAAAACGTCTTTAAGAATACATATAAAAACGTCTTTTTTTGTAATTGTCGGGAAATGTATTTGTATATAAGGGATGTATCTTGCAAGTTATATTCCGTAAAACACTTTAAGATCTGTTATTATTCCATGAGGACATAACATTTCCTACGCTGTCACCACCACAGCTTCAATGTCCTTGAGTAGGCTCCGCCCACAAATGGCGGTACAGCTGATAATGGAAAGACTTAGAAGGGGAGGGGCATGACAAGTTGACACACTGTTTCATTGGATACAAAGTCACTAAATGTTTCCGAGTGTAGGATGAGTCATCACCTGTTTTTAATCGTCTACCAGGAAATGACGGACGCGTTAGTCGTTTTGTTAGTGGAGCAACCTACGTTTCCTACGCTGTCACCACCACCACTGTCACCATGGCGATCGGCCTGAGCTTCCCTTCTAAACAACTAATGAATGAAATGATCTTATTTTAGTTGCATCAGTTTATTAAAGCAGCATTTTAAGAGTTAAAAGTGTCTCAACCAGCTGTGGGATTTCAACCAGCAACCTTCCGGTCAGGAGGATGAGGAGGAGGCCTGTGTGTCCCCCCCCCACCCCTCACACCCCTCAGCGAGCAGTTTTTTCCTCTGCTTTCTGTCCGTCTCTGATGGGACGTCCTCTCCCCGGCTCAGAGCTGCGAGGGGCGGTTTTATCTCTGACCCGCAGGTTCGGCCTCGCTGTCTCAGCTGCCAAAACAGTCCCATTCAACATTGTGCTGAGTTCATCAACGCTCTGCTGACACACACACATGGACGGACGGATGGACGGACGGATGCGCTCTCAGGGAAATGCATACACACTGTAAAAAACGAAACGCCACAAAAATGTTAATGTGTCGGATTCCTGGGCAGGACTGTGACATATTTTTGGGGATGGTGGGGGCTTTATATTCTCTGCTAATCAAGTTTGAGGACAGGACATAAAGTTAAATGCACTCATTCCACAGAGTGATTTAAACCGAAGCCAGACTTTAAACTGACACCTTTAAAGAAACAAATAGTTGCTTTAATGTGTAAATTCAACTAATAAAATAACATTTAGTTTGAGAAATGCTTCCATTAGATAACTGCAATTTCCGAACTTTATGTTAAAGTAAAAGTGGTGTGTTCTTTTTTATAGTGTACTAACAACACATGCAGTCACACAAAAACGCCACAAATCCCAGGCAGGAAAGAACCGGACAACCTCCGTCCTTTTGGCTGGATATCTGGGGGGGGGCTCTGTGACAACTCCCACCCCTTCCATCGTCGAGTGCCCATCAACCTCCGACAGGTCAGGTCCTCGCGCACAAACAAACGCAGAGGTCCCGAGCCCGGCGACCTCTTCCCTGTCACAACTGTCACTCGACTTGGTGCGAGCAGAAACCCCTCTCTCTCTTTTATTTTTTTTATTTTATTATCAGAAAACCTGAGGCTCTGACAAAGCTGAGGAACTGCCAGAGAGCGGCCCCAGTGTATATTTAGCAGCAGCTTGGCAGTCGCCCATCCCAACTGTCGAGGCTGTCAGAGCGTGCACACCAGCCCCCCCACCACTCCCAAACCCCTTCCTCCCTCCACCTCTCAGCTTTGATTATGTAGGGAGGGAGTCGCTCAGTGTTCATTGTTCATTTAGTGGCGTATAATCAGGTAAAGTCACATTTTTTAAACAGATATGAAGTGCAACACGGCTGTCGTCCCTGGTTGGTTTTATGGTATCCGAGCTAGCATTGTGGCTAACAAACAAACATAACTTGTGGGCTTTTAAATTTTAAAACTAGAGCGGGATTATTTTCCTCTACAATAATCTGAATTAAACAGCCTCAGTGAGAACAGACGGATCCAGTCAGAAGGAATATTAGCTCAAAATAAGCGTGTGAACTCTTGATGTGCTGGTTTCTCTCTGGTTATTGGAGTAAATTTATAATTTCTGAGAAACACGGAGGTAGTTGTTGGAACAGGCAGCGTTTGAGGAGATGAACCAAGCTGGAATCCATGTGGACAGCAACGTTGGAGGTATCTTGGTTGCCATGGAGGGGAGTCGGTCAAAGCTAGGGGCAGGAATCGTAAACGACCGGTTCCCGTATTTTACGATATGGTGTCGAATTCGTTCACCTCTGACGCTATCAGTTCTTCTAAATGATGCTAACCCCGCTACCACGGTTAGCATATTTTCGTCCACAATTATCAGGGGTGCACATGGAAGCACCCGTCGGCCCTAACATGGTATTAAGTCCCAAAAATGTCTCCAAATGCCGGCATACAAGCAGCAGTGAGACCTCCGTAGACAGGGATAACGTTAAATAGCTGCAGTTTAACATTTTTAAAGGGGAACTACTGTTTTTTTTACAACCTGGACCTATTTCTGGCATAAAATACGATCGTTTACTCACCCATACAACTTTTGTGTCATGTGAATTCGTTCGGGAGATATTTAGATCAGCGTATATCCATATAGTGGGAGTGACTGGGGCACCGAAACGCAGCCTCTAAATAACGCATTATCTATGCTATTCCCTGTTGAGTCTGGAGTTACCTGGGTAGACCCCAGGTAACTCCAGACTCCAGAAGGGGAATAGCACTAGTGTATCATAACAAAATATTGGTGAAATGAACGAGTTTCGTGGCAGATGATGCGCTATTTAGAGGCTGCGTTTCGGTGCCCCATTCACTCCCACTATATGTATATACGCAGATCTAAATATCTCCCGACTTTCTACAAATGACACTAAAGTTATATGAGTGAGTAAATATCGTATTTTATGCCAGAAATAAGGTCCAGGTTGTAAAAAACAGTAGTTCCCCTATAAGTGTTAAAGAAGAAGATCTACACAGGATTTATTTGATTCTGATCTGACCACGCTATCATCTGCGAGTCTCAGTGTTCTTTAAAAGAGTCTGGTTTCCTTTGACTAATATTTGTGATTAATTGTTGTCGTCGAATCATTTTTTTCCCAAACTTCTTGAAACTTCTCAGATTCTCCAGCGCGTTAAACACGACCTCTATATTAGTGATGATTTTATAAAAGCGCCGCCGCACTTGTCACTTCTCTTCACGCTGCGAGTATCTGACCATTTTTATCTTTTATAACCCCCGCCAGCGCCATAACCCTGCAGTCTTTTTGATGAAGTAGGCCAGAGCAAGTGTCTGAATTAGACATTCAGCGGCATCAATGCAAAATGAACGAGGGACCCTGCACATCCGGAAGCATCCGACTGATCTGGAGAGATGTCACGTCGAGAGAGGTTCGCCTCGCTTGAACTCCTGTCTGCAGCCGTGCGTTACAGCGCTGGGGTTTTTCCTGACGGTGACGGTGTAACTTCTTCAAACTCCAATCAGTGCAATTATCAGCGTCGGCATCATCTCGTGTTAATCACTGAATCATCCACATCCACCGAGGCTTGTTTTGTACAGTATGCCGTGGTGTATCAGCACACCTTTTTGTTTGCATGCTCCTTTGCTTACCTTCATCTCTGCAACACAATGAGCAGCAGTGCACTGGTGCAAGCTCTGAGCTTTAGATGATGTTTGAACTCGTGGGCACATATCCTTCAGCGAGAGGGATGCTGTGAATTATTAAGCAGCACAAGATGTTGCCTTCCTTTTTCTTTTTTTCCCCCCTCGTCTTGTTTCTGGTTTCTTTGCCGCCACCTTCTCTACATCTCTGGACATGCTGAGCATCCTCTTGAGCTTTGTTGTTGTTCCTTACAGGTCTGGCTGAGTGTCTGTATCTGGCCGGGCGCCTCGTGCTGCTTAGCGGGAATCTTAAATTGAACCTAATCACTCCTCCAGCCGCCGCGTTTAAACGGTCTTTTCGCCAGGTTAATGGGATTTCCGCTGAAAGGTCCTCGCTCGGCGTCTAAAGTGCTCCAGACAATCGCAATGAGCTCCGAGTCAAGAGTGATTAACCCACTGACCCGCCCGAAGCCATCGTGCCTCTGCTCCCCTCTCGGCTCCACTGGAACTGCGCTCGAGTCAGATCTGCTTATCGGGGACGTAAACAAGGACAAGAGGGGGGAAACAAAGAGGGAAAAGTTCATCCCAGATTTTAGGCGATGGGGTCTCTTCATGCATTTAAACCTTGAGCCTCTGCAGAATGAATCCTGATCTAAACACCCAGAACTAAACAGAAACTTTATCTCTGCAGTCAGAAATAAAAAAAACTGGCAGTGAAATGTCAATTATTAGTTTATTTGTTGGTTTAAATGTAGATGAAAGTGCATTTTTTTCCTGTAAACAATATTCTTTTACTATACTTTTGCTTTTCCATCCAATAAAATGATCATCTGACTAAACGTGTGTCTTGTTTACAGTCGTTCTCACTGAGCTTCTCCACCCGTCAGACTTTACCGTAGCGCCACCACCACCGCCGCCGCCGCCGCCGCAGCAGCAGATACTCTGTTATATTGACAAAGATGAAAACGGGCCCCAAGTTGTCATAAAAACTCAAATTACCATTTGAACGCGGCTCTCAGAGGAAACACGAGATCGTTCCTCATTCACTTTTCCAGGCGAGCTGTGAAACGAAACCCTCGGAGCAAAAACATGAGACTGTCACAGACTCTTTTTTTTTCTGTTTACTAATGTTGCCGTATCTCCTTATTTGTGATATTTCACAACATGGCAGCTATATACTTAACACATACTATGTTGTCTGACTAACCGACCCTGATAATGGAGCGAATTGTTCCGCATCGATCCACGCCGCGCCGCCGCCGCCGTGGTAATCATCCGTTTGTGTGGGTCAGCGTCTGTAATGATTTCTCTCCTCTTCTGCCCCCTGACCTCCGTGAAGTGTATAAATCCATGTGTGTGCGGGGTATTATTGCTGAGCATTAGCCAATGAACCGTCTCTTCACATGTCAGGGAGGCAGAAATGAGCAGCGTTATCACCTCCGAGTGAGCGTTCACTTCTTTGTCAGTGAAGCGTTGCTGCTCCTGCATGTGTGTGACTTATTTTACCTTTGCTCCTCTATTTAATGTGACAGCGCTGCTTTCTGTCGGCAGCTGGCGTTAAGCAGCAGAAACGAGGAAGACGGCTCGACGCTCTCAGGAGGCAAAGCTCAGGTGTGTTAATGGTGGCTGTGTTCTGTTTAGTGGAGGCCCAACTGTGGTGCTTGCTGGTTCACTGCCTTGGCTTGAGGAGCTTTAATTAGCTCACCTGTGATAAGTTAGCATGTCTTATGTGTCTCTGGTCTGGCAGCCACTTCATGATGGACACAGTGAAGAAGAGGAGGAGGAGGAGGAGTGAAGATATGAGGGAAACGGTGGCTAACAACGACAGTGGTGGTTATTATCATCAAGGTACACCCTAGAAATGAATACACACTAGTTAAAACAGTTAGTAAATCACTGCTAGCAGCTAGCCAACTCTTTGTACACACTAGTTAAAGCAGTTAGTAAATGCCTGCTAGCAGCTAGCTAAGCTATTGGTCAGCCAACTCTTTGTACACACTAGTTAAAGCAGTTAGTAAATGCCGGCCAGCAGCTAGCTAAACCATTGGTTAGCCAACTCTTTGTACACACTAGTTAAAGCAGTTAGTAAATGCCGGCTAGCAGCTAGCTCAGCCATTGGCTAGTTAACTCTTTGTACACACCAGCTAACACAATTAGTAAATGCCTACTGGTGGCTAGCTAAGCCAATAGCTAGCTTACACTTTGTACACACTGGCTAAGGCAGTTAGGGAACATTGGCTAATCGCTAGCTAACTCTTTGTACACACTAGCTAAAACAGATAATAAGTGTCTGCTAGCTAAGCCAATAGCTGTCTTACACATTGTCCACCCTGGCTAAGGCAGTTGGTATTTGGTCGTGACTAGCTAAGACACTGGCTGGTTCAGACAGTTGGCAAAGGCCTGCTAACAGCTAACTAGCACGGTGTACACATTTGCTAAGACAGAAGTCAACATCTGCTAGCAGCTAGTTATGCTTGTGACTAGCTGACATTACTTTGTACAACGTATCTGAGACAGATAGTAAACAGCTGTTAGCAGCTAGCTTATCCAGTGGCTAGCTGGCACATTGTACACACTTGCTCAAGTCAGTTGCTGGCTAACACATCAGCTGTGATGTTAGCTGCCTCATGAGCTCAAAACATCCCTGAATGTGTCTCAGATGTGTTGTTGTAATCGAGGAACGTGATTATTTATCAACGTTGGCTGTGAGTCAGCTGGAGGTGTTTGTTTGCTAGTCGTTGTTTTGACTGTGAGCTCAGTTTGTTCAACACAACCTTTGACCCAAATACGAAGACGTGGAAGGTTACCCTGCATTTAATTAGACATATTTTGACGCTAACTGCAAATCCTTGATAGATTTATTGTTAGTAATTTTAGAAAAATGAATTTATTTAGATTTTTAATGGCTTTTGAGTCAATAATTAATAATATTGGATAGGAAACTGCTAAATACATGAGTATATCTCATTGTATGAGTACAGATTTGCAGATTTGCAGAGTTAAGACAACACCTACCGTTGATGTGGCATCAGTTGTCAGTGGATATCTGGTTTGGGAGGAAATCTTCACATGTTCACTTGAAATGAAACGCTCCAGGCAAAGGATTTCTTTTTTTTTTTTTTTTTTTTTATCAAAAGTAGCTTGCTTTAGAAATTAGGGTTGATTCTGTGACAGCTTCGGCACACGTGTGAGAACTAGGTCACACAGTATTTAGAATACGTACTTATCGGTGCTTGAAGAGGTTGCCCGTGCCCACCTAAAGAGTTTTAATAGGGTTTGAGTTATTCCATCATCTCCTGCCTGTGTGTGTGTGTGAAGGGTTCATTTCAAGTGTACACACAAGACTAGTTTTACATTTAAAGGACCGCAGATTAATTTTTCGGGTTCGTGTTTTGGTGGGAAAATCCTCCGTCCGGGACTCCCACGTTCTGGTGTGGTTCCCGCTTCTGGACGGAGCCGGACTCCCGGGCCAAGTGTTCTCCTGCAGATGTTTGCGCCGTGTCTCGGAGTGGGTGACATAATTTTTTGACAAGGGATGCCAAGTGTGTGTTGGGGGAGGGAAATGTGGAGGTATTAGGGCAACTGGTCAGACTGGCGGAGAGGCTGTCGACTGATCGGCCCGAACAGATGCACAGGTACACACACTTCCCTTTGTTATATTGCAGGAGTTGCGTTTTGCAGCTGAGATTGCGCATTAAACCCACGTTTGACCGTCTTCTTCTTTCCTCTCAGGTTGTGAGAACGGCTCGAAATGTCATCACTTATTGCCGTTAAAATTCCTGCGAGGGTATTCTGAGAACACACACACACACACACACACAATCTTCGTCCCAACGCGCAACTATTTCCCAACAGGTGCAGAAGCAGATCAGGTTGCAACACTTTTCTTGCTCCCTCCTCCTCCTCCTCCTCCTCCTCCTCCTCCTCCTCTTGTCCTTCCCGCCTCCCTCTCTCTCTCTTTCTCGAAATTAATGCCGTCGAGATCGGCTTTAGAGACGTTTCTGACTACGACGACGAGGAGGAGGGAGGAGGAATGAGGAGGAGGAGGGGGCCGCTAATAACCAGGCAAGGTACACTAATCTCCGATGGCAACATTTGGTTTACCTTAAGCTGGAGGGACAGCTGTATTAAAAGCAGGAATTATCCTAATCAGTTCAAACTCCATCCTCCTCCCTGCTTCACCTCTTTGCATATAAAACTTCCACATTAGGCTTAAGAGTACAACGGCTTAGCTGCTGTTCGCCCTACATCTGTCTTCCCTCGGTGACGACCAATCAGAAAGGTGGAGGGAGGGAGGGAGACAGGAGAAGAAGGTGGATGAAAGAAGACAGGAAATCAGGACAGAAAAAGAGAGGAACATCTTTTACAGTTACAATAACAGTTCAGATTAAATGACCTAGCGCTAGTAGAGGTAGCGGTGGAGCTCGTCTCCTTCATGTTTTTAGTCAGTCTGGTGTTTAAGCCTTAAATGTTGTTACCTTTATTATTGTGGTTAAAAACTTTCTGACTGCTTCTAACAGTAGTCATGTACGGTCTGTGAGGTATTTCCGACCTGTTCTGTCTGCGCTGCAAACAGCTTCTATCTGGATTTATTTTTGATGTTTTCCCTCCTCTCTCTCTGTCTGTCTCTCTCCCTCTCTCTCTCTTTCCGAGGCCCTCGGCACCATAAATCCGACTGATTACTCCGCACCCCTTTTGCTTGACTGCACCTTCACAATCAGCCGTGGCCGCCAACAATGAGGCCCTGATGAATCAAACATCCATGGCATTAGTTTCACCTTGCTGCCCCTTTCCCATGCGCCGCCGCCTCTTTGTCAGGCCCCGGTTTGATGAGAAGGACTACTGACACTGGCTGCACCTATTGATGGACGATTCTGTAAAGACGGACCCCAACAACCCTACCAATCCGCAAACGCTCCTCCCTCTCCTCCACCTCCTCCTCCCCACCTTCATTTGGCCCCAAAAATAGGCAACAAAAGTTGATAGGAGCCCTGCACCAAACCCCCCCACCCATCCTCCCCTGGTGTCTGGTTTGCAGGAGGCTTTGTGTTTAGTTTTTGGCTTTGGGGCGCTTTCTCAATATTTGCTAAAGAGACTGCACCCCTTTAAGACCAGGTGCACACATCAGCCACAACATTATGACCACTGACAGGAGACGTAAATAAAAATCACGATTTTGTGACCGTTCAGTGTTCTGCTGGGAAACTTTTGGACCTGCCATTTGCACCGTCGAGCAACCACCTAGACAAGACCAGGCCCCCCCTCCTTCCTCCTCCACCCAATGGCAATAACACTCCTTGATGGATGCAGCCACCCCCCCAGGCAGGATGCAACCACAAAAACGCTTTAGGAACAAAACATGAAGAACAGCACAAGGTGTTGACCTGGCCTCCAGATTCACTAGATCCCAAACTGATCAAGTATCTGATTCTCTGGTGCACCACCACAAGGGAGACCTGCACAATATTAGGAAGGTTGTTAGACATATTCCATTGTCTAGGTCATGGTGCATCTGAAAATCAATCCACCCTAAACTCCCCACCACTCATTTACAAGTTAAGACTTGGATGAAACGTCTAATAAAGCTGCTCTCACCTCAAGTTTCCTTCTCGACATAATTCACATGTCAAGCTCTTTATTTTCTGAGGTGAGTCTCTAGACAGGCTGAAGTGGTCCTCTGTCTTGTGCAGCGTGCAGCACGGCGGCTCGGCGCTACTAGCACCGAGATCAAACCCTAAATGCGCCGTGAAAAGTGTTCGGGGGGCCGCTAACAACTAGCACAGACTGCCGGTGTGTACGAGGGGAGGTAGGGACAGATTTGCCACGATGCTCGAGGCTGCTCATAATGAGAGAGAGAGAGAGAGAGAGAGAGAGAGAGAGAGGGGGAAGCGGCGAACGCTCATCCAAACGTGCTACTCACAATGTTTTATTCATGGGGAGATATTTGATTATATTTGAATTTAATTGACATTTGGAGATAAATGAAGAGTTTCATTCCAAAAATGAGACATCCACTATTTAACGAAATTAACACCTCCTCTTGGAGAGCGATGACTGACGTGAGAGTAAAAATGGTATCCGGACAAATAACTTTATAATAAAGCTTTAAGGTTGAATGTGTGAAGATGTGGGCTCATTGTAGATTAGCAGGAGTGTATGAAAGCAATTAAACGCATGAATGAATCAACTGATCCAGTGCAATGTTATAATATACTTTTACTGGCAACTGAACGCTAGCAAGACCTCAGCAACTCAGCTGTGCATCATCAGCATACGAGTTGACTCCTGCACACTCATTAACTGTTACTATCTCCCCGTGCATTATAATAGCATGCTAAATGAAGCTAATTAGCTTGTTTAGACTGAATCAGGCTAGCTGTTTCAGTGCTATGCTAAGCTAAACAGGTCTTGGCTACTGTACTTTTAATGCACATCGCATCCAGTCTCTTCTCTGCAGAGTGGAGGTGCTTTTCCGGGAGGTTGCATCGCGGGACGTGCCGTGTGTCCGTCCACCGCGGCTCTGCAACCGTTCCATCAGGTGAGCCGTGCCCAGCCGGCGTCCTCGTTTATTTGCCGGCGCTCCACAATTTATTCGGCCATTTATTGTGCTGGAATTTTAAATTGTTTTTTTGGGGTGCTGCAGGAAATATTTAACCATTTATTTGTCATTTGATTTGCGGCGTAATTTGGAAAAGGGAAAATGGAGCAAATGTTGGCCCTTCTCTTTTTATGCTGCACCTTTTGTGTCGTGTCTCTGTCTCTCTTTCAGTAATATCTGCTTCCTGTTCTCCTCCCGTGGAGGCGCTCAGCGGGTCGCTTCACATCTCCTCGGCTCCGGATGGAAAGGAGGTGAAAGACAGGTAAATGTGCTGGGAGGAAACTTGATGGTAACGGCACCAACATTTCTCTCCATCACGGTCCAAGGAACACTAATGATAATAATAATGACATTTACAAACATAGACTTATAGAATTATATCTTTTTATTTCGGTTTGAAGCTTAAATTACATTTTATTTTAGCGGGAGGTCTGGTCTGGTCTGGTCTAGTCTAGTCTAGGTGGGTGCTACATGTCTAAGTAACATGCCAGGTAGTAAAGAAAGAAGAAGAGAACCAGGACTCCTCAAGTTCTGTCATTTTCCAGCTTATCCAACATTCACACAGACTTTCAAAGACACTCTTTTTCTCTAACAGAAGCTCTTCCTAGCCCTCAGCTAAGAGTAGCTCTTCCTAGCATTCTAGCTAACAGTAGTTCTTCCTTGCTTCCCAGCCCCCAGCTAATAGTAGCTCTTCCTAAATTTCTAGCTTCCTAGTCCCCCAGCTAACAGTAGCTCTTTCTAGCCTCCTAGCTAACAATAGTTCATTCTTGCCTCCCAGCTACCAGTAACTCCTCCTAACTTCCTAGACCCCCAGCTAACAGAAGCTCTTCCTGGCTTCATAGTGTCCCACCTAATAGTAGTTTGTGTTCTTTTCCTATACGTTTTTATAGACCATGAACAAACATTAGTGTCCAAAACAGATCCAAAAACAAACCCTGGTGGTTCTCTGATACGATCCTTTGTCTAAAGGTCCCGTGTGAATCGTTGGAGCTGACTGTACGCTCCAGCCTGAATGCACTGTTTACTGTATAACGGATTTCGGTTGCATGTTTGCCGGCATTTGGAGTCGATCCATGGAATAATAAAAAAAAGAAAAAAAGAAAAAATCCCTCTTTGTTCGGGATGATGGCTTCCCTTCAGTCTCAACATGTGTCCGGCCCAGTGAGGTTTAAATCTGCCCACCTGTCCACGCACTAATCCTCCCAGCTTTATTACAAAACTGTGCAATTAATTAAAGGCTCAATCGCTGGGATTAGTAACCTACATTCAACCTGATACTCGTATCAGTAACTCTGCAAAAAATAGAAATAAATAAATAAATAAAAGGATGTTTTTTAGGGATTTATTTATGTCTGGATTCGAATGCTTCACATTGTCCTGAAACTTTAAACTGTCGCCAGGAAACAAACCAGAAGTGGGGCCGCCCTTGTTTACAGTGGCGCTGCAGAGATTAAGATTATCCGCGCTGTATGTTTACAGCGTAATGAAACAGGCCTGATATAATGACCATCAAATCTGGATTAGGTCATTCACAGCAGAGGAGGGAATTTATTCCAGTGATTATTGTGAGCGGGGCTCAGCTGCACGACAATCCCTGACCGGGCTGACGTATGCCTCAACACCTCACACACACATCTTTCCATACATTTATGAATAAACATCCCAGCCTATTTAACCCCCGTCACTTTTATTATTATCATCATAATAATAATTCCCATGCACACGGCGGCTTTGTGTGTTTTGCTGCAAACACATAGCAGGTGCTGTCAAAAAGTGTGTGTGTGTGTTTGTGCATGTGTGTCGACCGTTACAAAAGCAGGTTATGGCAGCGCAGAAATGACACGGTGCAACAGATGATGGGCATTATCCCATCAACCTGCTGTTTCTGTACACACTCTGTCCCCTCTATGTTCTCTTTGAAAGGACAGCAGGAGTGTGTGTGTCTGTGTGTGTGTGAAGGGAGGGAGGCCTTTCACACACACACACACACACACATTTTCCATGCACACACACACACTCTGCACCTGTCACAAACAGCCTGTCAGAGCAGAAGAAAAGAAAGTTCAGCCATGAGGAAGGACTGAGGGGAAGGGCTGTTTGTTTGAGCCAATATGGGGTTTGAAGGCCGTAACTGATACAGACTCATCAAACATGTGACTGAATCTGACACAAACTGGAGTTTAGCGAGAGGTGAATTTATTTTTTTTAAGTACTGAGGACTGTTTATCGAGCTAACTTTGGACGGTGAAGGGGTGAAACCCTAATTAAATTACCTCTCTGTCTATACATCGCTATCTTAAATAAAATGTCCAGCAGCTAGCCCGTGTGGCTAGTTGACACCATGTGATTAGGATGATTATTTTGTCCGATGTTTTACTCGAGTAAGAAGCTGTGGTAGTAGTTGCTAAAATAAGAAACTCTAAAAGCTAGCAACTCAGCTAATAGTAGTTCTTCCTAACTTCCTAGCTTCCCAGCTAACAGTAGCTTTTCCTAGCTTCCTAGCTAACAGTAGTCCTTTCTAGCCTCCCAGCTAACAGTAGCTCTTCCTAGCCTCCTAGCTAACAGTAGTCCTTTCTTGCCTCCCAGCTATTAGTAGCTCTTCCTAGCGTCCTAGCCCTCCAGCTAACAGTAGCATCCTAAATTCCTAGCTTCCTAGTCCCCCAGCTAACAGTAGTACTTCCTAGCCTCCTAGCTAATAGTAGCACTTCCTAACTTCCTAGCCCCCAGCTAATAGTAGCTCTTCCTAGCCTCCTAGCTAACAACAGTTCTTCCTTGTCTCCCAGCTACCAGTAACTCCTCCTAACATGCTAGGCCCCAGGTAACAGTAGCTCCTCCTAGCTTCTTAGCCCGCAGCTAACAGTAGCTCCTCCTAGCCTCCCAACTGAAAGTAGCTTCTCCTAGCAATCTAGCCTCCCAGCTAATATCAGCTCTTTCTAGCTTCTTAGCCCTGCAGCTAATAGTAGATGTTCCTAGCTTCCTAGCATACCAGCTGACAGTTGCTCCCCCTAGCTTCCTAGCCCATGTGCCTGGCCGACGCCATGTGCAAGTGCTTGACCAATCAGAAATGTCTAGCTATGTAAAGTTCCCGTGTTTTGAAAAGCACCACCGCTCAATCAGAGACTATATAGAGGTAAAATCATTTCCCTGGAGCTTAATTTAGACCTTGTGTACTTCCAAAGGTCCCCAGTCCGTTGGGGGGGGAGTTCCTGCGATGCAGTGAGCAATTGGGACGTCCCAGATGAGGTCAGGACCTCAGTGGTTCCCCTCTCACAGCAGGAGAAGGCCACGAGGCTCAGTAGCAATCACGCCCGACGTGACTGACACATTCAGGTTGTGATGGAAGAACAATATCAGCTCAGTATATCAGCAAACACGAGAGGATCTGCATGCGTACGGGTGGAAACCTCGCGTATAATGTACCTCACCAGAAGGTTAACTTCGCCGCCTGTAAATTGCCGCCGCCCCCCCACCACCACGACTGGACAATAGGCTCAGCAGTGGCCTGGTGATTGCCTCTTTTCAAATGGAAATGCCGGGTTGCCTCTCTTCTGCCCGGTTCCCCCTAAGCAGTGTACAAATTACAGTTTACAAGGCATGGAGGAATAAAAAAAGAAAGAGTAGATAGACAGGAAAAAAAAAAAAGAGAGAGGAGGTGGGAGGGAGGGTGAGCAAAGCAGAATATCTTTTCTCTCGCCATTTATTATTATTTTTTTTTAATTCAGCAAAGTGACATGTAAATTAGCCTTTAAGTGCTCCACTCGGGGACTGTGATCGTGCCCTAATTGTCACAGTCAATTGTGGCCAACAGTCTCTTCAATCCAGGCAGCTTTTGACAACAAGCACGCGAGGATCAAAAGACAAATCATCGACTTCCCTCGACACACGCGGGCCTCCGCCGCCGCCTGTGTTTTTAGGTGGATGGCAAAGGGGGGGAAAAAAAATGGTCAGAAAGAGCAGGAGGCGAGAGCGATGGCGTTGCTCCGTACGAGACAGAGGGATGACGGGAAGCGGCTTCCTGCACACAACGCTAAACAAAATCCCTTTGAGTGTCGAGATAACAAGTGCCACGGGTGACAATATGGGAGAGGATGTCTAAAAATGAGCGGTGGAAGGTAGACAGTGGTGACTTCAGTCCTGCAGCAGGGCCATAAACTTCAGCGGACGATGAAACGGATGTGTCCGAGGCGGCGGCGGTGCTGAAAAATGACGAGCACGTTTGAAACAGGAAAAATACTCGGTAGTCTTATCGAAGAGGCCGAGGGTTCAAATCTGACTTCTGTGCAGTTGGTGGAGAAGAAAATAAAACCAATTTGCTGCTGTCTGGTTTATAGTTAGTGATCCTTTTGGGCAGACAAACAAACACACACTTCAGTTTGTCATGTTTGGAGGCAATGCATCGACTGAGAGTAAATTCGGACGGTCGTAGGCGACGTCCTGGCTGGAAGTCGGCTTGTTTTCCTGTTCTCTGTGCAGATTATTTTAGGTTAAGAATCACTTTCAGAGTTCTCATCTCCAATTTTATGTTATTTTTTCTTAAGATAGTGAAACACAGAGTCCATGGTTGACTGATAGCTGCTCTAGGTGAGCATTTATAACCTTAGCCTAGCCTCCCTGCTAATAGTTGCTCTTCCTAGCCCCCCAGCTAACATAGGTTCTTCCTAGCTTCTCAGCTAATAGCAGCTCATGTTAGCCTCCCAGTTAATAGTAGCTCCTCTTGGCACTGCAGCCTCCTCCTCTTCACATAGTAGCTTCTCCTAGCTTCCTGGCCTCCCAGCTAACAGTAGCTCTTCCTAGCCTCCCAGCTAACAGTAGCTCTTCCTAGCCTCCCAGCTAACAGTAGCTCTTCCTAGCCTCCCAGCTAACAGTAGCTCTTCCTATCCTCCCAGCTAATAGTAGCTCTTCCTGGCCTCCTAGCTCTTTCTAGCCTTCTAGCAAAAGTTAGCTCCTCTTGCTTCCTAGCCTCCCAGCTAATAGTATCTCTTCTTAGCCTCCCTGCTAATGCTAGTGCTTCCTAGCCTATCAGCTAATAGGAGATTCTACTAGCTTCCTTGCCTTACAGCTAACAGTAGCTTTTCCTAGCCTCCCAGCTAACAGTAGCTCTTCCTAGCCTCCCAGCTAACAGTAGCTCCTCCTAGCTTCCTGGCCTACCAGCTAATAGTTGCTCTTCCTGTTTCCTCTTTTAATTGATGAATCCCGACTACTGCCACCTGCTGGTATGGAGAGTTATTTCCGTGCGTTCAAGTGCAACGTTTTGTCCCAGATATGGGAGACATCAGGCAACACCATAATCGACTTCTGATGTTTGCTTGGTGTCTCTGGTCCTTTTGCAAATATGTTAAACCACTTTTATTTATTTTTTTAACCAAAGGACATCCTAGATTATAAAGAATCAATACCAAAAAAGGTGACTCTGGGTTTTGAAAAGTCAGCCCAGCCAACCGTTCTCCCAGCGTTGCATGTGATTGCAGATCTTGTTTTGCTCCCTTTTTTTATCAGTAAGCAGCAACTTTCTTAAGTGTTTTCCTTCCTCTCCTAGTAGCTGATGCACGGCTCACATGGACGGATCTGACTGAGCGGGAAGTCTCGAAGAGTCGGACAAGGTTTGGGCAGATGTAAGTTAGATCTTTTAAATCTCTCTCCGTGTCCTCAGAGGATGTAAACTCATACACGGAGGCAGATATTAAGAGCACGCTGATATGCAAATGTCTGTCGAGATTAGAGCTACAACAATTATTCAAATGTTTGATTAATTATTCATCGGAGACGCCGTCAATTATTCATTTCGGTGAGCGATAAGTCTTTTTTTTTTTTTCTTCATCTTGGAGTGAAAACTTTTCTTGAGGGATCTATCAGAATCCCAATCAAAACCATTTTATTTGTGAAGTACAGTAAATGTGCAGGAGTTGTTTTGGTGGCACGCAGAGATACAGAGAGAGACTACTAACTCCATCTCCTTGTGTCTGGATGATTTCTGACCTCTTGGAAGGTTTTTAACTTTTATTTATTGAAGCCGCCGGGTTTTGAATCTTATCGGTTTAAATGGGAACATGCAGCCACATGTACTCAAAGTTGACTCTGGCTTCTGTTGCACGTCAAACCCTCTGCCCCTCCCGGCAATCTCTGTTTGTAATCAGCTGTCAAATAAAAACAAATAACAATATCAATGCTTTGAGATATCCTGCAGGAATAGTTGCGTTATTTAAGAAATGTATTAAAAAACTAGTCGGCAGGTAACGTATCGGCAAAACAAAAAGTCTCCAACAAGCGAACAGCAATCAATACAAGAGAGTCCCAGTAACTCTGCATGCATCATTCATTCACACACATTTACATATTAAAGTTCATGTCTGGATTTAAATTTAAATAAAGAAAAAAGAAGAAGAAGGTGTTAAAGAGAATAAAAATGGAGAAAAGTTTGCGCAGACATTTGACCTCTTTCCACGGGGGAAAAAGAAAAAAGAACGCCGAGCGCATGATATGTTTGTTTCTCGCTCAGATAAGTGGTCATTTGTAGAAGCCTCTGCTCGCTTCTCAGCTAACAAGAGCAACATAAGAAAATCAATAGTTTTTTTTTGGTGTGAGCATTTGTTTCTGCAGCAATCTGCTACGCACCCGTCGTGTTCTCTCTGTGAGCTTTTCTTGTCCGACCGAGAGAGATCAGAAATGCTCTTAAAAGAGCTTTTTTCTTTTCCCCCCCTCTCTCTCGCTCTCTCTCTCTCTCTCGCTCATGGCAAATGTAAACTAAATTCATTTTGCATGTTTGAGGAGTTCTCGCAGATCACACGCTCGAGCCTTCGCCTCTCGCTCTTTAATTGTCCGTCAATCTCTCTGAGCCCGTTGTGGTGCTGAGGCTGCAGCGGCGGCGTCGGCAGCGGGCGGCGGCGGCCATCACAGAGCCAAAACCCCGTCGAGAGATGTCGAGTTTGATGTTTTCCCGGAGCTGGAAGAGCCACAAACGCAGCGCCGAGGGGAGATGGGATCTGGGATGCTTCTGTCGTGCATTCAGGCCCCAGTCCCAACAACAAGCGTTATTTTAATTAAAAACGAGGCTAAACTCGCTCTCGGGCCTGAAAGCACAAACTGTGTGTGAGGGTTTTAACGCTGGAGAGGCCGGGCTGCAGCCACTTGACAGCTGTTTTGAATTGTAAAAGTACATTTTGAAACTGTCCCTCCCTTTTCCCTTTTTCTTTCTAGACCCACTTTCTAGTCCAGCCAGCTTTGTTTGCTTCTGGTTGTGTATCTGCTGCTGAAACTTCCCTCTAACTTCCTCTGACCTCTGATCTCCACCTGTACGCCGGTGCAGACCTGAACCCTCGTCTCTAAAATCCAATCTTAACGTCTGAGACTCGTCATGAGGTGGGGCTCATCCGTGTTACCGTCACACTCTGTGGTTTTATTACAACACAGACTCATGGCAGCCAACGAAACGACACCCAGAGTGACGCCCAGATGCTTCATAGGGGCGCACAAAGCCACGCAATTATATTCTGGTTACGTCTCGGCAACACAAACATTTGGTTTGATTCTGGCAACAAGAGCAACAATCAATCAGTTAATCAATCTTTAAACACTGGGTCAGGTTTAGATGCCAAGTAGTGTTCGGTTAGATATCGGCAACTTGGTTAGATTCATCAATATTTGGTTAGAGTTGGGCAACAAAAGCAGTTGGTATAGATTGGGAAACTCTCTGGTTTAGGTTTAGGCAACAAAAAAGGTTTGGTTTGGTTAAGGAGACAGAAATGATGTGTTAGAGTTTCTGTATCTGATATGTTTGGTTAGAGTTGGGCAACAAAAAGATTTGGTAGAAAGTTTACACCACAAAAAACACTAGGTTTAAGTTTAGGCAACAAATAGATGTGGTTAGATTTAGTTGACCGGAGCATTTGGTTACGTTGATGCAACAAAAACACTTGGTTAGTTTCAGGTGACGTACCTTTACGTGTTGGAAAAATTCGGTTTCGAGTTGGGCAACGGGAACAGTTGGTGTAGTTTATTTTATAAAAACACTGGGTTAATTTTAGGAAACATAAACGCTCTGTTAGGTTCAGGCAATAACAAACTTAAAAACTTACAAGGTTTAGATAATTAAAACAACTTGGTTAGATTCAGGGTACAGATCTTTATGTGTCTGCAGTATTTGGTTAGTGTTGGGCAACAAAAGCAAGTGGTATAGTTCAGGAAACTCTCTGGTTTAGGTTTAAAAGTTGATCGGAACATTTGGTTTGGTTAAAGAGACAGAAATGATGTGTTGGAGTTTATGTATCTGATATATTTGCTTAGAGTTGGCCAACAAAAAGATTTGGTTTGAAGTTAACACCACAAAAAAAAAAAAAAATTCAACAAATAGACTTGGTTAGATTTAGACAACACAAACTTTTGGTTAGATTTTGGGAACAGGAACAACTTGGTTTTGCTTTAGTTGACGCCTAGTTTAATGTGTCGGAAATGTTCGGTTTGAGTTGGGCAACGGGAACAGTAGGTATAGTTTATTTTAGAAAAAATTTGGTTAGATTGAGGCAACAAATCAACTTGGTTAGGTTGAGGTGACCAGAACATTTGGTTACGGTGATGCAACAAAAAACACTGAGTTAGATTCAAGACATGGATCTTGACGTGTCTGAAATATTCGGTTGGAGTTGGGCAACAAAAAGATCTGTTGAGGTTTACACTACAAAAACAACTGGGTTACGTTTAGGCGACAAAAGCTTGACGCTGTGTTTAAGCAACTCCAACACTCGGGTCAAGTTTCGGCAACACACACATGTGGTTTGATTTTGGCAACAAGAACAATCAATCAGTCTTGAACACTTGGGTTTAGGCGCCAAAAATATTCATTTAGACTGAGGCAACAAAAATAATTTGGTTAGTTTTAGCAACTAGAACGTTTGGGTTAGATTGAACCAATCAGTCAATCTGAAACACTCAGTTTTAGGCAACACAAGCAACTTGGGTTAGATTCAGGAGATAATGTGTCCGAAACATTTGGTTAGAGTTGGGAAGAAACAGAAGCTGTTGGTGTAAAGTATACACCACAACCCCAACAATCGGGTTAGACTCCGGCAACATTCGGTGAAACGTTTCATCGGTCGCGCGTCTTGAAATATTCGGTCAGTTTTAGGAGACAGATCGTCGTGTGTCTGAAGTTTACGCCACAAAAACACTAGGTTCAGGTTTACGCAACAAAAACACTCGGTTAGATTGAGGTGACCAGAACGTCTGGTTGGATTTAACCACAGAAACACTCGGTTAGGGTTCAGACAACAGAAGCAACAAGAACTGGAGTTTAAACCCGTTAAGGCTCAGATCTGTTTCACTGGAACTTATGTCATGAGCTCCCCTGAGACCTCTGCAGCATCTTCATCCCTCCACGCTCTGCAAACACACGGACAATCAAACTACAATCATCTGACTCTGAGAATACGTTTTATCCGTACAGAAAGCAGCGTGTATGAGGTTTGTTTGTTTGTGTGTGTGTGTGTGTGTGTGTGTGTTAATCAGAGGTTAAAAGGCTTTGGTTCGGTTTTCCCACGCTGCGTGAAATTCTCTTGAAGACTATTTTCTGTCCTGATTAGAATCAAACTCTTGGGGTTAGGGTAGAGAAGCTGAGTCACTGTTTTGCTTGGAAACATGTCACATTTGTTTGTGCCTACACTTTCACTTTTTTGGGGCTGTCGGCGCCGGTATCACGTAACCTGTGGGCGCGCCTCAGTTCCTTTGACCTTTGACCTTTTCCGCTGTTGCAGTGTCGCTCAAACAATAGACGTTTCAGGATTTAAAAGCGTTTTAAGTCTTGGTTCGTCGCTGGTCAAGCTCCTGATCTGAGCCTGGGCGTAGATTCATCTCCTCCACGTCATGTGACTCTCACAGATCTAAATTAGGCCAATAATCAGGGACGCCTGGCGGCCGAGTCGTCGCATGCACAACATGTACATGCAACTGTGTTTCGGTCCCGAGGCGTTGTTCCACAATGGCATCCCCTCTCTCTCTCTCTCTCTCTCTGCTCTTAGCAGCAGAGCGAGCATGTAGAACCGTTAATTAGAGCAAACATGGACGCGGTGGTGTGTTCTCTTTAAAAAATAAAAACCCCTGATCTGATTTCTCTCTGCAGGCCATCCCGCCGCCGCCGCCACCGCTGCCGGTCCAGGCTTCCAGTCAGGGGTCCGTGCGCAGGAGACGCGTGAGTATTTTATCTGGAAATTTGTCAGATTTGTTCCCTAGAAGTTAAACGCCAGCCCGTGAGTCAACCACGGGGAGATTATGTTACTGCTCCACGACCTCTGACCTCTTTGTGTTTATAAGTCTGGTGAGAAACAAGAGCGTCCGCTGACAGATTTGACTTTTATTATTAGTTTTATTATTATTATTATTATTATTATTATTAACGGTGATTTTGTGTTTGTCGCTCAAGCAGCAGCAGCAGCAGCAGCAGCAGCAGCAGCAGCTGACATGTAGCACGGCGGCGAGCGTAACCCGACCACTCCGCATAGAAACAGAAGTTGTAATTAGACTGACAGATTCTCCAAATACTGCGAAACATTCCAGCGGCCCCGCTGCACCACTGTCTTTATGTGTTTACGCCGTGGAAAAAAAAAAAAGAAGAAGAAAGTGGGGCCTTTTATCCTCCGAGCCGAGGAGAGAGAGAGAAAGGGGGAAAGAGAGGCCGGGAAAAATTGGGATTATAATCTGGGCGATGAGCGGTCACGCCTCAGGCACACAGCTGCACAAATGCACAGCTCCCATTTAGGTGTCGGACATTAAAACCCATTAAAGTCAATTTAAATGATTTTTTATTTATTTTTATATTTTTTTTTTATTTTCCTCGGCGAACATTTCAACTTCAAAAATAAAAAAAATATAAAATAAAATAAGCCAGGGTGGATAACGTGCAGCGAGATGTTTTTTTTTTTTTTTTTTTTTTTTTTATATATAAATTTTTTTTTTTATTCAGACACAAATAAATAAATTATAAAGAAAAATACAAATAATTCACCGGAAACCGTTGATAGATGACTGAACATTTATTTGACAATTCATGACAATTTCTCCACAAACATTTAGACACATTACTATAATTTAATCCCACAACATTTTATTTATTTTCGCATTTTTAATTTGAAATTAACAAAAAGAAATAATAATAATCGAGCGATAGATTTTTCAATTTCATTTTTTTTGTGTGTGTGTTTTTCTCGGTGCCTCCTCCCCTCATTTACACCAATATATTCATTAAGCACAAGGTCCCCCTATAGGTCACACACCGACTGTAATCCGTTTTCACGGTGAATATGCGGCGGCCCCACCGAGGAGGAGGAGGAGGAGGAGGAGGAGAGGCTGCGTGCGTAAAATAAATAATAAAAAAAAAAAGGTGCCACTCCACGCTCTCTGCTGGGATGAATGGGACACGGAGTTAAAGCAGCTACGGATCAAGTGTGTGTGTTTGAGGGGGGGGGAGAGAGAGAGGGAGAGGGAGAGGGAGAGGGAGCTTGACTGCTTCGTTTACACGCAAGCACCGTGGTAGTAAATTACGCGTGACAATAATTCACCCAGGACTGGATCCACTTTAACTAAAAACTTCACTTTTACGCACCTCTCGCCTTCTTCTTCTTCTTCTTCTTCGTCTTTTTGTTTTTGATTGAAAATAAGAAAGAATTAAATTATTTCATGATCTAAATATCTAGATAAATGTTGTGCGTTCTGATAAAAGTTGGAGAGAAAGTAAAGTTGCGCGTAATGACGCAGGAAGAACATTTTTTTTGTTTGTTTCCTGGTGGAATTAAAGACTCTAAAGTGTCATTTATTGTTTTAGTTTTTTTTTGGGGGGGGGGGGGGGGGTTGTAAGGTGGGTGTAAAAGGGGGCATCAACCAGTTCAGCCTCTTGATTGATGATTTAATTAGCCGTACAGTGGCGAACTGCAGGAGGACAGGACACTAAATAATACTTTATTTACATAACCAATCACGGAGCTGCAAAGGTGGAGCTTCCTCTCTCTCTCTCTCCCCCTCTCTCTCCCCCTCTCTCTCTCTGTTGCAAGTCAGACATGGCTGAGATGGTTGACTTCTTTAATAAATGCGGGATTCATCCTGTTAAGTGGCGCCCGAAACGAAAAATCACTCTAATAATCCTGGAATATTCCTCTTAATATTCCTGCAGGGGCCCCGCGCTGTTGTGTCTGCGGCTCTGCGCAGCGACTTTACACTCACTTTATTGCACTTTATGGTATTTTATCAGCTCCTTTAGTGCCGTCTCAATGTCCCCGCAGAGGCTGCAGCCGGTGTCTGTCACCGCCGGGCTGACGGGGTGTGCGTGCGGCCGTGGCCGTGCGAGACCTCGCGTTTGTTTCCAGCGTTTGTTGCAGAATGCGCAAATATGCAGAAAGAAAAAATTAGTAAAAAAATTAAAAAAGGAGATTATTTCTCCTGATTAGGAGGTGAATGTTTGTGGAGTTTAACCAGTTACGTGCAGGACAGGTACATTTTAACCTAATAAAACTACATTTACTTCCTGTTATGTGCATTTGTTCTTTTAGTTTTTTGCGTAATTTTGCTTAAATTCTCAATAAAGCAAATTAATTAAATTATGCAAAATACAAGAAAGCATCTAAAGAATGGAAACAAACTTAAACAAACTGTTTAATTATTGTTTTAAATTATATCTATGCATATATATTAAAAAAAAGTAATGTTTTGCGTTAAATGACACGGAACACAAACGCAGTATTTTTTGCAGTGGAGCTAAAAGCCGATCATCCTCAAACCTTTTTGCAGTCGCAGCCAATTACAATAATGAAGAATTTGTGGAATCGCGTCCCCACCCCAGCATGCAACTCCTGCAGCAGCCCGCCGTATCAACCCCTGGCATTTCTGCAAATTAGATATATAGATATATATATGTAGACATATATATATATATGTTAAAAATAAAAATAATCCTTACATGACTGCGGCCGGCGTGGACGCGCTCCAAGTTTCTCCCCCTTTCTACACACAGACACAGAAGACAGAAAAAAAAAATAAAAAGAAGAAGCAGAAGCAGAAGAAGAAGAAGAGCACACCACTGTCGCCTGTTCTTTGCTCCGCGTCGAAGCCCGACATAGTTGGTTTCACTCAAAAAGAGAAGAGATGGTGAAAGAGAGAGGAGAGTGAGGGAAAGAAAAGAGGAGGAGGAGGAGGGGAGGAAAGAAGAAGAAAAAAAAAAAACTTCAACCCAGAAGATGCTCACGTTTGGCTCTCCTCAATTATCCCCTCCCGTGAAGATAGGTGGCGTGCGTTTCAGGGGGCTTCTCCTCTGTGTTACACGGCAAAGAAAAGGAGGTGGAAAGAAAAAAAATGTCATTAGAAGAGGCGTAACACGTCAGTCCCTACCCAGGTTTGTTTCCTGGAGTGGGTGTAAGACATCAGTTGTAAACCTGCCCTAGCAGGAATAGCGGTCCCTCCCTCCTCCCAACTATTTCTAAGGCTTTATTTCTAACGCTTTATTATCACCGGTGGAAAAGGATCCGCTCACCGACGCGCTCCGGTATCATCCCTCCTCGCGACTCCTATTCACAAGACACCTCTTTACACCTCCTCAAAAAAATAACCAAAACAGGTATGTGCCTCCTCTTTTTTTTTTTTTTTTAATTTAAAGCTCCTTTTTTTTTTTTTTTTTTACCGCAGAAATGTTGGATAATAAACTTCTTTACCGCGATGCGCCTTCCTTCCTTCCTTCCTTCCTTCCTTCCTTCGTTCGCGTCAGAGCCGGAGCTCAACTTCTCCTCACCTGCACAGGTGCAGAGAGGTGCGATGTTTTTCCTTTTTTTAAAAAAAAGAAAAAAGCTCCGCGATGTGTTGGAGGCGTCCTGCAGGTTTCTGACAGCCCCGGGAACGGGGGCTCTTTCCTGGGCGTTTGGCGCTGCTCAGCCCCGCTGGAGGAGAGAAATGAATCCCGCTTTCTCCTCCCGACTCCCTTCGCCTTTCAGCTTTTAGATTAGTGTCTGTTTCTATCATTCGACTTAAAAAAAACAACAAACAAACAAAATAAAAAAGAAGAGGAAGAAAAGGAAAGGGGCTCCTGTGAATATTCCCTCATCCTGATAACGGTATTCAGGCTGATGAATTAGGTGGCGAGCCGAACGAGCCACACAAGCGATCTGAGTCTTATCGCTTTTGTTTATGCGCCATTTGTGCCTTAAAGATTTTCCCTCTCGTCCGGAGTCATTTGGCACATTCGAACAATTATTCCCCATCTGTTATTTATTAACTGTTGACAGGAGGAGCCTGGGTGGCGGTGTATTAAACGTGGAAGTGCCATTTTCCAAGTGTTTATTGAAAGTTCTAGGACTTTTAATCAGGCTCGTCCCTGAGCTCTGGACCTGGCCCCGAAAATCTGACACCAAATGTGATTTATTGGCCCGTTTGTCGCTCGGTGCCAAAGTACCCCCCGGACCCGAAGGCGCAAAAGATCCAGGCAGATCCGAGCAGTTTTAATCGCGATAATAATTAAAAAACACGAGCTAAATTGTAGATTTTGTTAATAGTGTGTGGAATAGTGAAGATAATAATAATAAAAAAGAAGAAGAAGCGGGCGAAAGGGGAAAGTTTTAAGGGTGAAATGAGAGATTTTCGGTGGAGCTGTCTTTGGATAAAAGGTGGTTTTGCTAAAATAATTCGTCCTCCCTGCTGCTGTTAATGCCACTAAGCTGAGAGCCGATCAGAGGGAAATCAAAATTAGATGGACACGGATCCCCGAGCTGCTGCTGCTGCTGCTGCTGCTGCTGCTGCTCCTCAGACTCTCACCCACGGCTATTTTCTTTTTTTTTTTTTTTTTAAATCTGTCCCTCGATCCAAGTCACATTTTCAGTTTCTTGTCCGGCGCAAGTGGATCCTCAGTCCTAATACTCACATTGTTGGTGCTGGTGTGTGTGTGTGTGTGTGTGTGTGTGCCTCTGTGTGTGTGTGTGTGTTTCCCGTCAGATATCAAGCTGAAATCAAGGAATCGAGTCCATGCGAGCTGCCATCTGATCCCACACACACTTATCAATGAAGCAAGAGATCATGGCGGATGGCCCCAGGTGTAAGAGGCGAAAACAAGCCAACCCGAGACGGAAAAACGGTAAGAAAATCACGGGGGGGAGACCGAGCCGAGCCGAGCCGAGCGGTCGGTGAGGGAGGAAGGGAGGGAGGGGGGGTTATGTTTGGATGGAAGCCTGGTTTGAAGGTTTCCACTGCGGTTCGGGGGCTGTGTGAGAGTCCGGCGGCTGGTGCGCGTTCTCTGCCTCGCTCTTGTTTTACGCAGGGATGAAAGTGGGAACCGCTATCCGGGGGAGAGACACTGAGTCCGCGCTGCTGAGGCTTCTCTGGGATGTGTGGAAATAGATGTATAAAAAAAATAAATAGCGGTTTGTGTGTGTGGAGAGAGAGAATGGGATTATTTTCGGTTGAAGCTTGTGAGGAAACTTGTTGGAAAGTTGGCGGTTGCCGGTTTGGTTGCTCGCCGGGACGAAATTCCGCCATGGGGGTGACCGTGTGGCGGTCCCCGAGCCCTCAGCGCTGGCTGGAGCGGACCCACGCTGCTCCGTGGACAACTCCAACCTTGTGACTTTTTGGTTTTTAATCGTCGCCGCTGCCTCGTTCCTCGTTCCTCCTTCCTCGGGCCTGTTCCAGTCATTTAACCGCCACACTGTCGCTGCTCTCCGGGACAAACCCAAATAATTCACACGGTGGCATTTTTTTATTTTTTATTTTCTTTCAACCTGTGCGTGTTTTTCTTATTTATTCCCCCCCACACACGCCACGGAGTCTATTGTAGTGGAGGACTCATGACATGTCCGATAAATGCTGGACATTAATTGGGTCTGGGCCGGGCCCGCTCCGCTGGAAGAGGTGGAGATTTGTTGCTTTTCTTTCTCCATTTGACTGCACACTTTCCCACAAGAGGCAAATCTGCAGTGACATTTCCTGGCCCCGTTATTCCTGATTATTCCACACAGGCTCCAAACTGAGGCAGCGTGCGTAAAACACGGAGGTCTGTGGATTTGGATTGAGCCGCTTTTCTTTTCTCCTCTACTCTCTCTTTTTTTAATTTTATTTCCTTTATTTATCCTCCTCTTCCTCCAAAACAACAGTTTTTTAATCTCTGCCCCCACAGGTTATTCATCTAGATCAGATTTCATTTATTGATTTCACACAATCAATAGCAGACAAGCATTTTGTTCCACACTAAATAGGAGCAGGAGAGAGAGCAGAGCAGGGCTGCAGATTTCTAACACACAAATATAGATATAGATATTTATACACGTCTGTCTGTCTTGTCTCGTCTGCGGCCCGTCTTTACTCCCTCTGAGAAGAATGGGACACGTTTGGAGACGTGGCGGCCTGCTCGGCTGCGGCCACCTGTTTAGTAAAAGGAGCAGCAGCGTTTGATAAAATAATATTAGCAAAGCAAATATCATTTTCACACCACCGAGACCCGAGGAGAGACGCAGAGCTCTAGCCACGTATTTCCTCGTCTTCTAAACTCTTTCAAGCTGCAGAATATGTTCAGGGAGGAAAAACACAATCATTTGAAAATGTGAGTTTTTTAGTCTTTTTCTTCCATAACAACAAGCTCAGTCTGATGACCCCCCTTCCTCCTCCTCCTCCTCCTCCTCTTACTCCCCTCCTCTTACCCTCATCCCCCTCCTCACCCTCCCCAATCCTCCCCCCTGGGAATGCAGAGGCTTATTGAGGCTTGGCCACTCTCCTCTCCTCTCCTCTCCTCTCCCTGTGTCTCTGTCCTCTTCCTGCCCGGCTCGGTGGAGAGGGATGTCAGGGGCGAAGCGGCCCGGGCTGCAAATAAAATAAATAAAAATGCACCTAAAAAACACACACGTGAACACACACAGTCGTCCTACATGAGGAGGCTGCGGCGTCTCCTCATTCTGTAAATCCTAATTTGCGTGCCACCTGTGTTAAAATTTTAATTCGAGCCCGGTGCCGCCACGTTTCCTGATCAGATATCGTTTCTCATTTAATGCATCCTCGCTCGGAGTATTTATTTTTATCTGCTGCTGCAAAACGAAGCAACGGTTAGACGGCGGATAGCTGGGTATCTGGATGGCTGGACGCACAGACGGATGGATTTCAGCGTTTGTGCCAATTAGTAATAATGAGGCATTTGCTCACTAAGTTGTCTAACCGATGACATTCTCGTCCAGATGACTGTTGGCCTTCGGGGCTGGAGGTGCTACAGTAGCTTTACTCACTCGCCTTACTTGGCCCAGCCTGTCATGTGCTGTTTAACCACAGTTCACGACTTGATCCCCTCCTTATCCAAACCTCCCGCGCGCTGCCGCTGCCGCCGCCGCCGAGCCTCGCAGCCGCCGAGAGGAAAGAACGTTGTGTTTGCCTCCTTTCCACCTCCTCCACCTCCTCCACCTCCACCTCACCCGCTGTTAAACCTTCTCCTTCCTCCTCTTCTTCTTCTTCTTCCTCCTCTCCTGGTGTGAAACTTGATCCCAGCAGCGTGAAGTGTTTGAGAGTTTGGCCCTCGCCAGGTGTTGCTTGTCACATCCAGCTGTGAGCGGCCAACGGGAAAGACAGCAACACACACACCTGTCCTTATTTTCTTACAGCTCACAAATACAAATAGGGGTTTTTATATATATATTTATATATATTTATGTGTGTGTGTGTGTAAATGTTGCAGCTTTTGTTTTTTGGAGAGGAAACAGGAATGTTTGCTTTGTTTCTGGTTTGGATTTCTTCTCGGGAGAAAACACGCTGATTACATAATCTGCAGCAGAAAGAAAGAGATAGAAGGAGATAGAAGGAGATAGATGGACGCCTCCTGCTCTATCTGAGTCTGATATGATGGTCTGAACGTGGCCGTCGTGTCCACAGATTGACTCCTGAAGGTGCATTTGTGGCAACACGTTGTCCACTTTGTCTGCTTTAAAGTTGCACCAGGAGACGTTTAGACAAGGTGCTCCTCTGGCTTCTCTGTTTCCCACCACCCTCCCTCCATCGCTCCCTCTTTTTTCCCAGATTCCCCCTCCTCAACTTAAGGTAGGGGCTTTTTTTTTTTGCCATCGTCACCGTGCAAGAGGGGGGTAAGATGGGAGGAAAAAAAATAAAAAGAAGAGAAGGAGGAGGAGGAGGTTTCGCAGGGCGCTCGCGGACAATTGATTGTCAGTGGTAATGTGTTTCATTTACATGTTTATACCGTCAATAGTGGCAGGGAGGGAGGGGAGGGGGAGAAAGGGGAGGGTGGGGGGAGTGGTGTCCACCGCCACCGCCACCATTCACCGCTGCCATTCCCATACGGGCTGGCGATTGTGTGTGAGACACCTTCCGCCTCTGTGTGTGTGTGTGTGTGTGTGTCGGCTTTTTATTATTATTATTTTGTGCAGGAGAGAGATGCATGCATTGTTGATGTAAGGAGGGGTGGGGGTGTAGTGGGGGGGGGGGGATTATTTTGTTTAAGCAAGTGAAATAATTGCTGTGAGATATTACCGGGGCAAAGGAGGAGGGAGGGAGGGAGGGCCTCGGCGTTACCACGGAGCCGGGACATGACTCGTCCTGGAGTATTTTTGTAGTTTTTAATATATATTTCTGTCCGACGTCAGGGGTGGTTGGGGGGGGGTATCAAACCAGACACATTCCAATTACCCCCATGCAAAAGCGGCTAGCAGGTCTCCCTCAGTGCGGGCTAATAAGGAGCCACATTCGTCCTGTCACAACTGCACTTTAGCGTCCTGCGTGAGGCCTTATTATTTTACAGCAGCGTTATTTATTTATTTATTTATTTATATCCATCCTCCTCCTCCTCCTCCTCCTCCTCTTCTTGCTCCTCTCCCTCGAATGCAGTCGTCACCAGCTAAATATATCCATCTGCTCAAAGTGTGTGTGAGTCAAGTGTATATAGCCGAGCACATAAAAATGAATGGACCCCCCCTCTCCTCACCCTCATGCCTCCCTCTACACCCTTTCACGAGATCAGTGTGATTTCAAGCGTGGCGTTTTGGTATAGCCAAGGAAGGAAGGGAGGGATGCTCCCTTTGGGGAAACGGTGTCTTCTTCTTCTTTTATTTTATTTCTAATTATTGTAAATCATTTTATTTTTGATGCAGCCGTTCGTCGTCGTCGTCGTAGCGTTGTAGTTGTTGGTGTTGTGATATCAAGCCCCTCTTAATACGCCACGAGGAATTAAACGTTAGCTGTAGCTCTGCAGCTCTTTCTCTTTTTTATTATTTCTTTATTTCTATTTTATTTTCTATATATTTCTTCTCCTCTTCCTCCTCCTCCTCCTCCTCGCTTTGATAAAGGCAGATAAAAGCAAATAGCATGGCTTGTGGCTGCACACACACACACACACACACACACACACACACACACAGTAAAAAACAAAATATAAACTAATGATCATCTCCATCCTGGACACTGGACAGAAAACTTTCATCACCCCCCCTTCCTTTCCTCCTCCTCCTCCTCCTCCTCCTCCTCTTCCTCCTTTTTGACACATTTTCTCCTTTTTTTATTTCATTTTATTTTATTATTCCTTTATTTTTTCCCTCGCCCGACCGACCGCCCTGCTCGCTCGCTCACTGGCTCGCTGGCTGTGTGAAGATATTTTTTTTTATTTCGCCTGGCGGGCCAGAGAACACACACTTGCAGAGGCACCGCGAGCCGGGACCCCCTGACACCGCGGGTCTTTGGAATGCCTTAGGTACGATTTCACTTTCGCTCACATCAATGCTGACCTGAATGCCTTTCATATCTGATCCGCCGTGTCTCTCCTGGTAAACATCCCCCCGGGGGGAGAACAAAGAAAAGGAGCTCCTCTTCTTCTTCTTCTTCTTCTCCTTCTCCTTCTTCTTCCTTCTTCTCCCTCTTAATCACAATTCAGCCCCTTTCGCCGCCAGCAGCAGCAGCAGCAGCAGCAGGGCTACACATTTGCATTCAGCATCAGAAAAAAGGGCCTGAGATGAAAAGGGGAGGGAGAGGGAGAGAGGAGAGAGAGAGGTGGGTGGGTGGGTGGGTGGGTGGTGGAGAGAAATAACTAGGGTGTTTGTGGTTGTTTGTTGGTTGTCCCCTGGTTACAAGCCTTTTATAGCCTCACTACTCTAGCAGGGACCCGGGCCCCTCCTGACAGACAGATAGTGTTACGAGATGGCATGCCCACACTATTCGTGGCCACTCACACTTCTTCTTCTTCTTCTTCTTGAAGAAGAAGAAGAAGAAATATTAAGAATCCCGGCTGCGAGCGGGTTGGGTTGGAGCAGGTGTCTTTGGTTTAATCCCAAACTTGTGTTTTAAAACATGCATGTATGTAGATAAGAGGAGGAGGAGGAGGGAGGAGGAAGGAGGTGCAGCTACCTCGGCTCTTTAAATGGCGTCATGTGATACGGATTCTCTCAGAACTTTTTTCTTTTTGGTTAAGAAGACGGATTATCGGTACACCTTACCTCCCCTCCCCTCCGTGGCCAAGCTGCGCAGGATTTAGGCAGATTTACTTCAGCAAACACCTTTGGACACTGGTGGAGGAGGTGGACGGAGGGGAGGTGGAGAAGGAGGGGGGAGAAGTAGGAGTCTGTTTGCAAAAGGGGCCTTTTGTTCGTGGAGGTTCTTACCAGGCAGCCATGATATTAACCCGTGCTTTGGAGAGATGGGGTGGGAGAGGTGGTGGTGGTGGTGGTGTTAACTCTTTGTTTGACAACTCTTTGCTCACCCCCCCTTCCCTTCCTCCCCCCTCCTCCCCTACCTTCCCTCTCTGCAGCCGTGCCTCCATCTTCTCCGTTTAGAGAGCGTGCATTGTTTGGCGGCGCTTGTCGTCTCGGCGGCGACTTCAGATTCCTTTTAGTTTTTTGTGTGTGTGTGTGTGTGTGTGTGTGTGACGGGACACGTCTTTTTTTTTTTTGGAGAAAGCAGAGCTGCAGAAGGTACACAGAAACACACAGCTACAGAGATACCACTGCCAAGAACCATGAAAGCAAGAGAGAGAGAGAGAGCTGCCTGACTAACGCCGAGGCATGAATCAGCCAATAGTGAGCCAACTCTGCCCCTGTGACTTCCCTTTATGCTCAAACCGCAATAAAGATGCACCCCCCCCCCTTTAAAAAAAAAATAAAAAAACACACAGCGTGGCGGCAACGTGGCGTTCCCTGCGTGCTTTTGGCCTTAATCCTTTACATTTTGTTTTGTGCGTCTTAAAAAAGAAAGTGTGAGATGGCTGAAGAAAGGAGGTGCCAGGTTCTGGTGCACGGCGGCTGAACTGTGGCTGAACTTGTGCCTCCGTTAAAATCTTTTATTTATTTATTTATTTATTTATTTATTTATTTAGCTACTAGCTGTCGTGCGTCGGACGTCGCCGGGGCTCGAGGGCGGCAGAGATGGAGAGTGATGGAGCAAAGGTGACAGACGTAAAGGTGTTTCTGGCAGCAGCAGCGTTCTGCTTGTCCAGCTCTGACCCACCTCCCTCCCTCCCTCCTTCTCTCAGGCTTTGACAAGTCCACCCCCCCCCCCCCCCCCCTCACCCGTCCTCTTTTCTTTTTTACATCGACGTGACACTCTGTAGAGTCGCCATACAGTCAGATGTCTTTCTCCTGCTTCCCTGACTTTATTTCATGCCTCCTTGCTCGTCTTCTCTCGGCGTCTTCCCTCTCATTTTCTCTGTTTTCGTGATTTTGACGCGGAGGAAAAATAAAGAGGAAGGGGGGATGGAGGGGGTGCAAACACAGAAATTGAAACTTCACTGGTCCGGCAAATAATTGCACGCATTTGGACTTTTCATTTTACGTGTGTACACTCTTTACCCTAAGCCGGCAGCATGTTTTATGCATCGCGTGAAAATGCATTTTTTGGGGAAATATCATGCCTCATTTGAGTCTTTCTCAAGTGAAAATGCAAAGTCTTTATTTGGCCCATCCGTTCCGTCTCGTCCTGCTGTTTGCACTTATTCAGCTGCTGCTTCGCCGCCGCGTCTCGCCTTCTCGGTTCCTCCACGTTTATTTATTTCTTTTTTTATTTCTGGAGTTCTCTGGGCGCGACAGGCGACAGGTTGCAGAGCAGGTGTAAAAGTCTGGAGTTTGTTTCCGGCGTTTTTTATATTTTTTTTTGTGCAAAAACGGTGCTTTTATTCCGTGTGAAGCAGAATATTTATCGATCGTAGCGCAGAGGTAGGAGGAGGAGGAGGAGGAGGAGGAGGAGGGGGCGACTCTAACAAACTGGATTGTGTCTTAATAGAGCAACAAAAGGATCAAATATAGATTTAATCAGAAGAACAAACACATCACAGCTGCTTCCAGCTCCTCTCCATCCATCCATTCATCTATCTATCTATCTGTCGGTCTATGTGTGTGTGTGCACGTCTTATCACGTCTGTCAACCGTAGAAAAAGAAGAAAATAAGTAATCACCTCAACGGCCCATTAAAATAATCTTTGGTTGTGCGCGGCAGCTGCTTCAGAGATGACACCTTTGTGCAAACAAGTGTTGAGATCAAAGCAGCCTCCAGTTTTTCTGCTCCGTCGTCGCCGTCGTCTCTCTGCACAAAAAAAACACACATTTATTAAGAGGAGCGTCTTCCAGCAAGGTCACGACCACGACGATCGATACGGGACGTTCAGATTAAGGCGCAGTGACGTCTCCATATCTGGGCCTTCTCCTAAAAACACCACCTCTGATAACAGAACATGCTTTTTGATCAGCGCCTCTCTCTCTCTTTCTCTTTCTTCATTATTCACAAGGTGTCCCGCTTCCACCTCCTTTACCTTCTTTATATATATATGTATATATATTTTATTTGATTTTAACGAGGACTCTCTGCTCCACTTTTCCCCTTCCCGGGCCTACACTCCACCCTGCCCTGCCGCCCCGTCCGTCTTTTTTCCGTGGAAGTAAATCCACATGCGCTATCTGGGGTTTTAATTGCGGCCGATCGCTGAGCGAGATTAGGACGAAATTAGGTCATTTTTGCGGTTGCACAAATTTCACTCACTTCCACGGGCTTTCATCTCGCCCCGGCCGCCGCCTGCTTGATCAAGCACCTTCTTAACCGGAGGCTGCAGGGACACGGGAGGGGGGTGAGGGTGGAGGGGTGAAGGAGGAAATGGTCAGAGATTGGCTTGTTATTCAAAGATGCGTTTAACCTCCGAGTGTGAGTCAAGGAGAGCTCATCTTCCCTTATTTATTTTATATATAAATGCGTGTTAATGGGTTGTGACTGGGCTGGACTGGGCTAGGGTGGGACGCCGCATGTCCCGTCGTCGCTGCAGGTAGCGGCTGAGGCCTCGGTGCTCGAGCAGGGGGCAGATTCTAGTTTTGGAGCAACTTTTTAAAGCTTTAAATGTGAGTTTTAATTTTCCGTCTGTCCGTGCGGTTGTGGCTCTGACCTGAAGCTGCATGGCAGGGTGGAAGGAAGGGGTACTTCCTGACCTAGAAACCTCCCGGGACACGGCTTGAGATGGGGTCAGATATGTTGACTGGAGTGGATTTGTGACTTTAGAGGCTTTTTAAAGATGCTTTTTCTTTTCTTTTCCTCCTGTAGTCGGCAATTTTTTGCCCAAATCTCTCCTGTTTATGTTTGCTCCCTCCTCCTTCTCTTCCCTCCTCCCTCCCTCCTCCGTCCCGCTCCATCCATCCATCCATCCAGCCCCAGCCAGTCAGTCATCTAACCAGTCAGCCCACTCTAATTACTTCTCCCCCACCCAAGGGAAGCTACTTCCTTATCGCCGGGCCGTCTTGCTCCAGCATTCCTCAGATAAATTCCCCTCCACTTTGTTATTCTTACTACTTAGGGGTATTGGAATTAGCATGGCCATCAAAGCAGACCTTGTACTCTCCCCCCTCCTCTCCTCTCCTTCCCCTCACGACCTTATCAGCGGTCGTACATTACAGCCGGGGCATGGGACGGGACGTGGGCCCCCAGCGGGCTAGCTAGACAAAAAGAAAAAGGTATCGGGACGACGAAGGAAGCGTCAAACCTCCACTTTGTAAATAATCAGCGCTCCATTCATGCCTCCCTTCCTTCCTCTCCGAGTGTCACCCAACACGGTTCCTACCTCGCCAGCCAGCAGCAGACGCCTCCTTCTAAACTGGCAATCACAGTATCCCTAATGTTATTACTTTTCATAATTAGTTACAGCAACACTCATTCCACGACTGGCGGAAAGGAGTATTCCTTAGTAATTAAGGTAATGAAATATTCATTTATGCTACCTTTTTCAGCGGCCTCACAAATGAGCCAGCCATGCTTAATGTCCACACCGCCTCTGATTTTATTATGATGGCAGACTGGCACATCTGCAATTAGTGCCCGCGCTGACAGCTAGCGCGTTAGCAACCGGGAAAAAGGCGGCGGCGGAAGGTGGAAGGCGAGGGTGCACCCTGGTGTGATTACACGCCCTCTCTCCGCCCGCCGCCCTGCTACAAGCCCCACCTTCCTCCTCCTCTCCCTCCTCCTCCTCTAACCTTGTCTTTTTGTTACCTTTATCTCCTCCTCCTCCTCCTCCTCCTCCTCCTCTTCCCCGACGGAGAGGTTACCTTTTCCCAACGGTGAGAAATCGACTTGACATAACTGTTCATCAGTCCGCTCCGCCGGCCGACTCCCCCCGCCGGCTCGGCCCCCCTGGAGGTGGTTTGCATCAAATCAGGCTCAGTCAAGCTTCAAGTGGAAATTGGCAGGCCAGAACCTGACAGGGGAGGGAGGGAGGGAGGGAGGGAGAGAAAGAAAGAAAGAAGGAGGGGAGGGGAGAGGAGGGGGGAGGCGACAGAAAGCAGCAACCGTGATTGTTCAGGTCAACTTTTAGGGTTAAGTGCTAATAAGTCAGTTTGAATCCGTCTCCAAAGTTTCTCCCATTAGAAAATTACGATTAAATGCAAGCTTGCTTCCAGATCCACATGTCTGATATTAATGCACGCGGGCCAGCTAGCCGCCTAGCTAGCTAGCTAGCTAGCTAGCTCGCTCGCTAGCGGCCTAACATGAACTAGATGGCGTCTGTGAGGTCACGTTTTAAAAAGAATCTGGATCTGGTTTCTGCGGAGGAGGAGGAGGAGGTGGAGGAGGAGCGTCTGAAAACGGCTGCACGTCCACATCCACATATTTCTGCCTATATTTATATATTTATATATTTATGTCGTGCAGATGTACACATGCACCACACACTCCCCTCACACGCACACACATGCACACACACATGCTAATTGGCAGACAGACAGGTCGCTGCAGACCCAGATGTGCCGCTCTTTTCCCTTCTCTTTCGTTCTTTCGTTCTTTGGTTCTTTGGTTCGTTCTTTCTCCTGAACCTCGGCGTGGCCCTCGGAGGGAACCACTTTTGTGATGAAACTTTTAGTGAATCTCTGCTGCTCCAGATCTGTCGCTGCCACGTCACGACGCTCACAAACCCTCCTCCTCCTCCACCCCTTCCTCTGCTGCACAGCTGCTATATATTCTTATTAAGGCTGATTGTTTTTTACGACACGATTCCTCCTCTTCTCTCTCTTTCTGTCTTAATCTTTCACATTCTCTCCCTCCCCCTCCCTCCCTCCCCCCCTCCCTTGTCCTCAGCTTTGCATGTGCCCTGACGGGCTGATGGCCGTTTCGACAGGGCGGCATTGAGGTAAAACGGTGTGACGGCAGAGTTTTGTTAAGCCGAGAACAAAGGCTCGGAGATGCCGGGCCCGGGCCATTGTCCCGCGCGCCGTATTGGCCCTCGCCACAGTTTTGCTGGATTTAATGCTCTGTTTACCTCCAGCCAATCGCCGCTAATATTCAAAGAGGAGCTTCTCCTCCTCTTAGACGCACCTCAGGACGATTTAAGACGGATCCGTAAAGGGATCCGGAGCGAGGCTGCTCTTGGATGTTTGTGGAGTTTGAGTGTCCTGATAAGCGGGCGGTGTTGGGACGTCCTCTCTGGGTGTCACTGTGACCGGGACAGAGATATGAAACGAGGGCATGTCTGGTCCGTTGGACTTCCCCCCTTGCATGGTGTTTGGGCAAACTGAAAGCGGTGCTCGGTGGGATTAGTGCATGAGTGTTGCTGCTGCTGCTGCTGGGGTGGGACGGGGAGGGGTGGCTGGCGACACAAGAGGATTCTGGGAAGTTTTTTTTGTATTTATTTAGCAGCAGCAGCATTAGTAGGCCCTTTTGCAGGAATCTCCTTTCCCCTGCTGCTGCAGATAGAAAGCAGCTCTGATTGTTTCTTTAACTTCTTAGAATAAATGTTTAATTCGTCCGATTGCACTTTCGCTCTGAAGGTGTTTGTTTCTTTTTTTGTTTTTACTGCGAAGGCAAAGTTTCCAGAGAACAAGGGGCAATAAACGAGAAAGCCGCCTCGCCATCGTCGTGGAACCCAGTGATATTTTCACGAGCGCATAAAGATTATGAGTCCGTTCCAGTAGCACCCATCTGTGCTTTCATTTGTCGTAGTTAAAGAGTGGGAATAAGACGGAGGAGGGGGGTGACTTTCATTCGGGTAAATAGTTTGTTAAGGTCGAAGGAGCTAAAGCTTTAAAAAGAAGCCCCTCAGCGTGATTGACAATCTTGTTTTCTAAGCAAATAAGACGAACGGGTTAAAGGAAAGAAACAATTTGTCAACACACAAGTCTATCCAAACCCCTTCCCTCTCCCCCTCTCTCTCTCTTTCTCTCTCTGCTGCTGCTTCTTTTCTTTCTTTTTTTTTTATATTCCCGGGCAAAACAATTACAAAAATTACAGTAGATAAAAAGTGAACGGCGCCAGTATTTATGCAATCAACATAACGAAGAAACAAAACAATTTAATGTGGGAAAAAATCATCATTCATCTGCATTATAATTGCTTCTCTTTCACATCTACAGGGATGGTTAATTAAAATTGTGATTAAATGCGCCTGCACCGCCTAAGATGTCTTCCCCCTAAACAGGTGCTACAGAATTTAAAAGTAAAGAGAGAGGGAAAGCTAATTAGCATTGGAAATTGAGAAATTGCCTGCAAGAATCGGTGTTAATTTCAGTCACTGATGAGGTAATTTATAAAGGGGGGAGCGCCGAGGAGGCTGTGCAGCGCCAGAGATTGCGACTCCCCCCTCCCCTCCCGCTTTTTCCGCGTCCCCTGGTTTTCCCGGCGTTGCAGGTGAAGCTAGATATTTGCTGCTCTGCTCTGTCTTAGCTAGCGACGCTTTTCAGCTTTTCAGCTTTTCAGACGTGCAGGAGGAAGTGTGCACATAAAAACATTTACTCTCTCGGGGTCAAGCGGCGGCTGCACCAGATCCAAACTTGTGGTGTCGTGGAACCCGTCCCGCTCAGAGCTGGTCTGGTCTGGAGCTGCGGTGCACGCCCCCCCCTCCTCCTTAGTAATTACCTGTCATTGTCCCGTCATTACAGCTGGAGGGATGTCAGGCCTGGAGCGAGGCCGAGGAGCCAGAACTCCACCACAACTGGGTCACAACTCTCTCTCTGAATTCCCCTATCTGTCAGATTTATCTTTAGATGCCCCGATCCTCCTCCTCCTCCTCTTCCTCCCTGCACCCGCCCCGTTGTCTTTTATTTAAGAAGTGGTCAGAAATATGTCACCAGCATCCACCACCCGCTTCCTCCTCCTCCTCCACTTCCTCCTTCCTTTCACAGAAGTTGGTGCCGTTGAACCAAGAAGGGGTTGGACAGGTGGGAGGAAGGGGTGAGCCGGCGGGGCCCGGAGATCATTAGGCTTCCAGAGCGGTGCAGCTGAAAGCCAGCGAGAGGTTTCTCAAAAAAAAAAAATATATATAAAATAGGGGAAAGCCAATTTGCTGAGACATAGTCTGTCGACCTTTCATCATAACTGGGGCCTTTTTCTCTTAGATTAAGTCCAGTGAGCAGAACCCAGCCGCCTGTCAGCCCGTTAAGCCCAACACTCCCCTCCTCCTTCCTCCTTCCTCCTTCCTCCTCCCTCCTCCTCTTCACTTTTTAACAATCGTCCTCTAACTTTCTGTCGCTTGTTTCCTTTACTTCCTTTAAATCTGCACCGTTTTCTTGGTTGTAATCTGAATCAGGAGTAAACTCGGCCGTGCACCGATAGCAGAGCTCCTCCATGATTATTTTATGATTTCCCTCTCTCCTCTACATCCTCTTCCTCCCCCTCCCTCCCTCCCTAACTCCCTCTCCCTCTCCGAGTCACTCCGTTGAACAGGTCAGGCAGTAAGTGACAAGGTATTCCGTCGTTTTGTGAACCTTTGCCAGACTGATTGTTCGGTGCAAGTGTAGTGTAACTGAGCTGCTTGTAGCTCGCCGGAGTGTGGAAAATAAGATCGAGGACTGGTCCCCCCCACCCCCTGTCTTCGCCTCCTCCCCCCTTCCCTCCCTCTCCGTCTCTCCCTTGGTTTCTGCAACGCTGCGAGATAGTAAAACAGATATCTAGTGGCTCGCCGAGCGTTGCTGTCGCTCTTCATACATCTCCGTTCCACCTGACAGCCCGCCGCATTGCTCCAGCGTTCGCGCTCGCACGCCGTTTGACCCGTGACCACTTGTAGCTGCCTATTACGCCGCTGCCGCCCAGGCACCAGCCGTACCCGCTCACCGCCTCTGCCACCTCAGAGCACGTCGGACGCTCGCTTTTTATTTTTTTTTAAGTTGTCGACACGTTTCTGCACCAGTGACGACGCGTTTTCTGGTTGTTCAGCTCGTGTTTCTGGCCTCTTTATGCACGACGACTCAGAAGCATTTTGTCTGAAATGTTTTCCTTGCACCTGCACATTTTAGCTTTTATTTTGTGCATGAAAAAGGCCGAGGTTTGTGCAGATACCAGTTCATGTTTCTGGCCTTTTAAAACGTGACTTAACTTAAAATCATCTGGTCGATTTCTGCAGGAAAGACGCTGAAATATTTTCTTTTTCGCTCTTGTCCAACAGCTCAGACACCAGTCCATGTTTCTGGCCTTTTTATGCACGACGAGTTAATTCAAAATCATTGTTTCTGATAAAAAAAAAAAAGGTTGCTCAGTTTCTACAACTCTGGTTAATTTGTGCAGAAAAGACGCTGAAATATTTTCACTGCACCGTCAGATGTTTAGCAGCTTTTTCGCTTTTGTGCGTGAAATATTTTAAGGAAGAGGTTTGTGCACCGGTTCATGTTTCTGGCCTTTTATCTGCAGGGAAAGACGCTGAAATATTTTGCGTATTTTAGCAGCTTTTTGCTCTTGTGCATGAAAGACTTTGAGGTTTGTTCACTCGCTGTTTATTAATGCGCCGAAAACCGTCGTTTCAGAAAAATAAAAGGTTGAAAATTGGTGGATTTCTGCAGCGAAGATGCTGAAATACGTTGCAGCTTTTTGCTTCGGTGCATGAACGATTTTTAAGGCTGAGGTTTGTGCTCTAAACCCTGAACAACAACTCAGACACGAGTCGACTCAAAATCTGAAATATTTTGCAGCTTTCTGCTTCGGTGCATGAAAGTTTTTAAGAATATTTATGCTGGAGCAGATGAGCTGTGTGTGTGTCTGTTTTTTTTAAAGTAGATGTTAACACGGACATAAAGCGATGCTGGCGTCGATGTGAATTGCAGGTTATTTGGGTAAAAGGGATTTCGACAACTTCAAATACAAGCCAGCGAGGAAAGGAAAAGAGGAGGAGGAGGGAAAAAAAAAATAGAAAGCCTTTCCTAAAACCCTCCGGGAGAGACTCACACGACGACACCGGGGGGAGAAAACAATCGCTAATATTAGGAGGAGAGGTGGCGTTGATGGTGGAAGGAGGAGGAGGAGGAGGAGGAGGAGGGGAGGAAGGCGAAGGCTCACACACAAACAAACACAAAAAAAAAAAAAAGAAAGAAGCAGCTAGAGTTTGTTTATGTGCACATAATGCGAGTCTGTGCGCCCGGTGAAGCGCCGCAAATGGGAGAAGTATGCGTGGGTTTCTCAGGTAACAGGATTACGTGGGCACATAATTGATCCATTTGGGGGAAAAATGACAGGGCTCTAAAGAGGCCTCGGCTTTGGAAATGGAGTTTATGAAACAGGCATTCGTAAATTCAAAGGAATCAATATGTCAATTTTATTACATCTCCGGGCCAGATGGGCATTAAAGGCACGGCTCATCCCTCTGCCTCTCAACCTCTCTCTCTCTGTTGTGTCATCTCTCTCCTTCTCTTTTCTTTTTTTCTCTCTCCCCCTCTGCAAATGCATGACATCTATTTCCCTGCCGCTCTCCGTTCCCTGTCGTCCCTGCAAACATTTCCAGGTCAAAAGCAGCCGTGTCGATGATCCATCCTTTCTGTGTTTCTCTTGTAACTCGGCTTCTGCGTCTGGAGGTTTTTAGAAGTGTCACCTGCCGCCTCCTCCTCCTTCAATCAGTCGTTATCTTTCTGTCTCCTCCTCATTACCAAGGTCTCCGTCTCTCTGTCTGTCTGTCTGTCTGTCTGTCTCCGGTCCTCAGTGGCCATTTTGTCGTGTTTGCCTCCATACGTGCTCAGGAGGAAGAGGAAGCTATCAAATATCCCCCGTCCAAGCAAGAAGCATCGAGGCCCCGAGTTGCGTGTTCGTCAGTCGGCGCGGCTGTTGACTCAACACTATTATTCTTAAGAGAAAGCCGTTTAGAAAGGGAAGCGAGCACAATAAACACTTTTTAAAGCTCGGCCAATAGTCGAGCTTTAAACGTGGAGCGAGAAAGAGAAGGAGAGAAAGAGAGAGAGAGTGTGTTTCTGTGCGTGGAGAAGGCAGATTAAGCATTCTGCATTTCCCCCGCTAAAATATTCACATTTCATTTAAATACAACAGCATCCCAGGCAAGATTTAATTACCATCCAGAGCTATAATGCAAATGAATAATGCAGCAAAGACTGATGCAAACGGATAGAAACATAAGACCGCGGCGCTCGATAGGGGAACGAGAGAGTAGAGAGCAGAGAGGGAGAGAGAGAAAAGAAAGGGAAAAGGTTAAAAAATGCCTCTTGATGCTCTCTACTTAGTTGGGTTTGAAAGGGAGAGATTGACAGGGAGGAGGAAGGAAGGAGAGGAGGATGAAGTGAAGGGAGGGAGGCGGCAGCGGCGGCGGCGGCGGCACAATTACGAGGCCCAGCATCCCCAGCGTTAGCTGCCAGGATTTTCCTTCTCCCATTCCAGTAGTTCATTTTTGGAGTAAGTAAATAATAAGAAGTTGGTGATGCTTGCATTTTTAATTCCACCCCCTCCCCTCCCTGCACTTCTTTTTTTTTTTTTGTGTTCAGTTCACTGACTGACATCTGCTATCAATGCTAAGCAGGTGTTCCCGTGCAAACAGACGTGCCCCTGTTTGTGTTTCGCCATCCCCGCCACCGTGCACCCAAATGAGCAACGTGATTAAGAATCCTGTAAATTTTTGAAGGGAAACGGATGGCTGCCCGGCTAGAACGTAATTACACCGCCGCCGACATCCGCAGCTCACCGCTGCAGCAGCCAGAGCCAAAGCAACAGCAGAGAATTAATAATATATAATGGCATCTCTCCTTGTAATTCATAAATGAAATAAAATGAAGGAGGAGTAACCGCTGATAGTTTTTTTTTCCTCTTTCTTTTCCTCTTCTCTCTCTCTTTCTCTGGGGGTGGAGGGGTTGCAGCAGCAGCAGCAGCAGCAGCAGCAGCAGCAGCAGCAGCAGCAGTGGCAATTTTCAGAAACAGTCAGAGACGATCATCTTGTGCGATGCGTTAACTCTCTGGATGTGTGTGTGTGTGTAGCAGCAGCAGCAGCAGCAGCAGTGTGTGTTTCTTTCTTTCTTTACTTCATCCACCTTCCTCAACGTCGCCGCGATCACATGCACGATTAGCGGCGACGTGTCAAGTGGCTGCAGCCAACTTCCTTCCCTTCAAGTTCAAAAGACGCCTGCGGTAGATAGGTTTGCAGGGTTTCTCTTTTTGTGCAGAATCCAAAATGTGCAGGAGAGGGAGGAGGTGGTGGAGGGAGGGGGGGCACAGATGGTAACCTCTGGGGAGGAGAAATGAGGTGAAGCAGGAAGAGGAGCATAACCAACTAGAAACCTCTGACAGGACCCGTCCTGACGGGATCTTTTATTCATGTGAGAGACGTGTGATTATATTTTAGTTGTCCATACAAAGATGATCATCTCCACAGCTGTCAGCTACAACATAATCTGCTGATAGATGCGCTAAAGGGGGACGGGGTGGAAGGAGGGGAGGAGGAGGAGGAGGAGGAGGAGGTCTGTAAAACACTTTGCTGGCCACGCTCCACCTCCACACGCGGGGATTTGTGGAGTTACCGGAGCCTTGTAATGTCACCCAATTTATATCCATTTCTCGGGGGCCTGTGTGGAAGCAGCAGCAGCAGCAGCAGCAGTAGCAGCAGCGGCCCCGGCACCTTGGCTACTGTTTCCTCCCACGGCAGCTATTGATAGCGGCTGACAGACATTGTTTGGACAGAGAAAGGTAAAAGGGAAAAGGAGGCGACACTCTCCTCTCCTGTCCCCTCTAATCAGAGCCAGAGATGGTCGCATCCTCCCATTCGGATGCACGATAATTACCCTTCTCTGTGAACGCCGGGACTTCACTCTGAGACGGGGAGGGGACGGGCGCTGACAATTATATTAGGGGGGGATGTTTGTTTCTGTCTGTAAACCCTCGTCCAACGCTTACCTTTCTGTCCCCAAACTTGGAGCTGATGTGAAATAATAAGGTGCACGGCGTGCAGCGGCTGCAGCGGCTGCAGAAGCAGGACAAACATTGTTTTTGTCTCTGTAAAGAAGAAGCCGCCGTAGATCAGTGGGTTTTTATTTTGCCGTGCCGCGGCTGCCCAGTGGGAAGAACAAGGGCGCTAACACAGCCGAGCAGAAAGAGAGAGGAGGGTGAGGGAGCGGGTGAGGCGGAGGGAGGAAGGGAGGGAGGGAGGGAGCTAGAGAGAGAGAGAGTTCAGGTCTGTTCTGCAGAACAATGAGACGGGAGCAGTTTTTACATAAATGTTTTCTCTCACTTGGTGGAAAGTGTCGGTGTCAGAGTTCAGCTCTCGACATCATGCATGAGGCTCCGATGTTAAATAGTGTATGGAAAGCTTTATTAGTGGTGGAGGTGGTGGATGCATGGAGGGGGTGGATGAGGCAAGGGTGGAGGGGAGGAGGGGGGCTGATGAATGAGCCTCTGATACAGTAGCACACAGAGCAGGCTGTTGTAACCTATAGAGGCGTCCGGCGTAGAATAGCAGGGAGTGTTAGCGGAGGAGAAAAGACTCCTATCTCTGTCTAACCCGTCCTCCTCCTCGTGTGTGTGTGTGTGTGTGTGTGTGTGTGCACGCAAGGTTTCGCCTCCTCCAGCTGCTGGGAGATGATTCGGGTCACCACGGGCTGCTGGAGAGGAGGGAGGGAGAGGAGGGAGGGGTGCAAACTGACGAATCAAGGGGGCGATTGTGTCTGGTGCCAGTCAGTCGTAATTAAGAGCGGAGGGGGGGTGGTGGACACACACATGCACGGAGAAGAGGAGGAGGAGGTGGAGGAGGCCGATACAACCTAAGGACATAAACGCACACGTAAACACGGGGACGTTCACACACGTACTTAAGCCGGGCGCTCTATACAGAGCAGCTCACCTGAACATAATCGCTGCGAGGGGGCAGCAGGGGATGCAAATGAGGCCGGAGGTTAGCGTGGGAAAAGTGGAGCGGGGTAGCCTGGGACTTAGGTGATCCTCCGGGCAGGGGGCCGGCCGGCCTCAGGAGGGGCCTTTGTTTCCAGCCTCCGTTTAAAAATACCCAGCGTGCACCACCACCACCACCACCTCCTCCTCCTTACCCCCCCTCCTCCCTCCTCTTCCTACTCCTCTATCACCTCCCAGTCCAGGCCAGAGCCCAGAGCCCAGAGAAAAGCAGATATATGGTTGGTTTAACAAAGGGAGAGGTGTGCGTGGGTGTCGACTCCATTCATCCTCAAGTGACAAATCTGCCCCGTCAGTCAGTCAGGGCGGGGGCGGGGGGGCGGGGGGGTGCAGGCGGAGGATAATTCTACTAAATATTTAGACAATTATTCAGCGTTTCATCCGCGTTGTTGTTTTATTTTCTGCAGAATTATTGATGCAAGAAAAACGACGCAAAACTAATGATTTCTCTTTCTCTCTTCCTTTTCCATCGTCGCCTGTCGCCCGCCGCCCTCCACCTGCGCCTCCACCTGCGCCTCCTCCCTCCCTCCCTCCTGGATCCTGCAGCAGGTAAGCACTTAACTGTATCACCTCCTTACACGCACCAGTCGCCCCTACGAGCTATAACGAAGGAGGGAAATATTGCCTTGTGAACAACACGTTCTCATAAATATTCAAGGAGCTGGATACGAGTGGGGCTGTAAAAACCTGTGTACGACAGAGGGGAGGTGGGGGGAGGTGGAGGGGGGAGGCTATGTAACGGGACGCTAAGAGCACAACCTGTTTGACGTCCGTGGATACCGCTCACGCCGTCCTCTAGACACCGTGCCGCTGTAATACCTCTCTCTCTTAATTATTATTTATCAGCGCTACCTCTGTCCTGCTCCTCTCCTCCTCTCTCCTCCTCTCACCTCCTCCTCCTCCTTTATCGCCTTTCTAAATAATTCCTACAAACGAGGAGCTTCTCCCTCTCACCCGTGCTCATACACATGTACGCAGCAGCAGCAGCAGCAGCAGCGCTCAGCTTTCACTCATCAAACTTTAATCGAAGCTCGCGTTTTAGTTTTTTTTTTTTTTTTTCAAATAAAGCACACTTAAAAAATTTAGATGCAAATTATTTTGCATTATTCATGCCCTCTCCCGGTCCTTGTAGATTTAAACATTTCCGAGGCCACCTTGATTCAAGTAATTACCTAGGCCTCAGCCGGCTCTGTCATGAATAAGGTATTTCCTACAAGCAGAGTACGCGCCTGATGAGCTTTTAAAGTGGCTCTACACCCAAGTTGTGTTGCTGCCGCCGCCGCTGTCGCTGCTGCTGCTGCATGAGTGACTCGGACATGCATCGCAATCGCTCTCAGGTGGTGCTGGTTGAAGGGAGGAGGTGGAGGGAGGAGGGGGGAGGCTGACAGGAGTGACAGCACTCTCACTTTCATGCAGCGGGGGCCTCCAGGTCTCTATCTGTGGTCTGCTTTGTCTCCACGTCCTCCCCCCTCTTCTTCTTCTTCTTCTTCTCTTCCTGCACAATAAGAAGTTAAATGAATCTGTGGCGTTTCGTGGTCTAGATCTCAACAAGTCCTCCCCCCTCCTCCCTTCCCCTCCTTGCCCTCGGCTCTTTGTATCTTTATCCATTTCAGTCTGAAGGATCCCAAAGTGTTTGGGATGTGAGCAGCTTTAATACCCACCTTTGAAATCCCTCCCTACTCCCCGACATAACAAGGGAACTTCTCCCTCCACTCCACCTGAGTGTCGCTGCAGATCCTTGTAAATCACACCTGGCTTTGTTGGGCAAACACTTCCTCCTCCCTCCCTCCCCCCTCCCTCCTCTTCTCCTCTCTAACACCCTGTAAGCACTTCTTCTTCTTCTTCTTCTTCTTCTCCTCGTTTCCAAATGAGATCTTGAGCCGTTTACTCAAAAGGAATATTACTCTCTTTATGGAGTCTGCAGCGGCGGCGGTGGTGGCGGCAAGGAGGAGGTGGAAATGAGCATCAGGTGATAATTAGCTCCTGAGATTTATTCATGGTGTTTTTATTTTGTTGTGTGTGTGTGGTGGTAGTGGAGCCTCTTCACGTCCACTCTGTCCTCCGAGGCTGAGGGGACGCCGGTCAGACAAAAAGCCTCCTCAGAAGGAGGCTCTCCGCTCGAGTGTGTGTTCTTACACCTTTATGTGTCGACCTCGACCGTCAAAAGAGAGGAAGGGGAAGCTTTTATTCCTGTGAACGAACAGGAGGAGAAGAAAAAAAAATATGATGCAGGGTGCAAGGGGAAGAAGAAGGTGGGGGAGGAAAAACAAAGTAGTTGACTCGGCGACTCCATCATCTTTACTACCCAGCAGAAGAATTAATATTTAAACATTGTAATAATGTCGCTCGCCTTGCATGCACTTTTAAGCAAAGCAACAATATTTTTCACCTGGGGTAACGCAATGATTTTTCTTCCCGCTGTGCACAATTTCCCTTTCTGATGATCTCCTCCAAGCTTTCCCAGAATCCACGCTGGCTGCAGCCGGGCCGTGCACGACTCTCTCTCTCTCTCTCTCTCTTTCACCCCACAACAACACACAACACAAAACAGAAAGAAAGATAGAGAAGAAATATTCATGGAGATAAATATTGAAATGAATTATTTTCCCTGCATATGAGCAGAGAGAGACGGAGGCCGAGGCCGCGGCTCCGGGAATGCACAATGCGTTTCCCTGGAGGAGCGAGCAGTGATTCATAAAATCGAACCTGTTTGAAGGAGGAACTCGTTGTGAGGAGAGAATAGAGAAGCAGCAGCAGCGGCGGCGGCGGCGGCAGCAGACGACGACAAGCTTGTGGCTTTCAAATGTTTTGTTTGCTTTTTTACTTGTTGTTGCGCCGCTGTGGCTTTTGCCCCCTTTTCTTTTCTTTTCTTGCTGCTGCTGCAACACAGTTCCTACCCTGGCATTCATCCGCGATAAATCACAAACTAAACTATCTTTAGAGCATCTTTCGTCTCCCTGAACGCTGACGAAAGAATCTCTGCAGCTGCACCAGATTGAGTCAGAGGTGAAAGGTCGAGCATTAGCATCGAAGGTGCAGCAGGTAGCTGTCGACTCCTCCTCCCTCCCTCAGGGATATAAATACGAGCAAATATGAAAAGAAATTAGCCGACCGGAGCTCCTCTCACAGGCGGCGGCTGGGGTTGAATATTTCACAGCTGTGCGCCCCTGTCAAGCCAGATGCATTACAGATGCCTTAAGCTTTTGTAATTGATCATGAAAATGAATTGCCAGGCGAGCGGGGGCTAAATTGAACGGCATAAATAAAGAGTTACGCATTAAGCCTCGCGCTCCCCCGGATTTGTTTATCTGAGGGCTTGTGATGGCGAGGAGGAAGAGGAGGAGGAGGAGGAGGAGGGTGCATCATCACAATGGCCTCCACGTCGTCTCCCCTCGCGGTGAAACACACCTTGTCTGCAACCTGCGCACGAGAGCTTTCTTAAAAGATCATGTCGTTAAGCTGATTTCAGCGTCTTATGCAAGGTGCCTCGCTCAAGGGGAGGAGGAAGGTGGGGGGAGTGAAGGGGGGAGAATAGTTTCCCTCCTGGCGCCTCGGGGCGGAGATTAAAGTCTGCGCTAAGGTGTAGAGGCACCTTTGTGTTGGTTAAAGACTCCTTCCCTTTGATACATGGTGTAACCGAGTGAAATCCAACAAGCTCGCCGCTAAACGGTGCAAAACGAGACGAGAGGGAGGAAATATAAAAAAATATAAAATAAAAAAAGGTTTTCTCACAGGTTTGGAAGGTTTTGGTGGCGAGAGATTTTATGTGAAGTGGGATCGACGGGTTCTAGTTGGTGGGACGGGTCGAGAAAGCTGAAACTTTCAGATCACGCTCGTGTGGTTTCTCTTTAACCCCCGTGGGACCACCCCTTTCCCCTCCCTCTTAAAGTCCAGGGATCGCTTTTTTAAACCTTTAATTGATTTAAAACAAAAAAAAAAGGTCAGACTGGCCCGGGACCGTCAAGAATCCAGCCGTCTAGACTGTAGAGCAAAGGGGGATTTAGCAGAGGGAAGGTTGCAGCAGATGACTTTCACCAATTAAACTAAATCCCCGGCTAATTTAAGGCCCCCCTCAGCTTCACTCGTGTTATTTTCGTCGCACGCCGTCGTGCTTTTAAGGTTTGGGCGCTACCTGGCCTGGACGTCCCCCCGATAAAGAGCTAAGGGTCTGGCCTCGGCCGTGAAGAAGTGCACAATGTGTTCCCGAGGAATGCGGCGAGGGGAGCCGTGTGGAGCTATTTTTGGGTGGTAGCGGCGCTTGTGCAACGTGTTGGGACGCCCATCTGGTCTGAATCAATCAGACCTCGTCCCCTCTCGTGGAGCGTCTCCTACGGGCGTCCCAGCTGTGAAGAGAACCGGGCTCGAGAACCGGGACGACAACCCGGAAACGATCGGGTTTACCGACGCACTAAAAATAAAAAGGTGTTGGATCGATGCGTCCGACGGCCTTAAAGGAGCTACCACCTCCTCCTTCCTCCTCTGTGGCCCGGGCCGCTCACCGTGCCCCTGTGATACTCGGGCCTTGTGTCTGCGGCTTCTCCAAACCCCGACGAGAATAAAACAAACCCTGGAGTCTCTGGATTGTTCTTGGCACCGGCAGCGTTCACATTATGCGCTCAAAAATATCAAACTACCACCTTTAAAATCTATAAAAGAACCTCTGGCTTCACGTCGCCGCTCGCTCAGTCGCTCGCCGTCGTTCGATCGACGGCTCAGAGCTGAGAGACGTGACCAGAGAGCTGGCCCTGATCGCTGACCCACATGGACGCCTCCAAGTTCCTGGGGCCGGCCACTCGGTTGCTCTTTTTTTTATTTTTTTTTTTAGAGGTGTCTGAGGCAGAATCGTCTGTGGGTGAAGGAGGAGGAGGAGGAGGAGGAGGAGGAGGAGGAAGGGGGAGAACATTCTGCATGACAATACCTACATCTGTCTGCCGTTTTGTTCTTTGTCATATCAGGGGCTGTCTTTGTGGCAGAGCGCTGTCGTGGTAACAGGAGGTTAGAGGTACGGGGGTGGCGAGGGGAGGAAGGGGGAGGTGGGGGTGAGAGAAGAGGTGGGTGGCGGTGGAGGAGGAGGTGGAGGAGGAGGAGGAGGAGGGGGGGGGGGGGTTGTCGAGGGGAGACTTGTGACTCAAACGCCCCTGTGACACAGCTTTTGTTGTGCTTCGATATTTGATCCTCTTAGCAGTTTGCCATGCCTCCGCCCCCTCACTACCCTCTACTATGAGCCCCCCCCCCCCCCCCCCCCCCCCCCCACAACACCACCACCCTCACTTTCAGCCGCTGTTTGTCCACCTCCGTCCCTCCGTCCCTTCGTCCCTCCGTCCCTCCGTCTTATTGTTGAGAATCTTTCTTTCTTGTCACCTGTTTGTCTTATGCTCCATTCGGGACGAGCATTTCTTCTTCTTCTTCTTGTTCTTCTGCTTCTATTTCATTTTCTTCTTCTGCTTATATTTCTTCTTGTTCTTCTTCTGCTTCTATTTCTTCTTCTTGTTCTTCTTCTGCTTATATTTCTTCTTTTTCTTCATCTGTTTCACCTTCTATTTCATCTTCTTCTGCTTCTGCTTCTTCTTCTACTGCTTCTGCTTCTATTTCTTCTTCTATTCATTTTTCTTCTTGTTCTTTTTCTGCTTTTTCTTTTGCTTCTATTTCTTCTTGTTCTTCTATTTCATCTTCGTCTATTTCATCTTTTCCTTCGTCTGCTTCTTCTTGTTCTTGTTCTTCTATTTTATCTTCTGCTGCTGCTTGTATTTCTTCTATGTCTTCTTCTGTTTCATCTTCTTCTCCTTCTTCTTGTTCTTCTTCAATTTCATCATCTTCTGCTGCTGCTTCTATATCTTTTTCTTCTATGTCATCTTCTTCTTCTTCTTCCCAGCATCAGTTTGCCCATTTAGCTGAATAAGCAGCATAGTTTTCTATTTTATTTTTCTTTCTATTTTTTCTGCCTCCTTCCCCCTCTTCTCACACTTTTCAGGAGAAACAAAGTTGAGGCGGCGGGCCTCCCCTCCTCAGAGACCATTACAGGCCCTTTTATTGTTTCAAAGCTGAGGTCATCCCTTCTGCTCAGCGCAGTCGAAACAAAGGCCGAGGGTTTATTGCAGCCTCAAACTGTGTGAAAGGAAACACACTCCAACATTGTTTGATTCTCAGAGATAGTCGGCAGCCGTCCCCGCCGTTTCCTTTCAGCCGGGCGCTGAAGGAGTTTTAGCTTCTTTTTTTTCCGCGTCCCCGAAGGTGACAGTTCGGATGTCATCCTCGCTCGCCCTGACGTGTTGCGGTTAGAAGGCGGTAGAAGTCCGTCAAAGTAAAACCAGAACCCTGACCTTTTAACGTACACCGACCGGGGTAGGAGCGGTGCAGCCTCTCCCGCCAACCGTGGTCACCGTGGCTTCACTCCCCCTCCCCCCTATTCTTTTTTTTTTTGTTTTTGATGCGGTGACCTTGATAATTGTGATGGTAATTACAATAAGTGGCCATTATATTTCAAGGTGCGGCGACCTTCATTATCCAAATCAATTTGAGTCACTATCAATTTGATAATACCCTAAATGCGTGGCTGCTGCATGGAAGATGCACACTCGGCACGGCTGTCGTCTGCCATATAATGGAATGCTGTTATTGAGATTGAGCCGCCGCCTCCCCCCCCTACCTCCCTCCCTCCCTCCCCCTCTCTCTCTTTCTCATCCACGGCGGCAATCAATATTAACAGCTTGTAAAAAATAAAAAAAATAAAAAGTAGGGCGAAGGATTAGACTCTTCAACAAACGGAGAGAGATACTAAAACAAAGTGCAGCAGATACGATTGCTACGACATTTGTCTGCGCGGGGGGGAGTGGATGCACCCATCAGTTTATAGCCAGGAGTTATAGCCACAACATTATGACCACTGACAGGATAATCCGATGTTCTGCTGGGGAACTTTTGCACGAAAGGTTTTGACCTGGCCTCCAAATTCACTACATCTCAAAGTATCTATTGGACGATCCACAGAGGTGACCCCTCCCCTCAAAGGCCACGGGACACCCTCAGATGGGTCCGATCATGCTGCTGCTGATCATTGTTGCAGGAAATGTGTTTAAACGACTTTAAAAACATAATATCGTGGAAATATCCGTTCATCTTTTTAAGGAAACGTCCCTCCTGAGACGATGGAGGTCTAGAGACAGATCTGTATTCATGTCTTTAACTGGACCAGGGAGGGAGGGGAGAGGGGTGAGGGGGGGTGAAAGTGGGAACTTGGCTCGTGAACGGGATCCACCTGGAGTTTTGTGACCTCGGCTTAAAGAGGAGCAGGCGTCCTGGTGGCGAAGGCCGAGCCACGGTGCAGGACGTTTTACAAGCCTCTTTATGCCGTGGGGAGGTGGGGGAGTCGGAGAGTGAGGTGGGGAGGTGGGGGGGCTATCCTCCTAAATTCTGCACCTGTATCATGTTGCAGCAAAAAGTGCAAGCCAGGCACTTCTCCTGGCCTTGTCCAGCGGCGATCCTCGCAGCTTATTAATAAAAAAAAAATAAAATAACAACAGACAATTGTTTGGCAGCTCCTTTGATCTATGCTCCTATTCACCTGCCCCCCCCCCCCCCCTCCCCTTTTTATTTTAACCCAGAGGCATGACTTGTGGGGCACCTGACATAATTTACCGTCCGGGTCGAGTCATATTTCAAAAAGCGAGGACAAACAGTATTGAATGAGACGCCAATATAATTAATGGCGATCGTGATCATGCGGAAATTGCAGAAGCATGCTTTGCAGGATTTTTATTATATTTTGTTTTTCGCGCCTCGACAGGTAAAACATGTCGTCGTCTTTAGCGGCAATTACTTCCAGTGACCTCCGCTTGGAGAAAAAGAGAAAGAGAGAAGAGAAAAAAATGGTAATAAATAAATAAAAATGTGTAATTAGCGCGTGTTTACAAGTCTGGCACACCTGCAGCTCATCCTTTCGCTGTAATGTTTGCCTTCAAGACGCCGGGCGGCTGCCAGACACTGTCACTGGCTGTCACCGAGACGAGAAAGAAACGAGGAGGGGGAGAGAAGGGGTGAGGGAGGGAGAAAAAGAGAGAGAGAGAGAGCGCCACAGTGTGTGCCATTCTTCCAGAAAATCTCTGACTGGCTTAATGCCGCCGCCGTCGTCGTCGCCGCCGCTGCGCATGTGAAGAAATGGGCATTTACATGGGTATACAATAGAGACTACATTACTTACACAGTAGCCTCATTATATCCCCGACGCCTACCTTCTGCCCCGCGCTGGTTTACTCACTCCTAGCTCTTATTGTTGGGGTATAATGGCGCCTGGGCATTTCTGAAATTCCCTCATTATTCAGCTTATTAAGGCTGCACCAACTCGATAATCGCGCCGCATTTCGTGTCAAAGGGGGCGACTGTGCTGATTTGCCACATTTGAAGGCTAGACGAGGCTCCGAGCTCAATCCTCCACGCATGCAGCCGCGATGAAATTGCTCTGTAAATACAGGCCAACGTTTTATTTATTTATTTGTATGTGTTTTTTTTGTCCTCTGGCTGCACACAATGCCTGCCCCGAGGCGAAGTGCACCTGACAGATAACCCTCCGTCCCTGCGACGAACCAGAAGACACGGTGCAATCCGTCAGCATAAAGTAGAAATAAAAGAGGAGCTGTTAGGGGGATGCAACAACATCTGATGACACGGCTTTGCCATTTACGTCCTTTATCTGACTTCAGATGCTCCATAGTTTCTGGGCGTGAACCTTCGGGCCTGACGGGTTAACGCTGAGATGTGAGCGGACGTGTGTCGAGCTGTCATGGAAATGTTGTGGTTTTTATTTTACGCGATCAGAGGGGGCGATTGTCCTACATTTTTCGTTTTGAGACAAAATAGGTGTGTCACTTCTTCTGCTAATGGCACTGACGGCGGCGGCGGCGGCAAATCAAAAATGTACGGAGCAAAGCGTTAAAAGGAGCATACGCTCTGAGCTCCGTGGCCTCGGAGACGGAAAATGGGTCACGATTGGTTTTATTTATTCTAAGTTTAATTATTGTGAGGTTGGTGGAGGCTGCTGTCATATACAGGAGGAAGGGGAGGAAAGGGAGGAAAGGGAGGAAGGGGGGGAGGAGAAAAATCAATTGGCAATTAAATGATACACCTTGTGAAGATGACAAGAGGCATTTGGTTGCACAGGAAGGAGAGGGTAGCGATGGATGGGAGGGGGGGCTTTGTAATGAAGGCCTAATGACTATTCATAAGCGATTTTCAGTCCGCTGATCCACTCGACTGGGAAGCTCTGCCCCGGAGAGTCGGCGCTGTCACTTTCCCTCACCTCAAAAAGGCGCCGCGATCGACGGTGTAGGGATGTGAGCCGAGAAGAAATTACCCAGAATCCTGCCCCGGGCCTGTCTTCTCAGGTCGGTCACATCCAGGAGGAGGAGGAGGGGGGAGGGAGGGGGGAGGGAGGCACACATCTGGCGCACTATAGGTGCCACCGCGGGATAAAAAAAAAAAAATCAAATCAGGAAGCGGCCCGATCGAGGCTTTGTTCTTCTTCTTCGGGACGCTTTACGGCCCCGCGCCGTGGACCCTCGCTTTAAACTTTAAATCTTATTTAAAGCAATTATCATATTTCATTTCCTCCTCGCGCGGCCTCCAAATACCAGCACACCCCCCCCTCCTCCCCTCTGCATGTATGCACCCATCCTAACATGCTCTTATCTGGCTCTTATCGTCCCGGGGCGGCTCACCTTATCTAAGGTAAATACAATCATGTTCTCATTAGGCTCTGCTTCATGGCTACTTGGCAGGCGTGTTTGCTCAGTAATAAGAGCTTGTCAGGAGAAAAAAAAAAAGGGCCAGGTCAGGAGGAGGAGGAGGAGGAGCTGCAGGAGGAGGAGAGCGGGGGCTAAAACCCAGAAATGATGCCTCCACTGCAGCTCTGTAATTGAATAAGTCCCGAGCACCTGAGCGAGCGTGCAGCCCCGATCCCAGCCCGAGCCAAGACTCTATAACTTTTTTTATTTCTTTACCTCCGTTTGCACGTGGCCCGCCGCCAAAACGACTCTTACATAATTAATCTGCATTGATCATCTGGTTAGCACATGAATCAAATGCCCGGATAATAATTGAGTCATGACGGCCTCTCTTTTCTCCTCTCTCTCTCTCGGTGGCTAAATGCGGCGTCGGCACCAGACAATGGAGGTGAGAAGTCAGGCCGGGGTCTTAGACGAGGTTACGGGGTTGACTCTTTAAATCGAGGGAAGCCCAGAAGAATCAGCTCGGCCCGGGCTGGATTCCTCCCCGGAGGAGCGGCGTTGTAAATCGTCTCGGGGAGTAAAGGCGGGGGACAGGTTTCCTCTCTTTATTTGGATTGTTTGGAGCTTTCAGCGCGGCGGGCACGTTTTTAAAAATGGCATCTTTTATTAGCGTCATTTAGCAACGGGACGTTAGGTCAAGAGTGAGAGAGAGTGGAGCCTGCACTAGAATAGAGAATCTACAAATAGGTGAAGCGTCGTTTCGTCCTGATCTGACTCCAGGAACGTCTCAAAACTTTAGCTCTCTGGGAAACGAGCCCCGACAATGAGGACCTGATAACGGAGGATTTGGACGGGGCGCTGGCTTTACCCCTCCGCTCTCACAGCCGGCTAGCCGCCCGCGCTAGCTAAGTACTTTTAATTGAAGTAGCGGCGGCGTCATTAACGTTGCTATCATTATTACAAAGCGAGAAGGTTCGGATGATACTTCTTGTCCCCAGCCTCCACCGCCTCCTCCGCCTCCTCCGCCGCTTCCCACCCCAGACACCCGCACATCATTATGCAGTGGCATCTATCAGATAGGGGCTTAATTAGGGCCTGTACAGCACATTAAGCAAGGGGAGTAGCCAAGCTCAAATATTTATAAGGTTGAGTATATTTATGATCTGTGTCATAATCCCTTATTAGAAGGTTTCAGTGGAGGTTCTCACAAAGCACAGCCTCTCTCTGCTGCTCTCTCTCTCGCCTCCCTACAACGACGGCGTTTCTGCTTTCAGACAAACACGATGTGGCCGAGCGTCCCTGAGCGAGCAGATAGCGGCGGCAATCAGCAGCGTTTTGGTTCCAAGCGGGACGCTGAACTTTTACCTGTTGCACTCTGATTGTTATTCCCTCCCTGGCGTCTGCGGGCGCCACTCGCGTATTCCTTGACGGAGGCTTTTATTAACGAGCGAGTGGCACGAGGTTAACTTTCTGCTATTTTTAGCGTGCGCCGAGAGTGCAGGTCTAAGTGGCGGTGAATGGCACTTCTCCTCCGCCCTCCCCCCCTCCTCCCCTCCTCCCTACGATAACTCCTCTTGTCTCTTTTTTTTTTGTTCGGGGCGAAGGTGTCGCCATCGTCGTGGAGAGCCCTTCCCTTTATTCCTCCCTCTTTCTCCCTGCCTCGCCTTGAGAGAAACCACAAGGGTCATGTTTATGTAAAGCACACTCCTCCACCCCTCCCTCCACCCCTCCCTCCCTCACCCCTTTCTCCTCTTTTGTGTGAGGCAGGTAAGAGTGTCTGGATTCAAAAAAGCCGACCTCTAGACGCTGCGGTGAGTTGGAGGGTAGTCTTTGTGACCCCTGATGATGAGGTCTCGGCATCGAGCTGCATTTGAGGGATTCTCTTATTGCTGGCGTGGCTTAAAAATAAAAAATAAAAACTCCCCCGGCCGCTAAACCCCTTCCTCTAAGACGCTCTAATACAGATTGCGAGGCGGGAGGAGGCTTCACCGTTTTCTGCTGACCTCAACCGCTACGCTGCTTTCCCCGTCTCCTTGCGCCGGGGTAAGTGGAGTCGAGGACTTGCTCGGCCGGTCACTCAGGTGCAGGAAGGAAAGCGGCGCTCGCTTGTTCACCTCCGGGTGTAATTGAGATGGAGTTGCGCCGCTTTCTTTTCAGGGCGAGTCACAGTTGGAGTGCATTAGAGGGTTTTTAGACGGTGACGTTCAACGTGCTCGAATGCAATTATTTCTCCGTAAAGTTTTGCAAAATTTAAAGAAAAGTAGTTTCTTTCCAGATGAAGATATTTGGTTCTGCCTCTCGTTTTTTATTATTTTTTTGCTTCGCCCACCTTTTTCGTTTTTGCAGAAGTTCACACAGTACCACCCACGCCGTCAGGCTGCCAAGTGATCTTAGGGAGACGCAGAGAGTACCTCAATGGTACCAAAATGATTTACAAACACCTTCCGTTTGATTGTAGGTCGTAGTAGCTCATGGTGATAGCGTCCAGCTGCTCCGTGACACCAGAGCGGCGTAGACAACCCACCTCCTCCTCCACCTCCTCCTAATCCCTGCTCCTCTACGCTGCAGCTACAGCGTAGGAAGCGGCGTAAAAACAAGCAGAAACACCGGCAGCCCTCAGCCAGGTGGCTGGTGGTTGGTTGGTGGTTGGTGGTTGGTGGTGGGGTCTCGCCTCTATTGATTTTTTTCGGTAACTTCTCTGACAAACATCCTCCTTCTCCGCTCGGCCACCGAGGGCAACGAGAGGAGCGAGCAGCGTAGGGGGAGTTTGAGAGCCGAGGAAACCTTTGCCTCCTTTTCTTTCTCTTCGCTCCCACCGGAGACACAACACATTACTATTATTATTATTATTATTATTATGCATTTTGCTTTATTTTATTTTACTGAAGGTTTGTGCAGGGACCAGCACCTGGCTCTACGGCTCAGACGGCGCTGGTTAGTCAGCGCTGCCTGCTGTAACGTTTGTAGATTTTAATTTCAGCAGACGGGACCGCTCTCGCCTCCCAACAAACACACACTCTCCTTTCATATCTGCTCGGCTGAAGGAGAACCCACCAAGGTGTCCGATCGCTGCCGGTTCCAGCCCTTCAACCTGTCACACACACTTTTGTGACGCCAAATCCCTCTATTCATTTTTCTCCTCTCTCTCTCTGGCACAAATATATATATTTTTTTTTTTTCCGCCCGTATCAAGGGCAAACCTGAACTCCGTGGAAAACACACACACACATCCAGGGCAGAGGGATCTCCAGGGCCTGTCATTTTACATTTACATTTTAGCCGTTTAGCTGACGCTCTTATCCGGGCTGACTTGCAGAGAGAGGAGCAGCATTTGACTGAACCTGAGCGCTCAGATGTAGGTGAACGCTGAGGAGGAAAAGGTCAGGGCGGCGTTTTTTGGTTTTGTTTTTTTTTATGCATTTCTTTGTGACCTTCTGATCTCCAGATTTAAATTTCAGATGCATCCCACGCCTCTTTGTTTACACGGCCCCTCTTGTCTTCTTACACCTGTTTTAATCTTTCATGAAGCCCGTTTCTGAGCAGGAACCGAGCTGCTGGTATTCTGAGACTCCTCCACCTGGTCCGTTTGAATTATTCAGGCGTGCAGGAAGCTGAGCCCGCCGCGTTGTTGGCCAAAAAAGTGAAAGCGTGCATATGTTAAAACCACCTGAACTTGCTCCGTCGGCGCTCACCCCTGCACCCCGTCCTTCCTTCCCTCGCTCCTCTCCCTCTCTAATTGTTTCTGGCTTCTATCGAGCGCCACCGTTCCACGTTAATGAGAGATAAGTCTCTTCACGGCGTCAAGCACCTTTCTCGTTTGTCTCGTACTCTGTGTACAAACACCCGACCTTCCCCCACAACCGCTCGCTCTCTCGCTAGCTGGCGTCGGGGCCTAGGGCCGCCTGCACGGCGCGGCGCTCTTATCTGCAACGCGCAGACTGGTGCATTACGCCATCAACTAGCTAGACGCCACCGCCGCACTCATCTCCTCTCAGGTTGGACTTCTTCCTCTTCTTCTTCTCCCTCCTCCCCTCCCTCCCTCTCTCTCTAAATTGACGCTAATTTAGCATTGCTAATCAAATAGGACGGTGTCTTTTTTAAATAAATCGCAGAATTCGTTCGATGTCAGAGGTCCTTTTCCACACTGGCAATATTGTCTCTTTCTTCCCTTTTAATTCGCAGCTCATGCACGCTATGAATATCCCCACGCCGTGCATAATGTAATTAAGTATGACCAATGATGTGTGGGCAGCCGTCCCAGAGCCAGTCAGTTCACTAACTCAAAATATAAAACCTCATGAACCTCGCTGAAACGCTCCAAACAAACCCAGCGTATTTCACTACGTGCTGCTTGCTCCATCCGAAGCACCTTTGTGTCCACAAACGACGGAGGTCTTTGCTCAATTCTTTATCGAAAGCAGCGCAAAGTTCAGAGAGAGCAGGAGCAGGAGGAGGAGTTGGCTAACGGGTCAAGATGTTTGCTGTTGAAACGTCTCCCCTCTTGCTCAAGGAAAAGAAATCGGTGCGTGTTTCAAAATGGGAAGCAGAGTTCACCAGAGTTTCCTTGTGTCATGTCTGGGAGGTTGGTGGTGGTGGTGGTGGTGGAGACTCTGAAGGATCTTGGATGTCGCGCTCACATATTTCACTAAGTTTTTAGTTGAACACATGCAGAAGGGCTCAGCTGCAGAGAGCATCAGAGTGTAACAGCTCAAGGAATCCCAGAAGGAAACAGCTGCATGGACCGGCTAGCGTCTGTGTGTGTGTGTGTGTGTTTTCCACAGGCCTGCATGCATGCATATTACCAGCATGTGTTTTCCCATACTTTCCCAAAGCTTCTGTGTGATTATGTGTTCTTTCTGCTCGCAAAATTGAAGGGCCCGAGCGTTGAGGGCTTGTAAGTCGGGAGGTGTGAGCCTCTGTCAGCTGTTGTATGCGGAGCGGGACTCTGCAGAGATTCGTCCTCGACATCCAGCGCTCTCTTGTTATTCCCGGGCGATTGGAGGGAATTGCTTCTGGTGGGGTGACAAATGATTAGCCGCTATCTTCGGGACGGGATTTGATTCGACCTGCGCTGAGTCAGGTAACTCCGTGGGAGGATGCGAAAGAAGGGGGGGCGCAGGAAATGAAGTTGCGAGCCGTGGTTAACCCGCCGCCGCCTCCTTCCTCCTTCCTCCTTCCTCCAGCCTGCGAGGGCCCCACCAGGCAGGAGAAAACCTAATCCGCTCTGTCAGGGCCAGATTACGGGGCTTTTGTTTAATTGGAGACGGGCTCCGCCGACAGCCGGGGCGCTGTTGTCGCTCAGCGGTGCAGGTGTTTTCATGCTTGAGACAATAGCAAATAAAAAATAGATCGGTTCATCTTTACGAGCGGAGGAGCGCACGCTGAGGTGAACCAGGCACAGAGAGAGAGAGATGTCTCTTTCCTTTACAGCGCGGCCTAATGAAGAGGCTTGATTCCCGTGTATCACACAGGCTCAGGATTTTGACACATTAATCGCCGGGTAGAGTTCAATCCTTTGTCCGTCTAATGGCTCTTTGGCACCTTGGATTCCTGTTGGAAGCCAATTTGTAGCACTGACATGGAGGCGGCGGCGGTCGCAGCGGCGGCGGCCACATTCGGAGAGAAGAGTCAAGGTGTTAAAGCCTGATTGGTTCCTCTCCGCGGTGCACCGGGCGGCTGATTGTCACCCCGTGAACACATGTTTCTCAAATGGGAAAATGTGTAGACATTGCCCCAGCCGCCCCCCTCCTCCTCCCTCCTACCCTTGCACCTTGCCGTGCCCTGTGCAGATAAGAGAATTTGAGAGTTATAGTCACATTAGAGGAGGTCTTGAGAGAAAAAATGTCTGAGCTGAAATATTCCTGTGTCGCAAGAGTAAATAAGTTCTCCCCATGCCAGCGAAAGCCCCATGGGATCAATTAGCTGCCCATTACCATAGATACAGAGAGTTTCTTACGCAACAGCTTGCTTCGAAATCTGAGTGGAGGGGAGGGGAGGTGGGGAGGAGGAGGAGAGGAGGAGGAGGAGGGGGGAGCGTTTAAGGATCTTGTCAAACTTCACCTCTGCCTTGAGCGAGCGTTGCAGGAGGCTGGGGGCGAGTCGCTCGGGTCACGAAAACAACACGAACACGTCGCTGTCAGACGCTCTGTTTTCATTACCTGAAACAACAAACAGCAGCAGAGAGGAGGAGGAGGAGGAGGAGGAGGAGGAGGAGGAGAAAAAAAAAAAGGGAAGACGGGGAAGGAAGGAGTGAGTGCTCCCCTGGGGCGCCGTTTACTTCCTGTGTAGATGAGACGATAGGTGAAAGAGGAACTCCTCGCTCGCCGATGAGTCGTCTTTTTGTGACTCTGCAACATCTCTTGAGTCAAACTGTCAGGCTAGATCGCCCTGCGCCACAAAACGCCGTCCCCTTGTCCCCTCCTGGGATGTCCCAAGCTAAAAATGATGCATGCCCTCCCTGGATAAAAATGTCCGCCGTGCTATGTTAACTGCACTTGAGGGAATTGTCCCGCAATAACAACCGCCCGTCAGAGGTCCTGCATGAATCCTTACCCTCCTTTCAACCGCGCGGGGCAGGACGGGGGGGGACGTGGAGGGCATTGTTTTTTGGGGAGGGCCCTGAGGTTGCTGATATTTTAACTAAGGTGATGATAGCCTTGGTTGTTTTCCTTGGAGGGCGGCGTTCCCCTTTTTACCTCTCTCCCTCCGTGGGAGCTCGACTTTTTCAACTTCTTCTCCGTGATTTATGACCTCTCCATCAGATACGTCCCACGAGGGAGGCCTGCCCACGCCCCCCCCCCTCCCCCTCTCGTCCCCCCTTTGTGCTCACACAGCCCTGCTGCCACGGCGACTCCTGACTAAAATGGATTAGCTGCAGTTATCCACAAATGGATCCTCCTGCTACCTCTCTCTCTCTCCACCAGCTCAGACGTGGCCCCCGGTTTGATTGCATAGGTGGAGTGGGCCCGAGCAGCTCGCTCTGATCCGCGGCGTCTCTGCGTGCACGCCGTAATTACCTGTTTTGAATGAGTTAATAGCCATAGGAAACCCGTTTGCCGCGGATAAAAGGGACAGTATCTGGCGTTCAAAGCGATGAGAGGGTTTAAACCACACTGGGGTGTGGGTATGTGTGTGGGAGGAGGTGGAGGATGGTGGTGGAGGTGAGGAGGAGGAGGAGGGGGGTACTTTTCCTTTATGCACTCTCGAAAGGGAAGAAAAAAAAAGTTTCCTTATCAGGTATGTACTTAAAAGGATCCCACTGCTGGAAGCGCAGTGTCTTGGGGGGGAAAGCGGAGAGGAAGATGAAAGGCTTTTGTTAAAAGTGACGCTTGGCCCAGGTTTCCTGTGCCTCGCCTCCACTCCCCTGTCCCTCCACGCCTCAGCGCTCCACTCTCTCTCCCTTTCTCTCTTTCTCTTGCCTTCGCAAAGCTCTGTCTTTGGGGGGGGGGGTGGAAAGTAAACCCTTCTTGCCGCCTGCCGGTGTTAGATTAAATACCGAGATGGCGACAGGAAAAAGGCAGGGAGGAAAAACAAAAAAGAGAGAGAGAGAGAGAGAGAGAGAGTGGCTGCTTGGTTTGCTTTCTGGCTGGCTCCTCAACGGGCCGGGCTGGGCCGGGCCGGGGTGAGCGATGTTGGAGGAGAGTTATCAGGTTGGCGACGGAAACTGCCAGTTAGTCAGCAAGACTCCCAATCCGCCGTAGTCCAAACACGCCGCTCGTGGGTTTCTGATGACACGGTAATCTGTCCCGGGGAGTTCAGGGTTGATCTAAAGAAGGAGACCTCATCTCTCTTCCTTCCCTTATCGCTCGCCCGACATAGCAAACTCAAGGTGCCTCGGGGCCGCTAACGCAATAACAACGGGATAAAATGATCTTCTCCTTCTTCTTGAGGAAGGAGCCGCGCCGGCGTCCTGGCGGGCTTTAATTCGTCGGTAAATACAGAGTGAGGAGCGGCGTTTGACATCGCGCAGAACTCGTTTACCTTTTACAAATCATTCCCTCCTCCTCCTCCTCCTGCTTCTTCTTCTTTCGCTCGGGGAGAATAAAAAATTACACGACTTCCGGGAGCCCGAAGTGGAGATTGGACGCAGGACTCTAAAGAGATGTGAGCTAACCCTGTCGCCGCTCTGTTGGCCCTGCCAGCGCCGGCTAATCACGGCCGCTAAGAGGAATGGTAATGGCCTGCGTGCAGTGACAGTGCCCTGGCAGGTTTGTCAGCGCTCTGCACAGGAGGGGGCGTGGGGGGGGAGGAAAAAGAGCCAGAGCTATGCATCCTAGAAATGAGCCCCAATGAGCGCGGCGGTAATGTGTTTAACTTGCAAACCAGCGCGGGTGACGGATTACGTGCGGTCCAGGAGCGTGGCGACGCCGCCGCCGCCTTCTCCGCCGCCGCTCACCTTTTGCCTCTACATCTGTCCTGCTAATGGGCTCCACTAGAAGAAAAAAAAATAAATAAATAGCTCCTCAGGCGAAAGCTCTCATTCCTACCCCTCATTCTATTTCCCAATTAGACGGCGGGGGCATGATTAGTTTATTAGCAGTAGCAAAAAGCTCCGGCGAATGTGTTTGCGGATTCTTAGCCGTTAATGAGCAAATTCAAACCCTATTGAACGGACGCAGGCGGCGGCGGCGGCGAAGGGGAGGGAGTCGGGGTATTCACGTGCACGCTCCGGCTAATAATAGCATCCCAAAGACAAAAGATGGAGGAAATAGCATTATAGGAGAGGAGAACAATGGAAGCCTACCGGCGCTCTTAATGGCATGCTCTTTCATTTTGAAAATTGTTTCCCTTTTGGAATTATGTATGCTCGCCGTCCTCTCCTTCAGGGTTTTGGCATATGTACACATGCTCCTCTTCAGCAGCCAGCCTCCTCCTCCACCTCCCCCTCCCTCCCTCCCTCCCTCCTCGACACCAGGGGAGCAGGAGACAGTAGTTCCACCTGTGGGAAATGAACCCCTCCGCTTTGTTTCCCTCCTCCTTGGCAGCCTCAACCACCTCCTCCTTTACAAGCCAGGTAAATTGTTCATTAGGTTGGAGGTGCTGCTGCAGAACAGAAAGAAGAAGGAGGAGGAGGAGGGTTTAGGTAGTTATTTATTTATTTTTTTACAGAGGAAGTGCGAAGAACAAACAAGTCAGAGCATTTGTTCACCGGTGTAATCTACACATCAATTATCCCGCCGAGCTAATTAGCACCTCTGCATACCCCGGGTACCTGAGCGCTCACACATGCTCCACGCTTTCAAGCCACTGATCAAAAAAAAAAAAAAAAAAAAAAGGGGGATTGACAGAAACACGGGGAGGCAGAGAGCCCAAGGGTTGGTTAGATGTGATGAGGTGGGGTGAGGTGGGGTGAGGTAAAGGGGGGAGAAGCCTCAGATCAAAATTTCCTTTTTACTTTCTGATGGAGAGCGAGGGAACACGTGTGTTGCAGCCACTCGCGTCATGCCCCGACGGAGCTGCTCAATTATGTAAGCCACATATGCACGGAGAGGGGTGAATAGAAGTCAGTTTTTATCTTTATTTATTTATTTATTTATTTTATTTATTCGTGAAGTAGACGTGCACAACGACAAGAAGAAGCGTCAGGTGGAGTCTAGGTGAGCTGAAACCAGACGCCTGTTACCACCGCTCTGTTGCTTGAACTTTGCCGTTGAAGCTTTTTATCGCAGACTATGCTAAAGAGCCCTAGGTGTCCTCATCCTAACATCCCTCCCCCCTTTCTCTCCCCCTCTCCCTCCCACCATGTAATTAAAAGTGTAGTTTTCGCCCTCCCGCGGCTACACAAGAGACACAGGTACAACAAAGAACGCAACCGGTGAAGAGGAAGGAGAGTAAAATAAAAAATAAAACGCCTCGGTCCGCTTCTCCTGTTTACTCCCACCCACGTCATGTAGAAGTCTCTTGTGGGGGGGAGGGAGGGGTGAGAGGGAGGGGGGTGAGGTGAGGGAGGGGGGGGGAGGCTGTTTTGCGCCGTTTACCGAGATCGAGAGAGAGGTTAAGTTGTGTCATCTCGCTGCCGTCTCACACCTGGCCTGCACCTCGCTCGCTCGCCGCCGCCGCTAGCGGCATCCGTCTACACACACACACACAAAGATAAAGACACACACACACAAACACACACACACACACACACACACATGCGTGCATGCAGATGTTTGGGTAAATGAGAAGGTGCGCAGGATATCGCTCGGGACGCCGAGTTGAGTTATTGGCTCCGTTTAAAAGGGAAAAGCCCCTCAGCGGGGGCTTCTAGGGGGATGCTTTTAGGCGCTCGGGTCGTTGCTGTGACAATAAGCTGTGCCCCCCCCCCCCCCCCCCCCCCCCCCCCATCAGTCCAGACTCCTCCCTCCTCCCCTCCTCCTCCCCTCCCTCCTGGCCGGCTGCTAGCTAATTGGGAAGTTGGTAACAGTGTCAGAGAGAGTTGCTCTCCCTCTCTGTCGGGACGTCTCATGTGTGGAGGGGCCCTGTTTGCCGGTTCCCTGCTGGGGTGGGGGGGTGTAGCACACACACACACACACACACACACACAAAAAGATCTTTGTCACCTGAATAGCAGGTATCAAACAAGCACCAGGAAACAGGGAGTGTGTGTGTGTTGGGTAACAGATGTGATTTTACACTCTCATTAGCATGTGAATGATTAGGCCCCTCCCCCCCTCCCTCCCTTCACCTGGACCCCCCACCCTCCCGGTTCATCCTGTCTGATCTCTTAAGTCCATCTGAGGTCCCGGCTTGACTTCACCCCCCCCCCACCCCTCATCTACCCCAAATCGACCTTTTAGCAGCTGGTGACTGAGCAGAGTGTTTTTTACGACGATGACAGGAGGTCTCACTCCTCCCCTGTTTTGTTTTTTATTTCCTTGTCGCTGTCAGTCACATTTTCAGGACGCGTCCCGTTACCTCACACTTAAACGTGCTGCTTTTTAGGGAGGTTTGAGGCGGCGTTGTTGGCTCTCAGGTGTTGTTTTGCTGAGATAAACGTGGCCATGGCCCCTGCCGCCGCCAACGCCGCCGCCAACGCCGCCGCCGTGCACAAGAATGCAGAGCAACCTTGGCCTCGTCAAACTGCTTGTTTTCTCTGGTGTCTGGCGTCCTGCACGACTTCTTTTCACAAAAAAAAAAGAAAGAGAGAAAACATGAACCCATCTTTGATCTCTTTCCGCTTTTAAAAAAAAAGACAGAACTTCAAGCAGAACAGATGCTTTTGTCTTTTTATTTCTTTCCGTCCTCCTCCTCGTCTCCTGCCGCCTGCATCAAACAGCTCCTGTTAGCTGGTAATTACAGCTCAGGTTCTGCTTAACTGTTATTAACCAAAAAAAAAAAAAAGTACAGTAATCTGTCCTGGCAGTGCAATATGTTACCGCGGCTTTCTAATTAATCTTACAGGGAGCGTAATAAATTTACAATATCAGATTGGTGCAATACTGTATATAGATTTATTAAAGCTTTTAATCAGTTCTGGCAAAATTAATTTTGCAATGATTGCTTACATTTGAATTTGCATATACTTAGCGCGAGTAATTTATTTTTATAGATTCTTTCTTTCTTTTTTTTTGTTGGAGCGGCCGTCGGAGATGAGGAATTGCCGGTGCAGAGCAGCAGGAAGAGTTTTTATTCCTGACTCCTTCTCTCTTCTCTTCTCTCTCTCGGAACGTTTAGGATTTTCCGCAGCACTTCCAGGGCCGAGATAAGAGGCGATGCATAAACAGATGAACCCGGGGCTCGATGTGTTATCAAGCGCTGCAAGGCCACACCGGCTCTCATGGGGAGAGGGGGAGGGGTGAGGGGGAGGAGGGGTGAGGGGTAACGGTTTCACTTTAGACCTGATAACAGGAGGCGACTGGAACCTGCGTTTTTTTTTTTTGTGAATGCATGCCGTGAAGGTGTGTGTGAGTGTTTGCACTGGTCGGGGCGTGGAGTCGTGGCTTTGAGCCTCGGTGTCTCTTTGAGATTGGGCAGCTAGGAGGAAGAGGAGCAAGAGGAGGAGGAGGAGGAGGAGGAGGTTTGGGACGAAGGGCGATCCTGCACCGTAGAGAATGATTTAGATAAGAGTCTCAGCTTGTGGTGCTCCCTCTTTCTCTCTCTTTCTTTCTCTGCTATCAGAGACACATTATTATTGGAGGGAGGTTGAACCCTGATACGTCTCTCTGTCCCTCCCCAGGGAGGAATCCATGAATCAAAGCCCCTCCCACAGGAAAACCCCTGCAACTAGTGCTTCTAAGCAGCGTGCAACAATCTTATTTATGACTTATGTGACGCTCTAGATGTTTAAATCTAAACGTCCTTTTTTACATTTTTGCACGACCCCCCCCAAATAGTTTGAGGCTGGCTGCATTCATTCATTCATTCATTCATTCATTCATTCATTCAGCTCGGGCCTTTATGGCGGAGGGAGGGGAAATTAGCGATGGTCTCCCCTTTATGTGTGTGAGAAGCCCCCGCTTCGCCTGCGACGACGACGTCCAAAAAAACTGGAAGCAAACGTTTCTTTTCTCCCCCCCTCCTTTCCTTCCTCCCCTCCCTCCCTCCCTCCCTCCCTCCTCGTTGGTGTGTGTGTGTGTGTGTGTGTGTGTGTGTTTGGTTAGTTACAGTAATTACGGCCCAATAACTGACAGCCAAAACCAGGCAGGAGAAAGTAGATGGAGGGGACGGGGAGTGGGGATGAGAGGAGAGGAGATGGAGGGAGAAAAGGAAGAGGAGGGAGGGCTGTTTATTTTTTTATTTATTTTTTATTTATTTTATTTATTTATTTTATTTTTTCTCCCTCTCCTTCCTCAGCCGCAGCCACAGCCTCGCTGCCGAACATCTGCTGAGAGATTTGCATATTAATTAACCCATATTAACTCTAATTATTCTGGGAAATTATCAAATAAATTAAATTTTCTAATTTTAACCGTTTTTTTTTTTTTTTTTTTACCCCCCCTCCCTCCCTCCTCCTCCCCCCTTTTCTCTCTTCTTCCCGTGTGCTTGACGTGTGTCAGGGGGGAGACAGGGAGGCTCACCTGAGCTGGAATAAAATAAATATATATATATCTATATATGGTGCTCCTCCCCCCTTCCTCCCTTCCTCCCTTCCTCCCCCCTTTCTTCCTCTCCCCTACCTCCTCTGTTCTTCTTCTCTGAATTCTCCCTCCCACTCTCCTGGCCTGGGAGTCCTGAGGGCAGCCAGGGGAAGCTTTTGTGTGTCTTTTTTATTCTTCTTCTTTGGCTTGTGTGACGAGGAAGGAGGGGGAGAGGAGGGGAGAGGAGGGGAGGGAAGAGAGGGGAGGGGAGGGTTTACTCCGAACATTTGTTGGAGGCAGGAACATGTGTGAACTAGGGGAGGAGGAAGAGGGGGCACAGATGGTGAATCCATGCAGGACCCTGCAAAGGTGGGACCCCTGAGCTGTTGAGCAAACCTCGGAGCTTTCTCTCTCCCCTCTCTCTCCCTCACCCCTCTCTCCCTCCCTCCCCAGCCTGTTGCTCCTGCTCGGGCCTCCTCCGCAAATAAATGGGGCTTTAATTGAATTAGAGTCCGGGCTGCTGCGAGGGGTCTCCTCCCGGACAAAGCCCGGCGGCGGTTTGACGGATGCGCGGCGACACGCTGGAAGTTTCCCCCCATCGTCCCAAAAAACGACCGTTTCTCAATGTGACGTCCCGAGAAGAAGAAGAAGTTGTCGCCACTTTGCACAACCTGTGTGTGTGTGTGTGTGTGTGTGTGTGTGTGAGGGACGCAAAACCAAAAAAAAGTGTCCTCAGCAACTTAGAGACACCCCTCCCCCTGTCTCTATAGACAGACACGCAGTCCCAGGTTGCGTTTACACTTCACTGAGTTTTCACCATTCATCGCTCCCTCCCTCCTCCCTCCTCCTCCCTCGCCTCACCCCTCACTCTCTCTCTCTCTGTCTCCTTTCAGGGCTTTTGTTTGCCCTCTGCCACCGTCCTTTCACCGACTTGGCCCTGATTTGCCCCCTTGTGCTCGATCACGCCATTATACCGAGACAAGATAGCGAAAAATATCCAAACACGTCTGCCGCTCTTTTGTCTGCGCCGACTCGGCTCCCGTGTGACGTTATCTCTGAAACTTTCTCCTCTTTGGCGTGATTTTGTTTTCCCTTAAAAGTGTTAGAAATCCGTCGATAGCCCTGCGGCAAAAAAAAAAAAAAAAAGCTGAGCTGAGAAAGTGTCTGGCCGTAGGTGAGCTAACCCGGGGAAGCGCTTAAACTGCTGCGTGTCAGACAAAAGGTCACCGGCGACCTCGCTTCCACACCTCCTCCTCCTCTTCCCCGCGGCCATCCAGGTGATCGTCTCGGCTCGCATTCATGAGACGGGTTAGCGAGCGCGAGGAGCGGTTACCGTCCAACAAGGGAGAACGTCCCGGCTCATTATCGGCGTAGGAGGCCTGAGCGCGTCACCTGGAGCTAAGCCTCGACACTTGACTCTAGAAAGACAGAAAGTCAGCCGGGGTTAGCGTGAGAGAGCGCCGAACGTGGGTGTTAGTCGTATTCTCCGGCCTGGAGCGCTCGCCGGGCCTCGGCTGCAGGAAGCTCTCTCCTCCTCTGAGTGTTAGACAAATAAAATGATTATTACCTGTTTGCTGCTTGTGCAGGTTCCTGCAGGATACGGGTGCATGAAAAGTTTTCCGGGAGGTCAAATCGTTTCTGAATTAACTCCAGCGGCTTCTCCGTGCGTGCAGAGCCACGGCTGTCAGGGCTGAAGCGTTGCCTCTGCTATTGTTTCTTCTTTATTTATCTTTATCAAAGAAATGACGAGGCTTTAATAAGACTTCTTCTTCTTCTCCCCCCTTCACACACTGTCGCTGTCACCAGCTACCCCAATCAATACACCAGTATTACTGCTGCGCTCTGAGTGACAGCCTAATGCCAGGCCTGTGAAAGGGTTATGTCAGATAGTTTAAAAGCTGATATTAAACAAGAATTGCGCTGTTACATGTGTCATTTTAATTATCTGCCCGACGGCGGCGGCTCCTGCTCGTGTTCACCTTGAAAGAGAACAGGTAGCGTCGCTCCCCTAATTGCTTTTTGTCGACACTTCTTCTTCTTTAAGGTGGCGACTAAACGAAGGAGTAAACATTATCTTGTCTTTGTCTTTCTCCCTCCTCTGCAACACAAAAGGCTGATTAAGAGTGAGCTTCGGGAGGACGGGAGGTGGAGGAGGAGGTGGTGGTGGGGAGCGAAATAACTGCCTTGCGAAATATTAGTAGGTTAGAATTACTTTGTTGCTTGACACAATACCAATAGATGCCGGGAGCCGGGAGAGGGAGAGGCTCTTGTCAGCGGTGGCACCTCAACAATGGCGGCTTTCTCGACGTTAATAGTACACGTTTGACTTGACGAGCACCCCGCTGTCATTTTTTTTTTTCGCCTTCTTGGAGGTATATGTTGACAGCTGACGTTCGGTAGCTCTCTCCGCGACAGTTCAGACGCCCTCCTCCTCCTCCTCCTCCTCCTTTTCCTCTTTTCCCTCGTACGTGCATCGGATTTGTTCAGAAAACTTCCCCCCTCCTCCCTCCCTTCCTCCCTTCCTGCCTTCCTGGATAGTCAAAGTTTGTTGCCGGTGTGCGTTGCCGCCGTGGATGTGTTGCTAAACAAAAAGAAGCTCCCTCGCTCCTTTTATTGGGGGAGAATGGGCCCCTTTAAAACCTGTCCAGCCTTAGATAATTTCATTCAGGCGGCCCCCAGCTCGGCCGTCATTGAATCTGCATCCAGAGATCAGGTTCACAGCGGCGGGTTGATAGCTTCCCAAGCCTCTTGGCCTTTTGTTCTACCGTCCCCCCCCTCTTCTTCATCTAGAGGAGGAGGAGGAGGAGGAGAAGGGGGGACACAGAGCTGATGGGAGTTTGCTGAGAACCTCGTTGTTGATTAACTTTTACGTTTGAAGCAGGTACAGAGCGGAGGTGGACGTGGACCACCCAGGAGCTCCCAACGTCTCCAGGGTCTCCGGCCTCGGTTGCCTTTTTTTTTCCTCCGTCGTCCCCAAGGAGCATTACTGAGTCTGAACTTGCCTAAACCCTTGTGATCACACCTCTTGAAAAGGTTTTGTTTCCTCCGTCGATTGGTATTCGAGGCAGGTCACCGAACTCCCACCCTCCTCCCTCCCTCTCCCTCTCTGCCCACCCGTCCGCCCGCCTCCCTCCCTCCCTCCTCCCTCCCACGTTTGAAAGCCCCTGTTTTCATTTTAATTTGCACCTGTTGTGCAGTTGTTCGCTGAAGGCAAGTGCAGGCCGGTCAATCGCGCGGAGACGTGTTAGGAGGAGATGTGGGGAGGCTTATCTTTTCATATGGATAATGTTCTCACAAACGTCATGCGGCCGGACTTCGTCTGGTTTCTGGGAAATGTTCGAGATGCAGAGGGGGGACGCTTTCCTTTCCTTTCCTTTCCGGGGCCCTCGGTAGCTGCAACCTCTGCCACAAAACCCCAAAACCTTTAACGGGGTCACAGTTTGCACGCTTTTGCACAATTTCTGCAGAAATGTTAAAAGACGACGATAGAAATCTGTCGCACCAAAGCTCCACAGACTTCTTTTTCCTTTCTTTCTCTTCTTCTTGCTAAGAAACATAAATTCAGCCAAAGCAGGTTTAAAAAAAGCCTCCACCTCTTCACTCTGGTGGCTCAAACTCGGGGCCCTCCCATGATTGGCTCTTACCACAGAACATTCTTGCACAAGCTGCCAGATGAGGTGTGTCCCCATGTGATGCCATGCTCCTGGCTCGCCTCGCGCTCCATCTGCACCGCTCCGCTAAGTCTTCTGACGCCCCCCCTTCACCCCCCTTCTTCTTCTTCTCCTTCTTCTCCTTCTTCTTCTTCTTCTGCAGTTGATTTACGCCGCGGTGCACGTCCTCGCCGAGAACCAGCCGATGGCGGTGACTAATTTGCACGAGAGCCACCTTTGATTGAGTTCACAGCCCTTATTTACAGGCCGTCTATTTTAAGAAGAGCAGGCATATGTCTGGGACCTGGGTGTTGTTGGAAGCGGGCGAGCCCTGCCTGCCTGCTGCTGCGAGCCCTCGTATGAAATGAATGCCGGCTCCTCCATAAGCCCTCGGCGTGTTTTTTTGTATTTCCATACGTTAGGAAACATTTATGTTCACGGTTCAGCGCCGATGCGAACGCGTCCGAGGGCTACGGCGCAGGGAGACATCTAAACGACTATAGGTTAAGCCTTCAGCATGCATAGCAACAACATTTTGTAATATTGCTCGTGCTATGTGGAGCATCTCAGGCGTGAGCGGCATGCTCCCGGAGCAGAGCCGTCCTGAAAGGTGCAGCTCGTTGGCATCCGAGGCATCTGAGCACCACTGAAAATTAGTGGCTATTTTGGCTCGCATCTCCTCGACAGCTGTCTGCCCACCGCCGCGGCTCGGTCGCAAATTCCAGCCGCGGATGCTGTAATTGGGGTGTAACTCTAAAAAAAATAAGAAATAAAAACGAGAGCTTTGTACGAAGCTGTGACGCGGTGGGTTATCTTTTTTAATTTCCTTGTTTTTTTGCTCCTCCAGCTCTGAACTACGAGAATGTGGTGGAGACGGGCTCTGAGACGGAGGAGGAGGACAAGCTGCCGGTGTCCGAGGAAGACCCCCTGATCAACGGCGCGGGAAGCCCCGCCAGCCTCACCAACCCGGAGGCCTCGCCGCGCACCGAGGGCCACGGCCTGCTCGGCAAGGAGGAGGAGGACGACGAGATGCGGGACAGCGGCGTGGAGCACGTCTGGCCCGACAACGACATGCTGAGCGCCTCGGTCGACGGTACTGGTGAGTGCTGCTTCTTTTTGTTTTTGTTTCCTCCGGTTCAGGTGAGCCGTCAGTCACGTCTGAAACCCGCCGCTAAGCTCAGTTTCAGATACTTTATATCAAATGTGTGCACATCCTGCCACTAAAACCCCACCCATCTGGTGCCCGCCCGGGTAGACTTGAACAAACCCCGCCGAGCGCTCGGCAAACAGCGCTCGAGCCGGGTCTGACGCTGGAGGCCCGGATGACGCCTCCCCCCCCCCGCTTCCTCCGCCCCGACACGATAAACAGTTTCTCTGCGGAGCGGCGGAGACCATTTGGTTCACGCTTAGAGAAAAGTCCTCCTCTGAGCCAAACAACGAAAAATATTTACAGTAATGTATAACCTCGCCGGGGGGAAGCTTCTTTTCCGTCTGCAGGTTTCTGCAAGACCGTGATCCTTCTCCCTAACAAGCTGCCTAATCCCGAGCAGGTGACACCTCCCCGAAAAACCTGACCGACTTATCGTCTTTTGTTGAGCGACTCCTCGTGCAAAAGGAGGTTTGGGAGGCGGCGTGTAGGGGGAGGAGGAGGAGGAGGGGGGTGAGGGTTAGCCCCAGTCAGTCACGGATGCTTGAAAGACAAATACTTTTAATTAGGGGGCAGGGGTGTAATCATTAAAGGAAGCCAGACGGCTGCAGAAAGTCATTAACAATCTTAAATGAAATTTTTATTTTTATGATAGCCATTTACATGTATAATAAGAGTCAATGATTCTTGGAAGCATGTGACGGGAACAGAGTACGGCGAGAAGTCATGTAAGACAGCCCATTTAAATGAGCCGGGCTCCGCTATTCATTTCTGCTAATGAACTAGCTGCTCCTGCTGCAAAGAAGGAGGAGAAGGGGAACATTCAGCAGCCTTAAATTTTAATTTTAATACGGAGGGAGGAGGAGGGAGGAAGGAGGAAGGGGGTGGAATTGCACATTTATTAAAAATAAAACTTTAGCGGGCATCGGCGTCGCTCCTAAATAACCGCTCGCGTTGGCTCCTTGAGGAGTGGAGGGGAAAGAGGAGGCAGTTTGGTAAATAAATCAAGATAAAGGATAAACACGCTGTCACTGCATACGGTAATTGTTTATTTGATAAAGACCTGCGGTGCCATAATGTCTGTAATTCAACTATGTTGCAATTTCCAGATAATATGCTTCTTGTGTGATAAAGCGTCTGACATATTTCAGAGAGCAAGTCAAGTTCATTAGAGCGTTTGGGAGTCTCTTTCCCAATCTTGCGGGTGCTGCTGTGTTTCCCAGCCCGCTTTTTTTATTTTTCTTTTTTTTTCTGCAGCGGTGCCTAAGTGTCTACAGTGATACCTCAGCACATAACTTAGGCCTGAGATAAGTTCGCACCCTCCCCTCCTTCCTCCTCGGCTCGGACTGATTTGCTCCCCCCCCCCGCCCCCCGCCACCCCCCCGTCGTCTATCAGGAGCTTTTCTACTCGCCGGTGTTGCTTTCAGGGAACAAATGTCACCGGGACGAGTCAAAGCAGCGGCGGCGGCGGCGGCGGCAAACGCAGAACAAGATTCAATGTTTTCTAAGAATGATTTTATTTGTTTTAATCTGCGAGCCTCCTCTGATTCCAGGGCACAATCTTGTGTCTGGCGTTGTCCTTGACATTCCTTAATCCCACAGCGAGGCTGGACGCGATGTGCTGGAAAAGCATGACATCATTATCACTGACAGACGTTTTCAAATAAATCACCTGCCTCCTTTTTTCTCCACAACCACGCCGGGTTCCTTCGCGTTCCTTGCACATTTCTGCAACTTATTAGTTTGTCATTTAAGCGCCTTCTGCGTTTTTAGGATTAAAAAACGAGGCTCGGCTTTAAAGCGACGGCCGTAAAAGCAGGAATGTTTTCTAGATAAATAGGTGGAAGTTGAGGTAGACTGGCCTCGGCGTCGCCCGCTCGCTCGCTCTCCGAGGAGGTGCGGACCTCACCGCCTCAGGTCTCCTGTGATTTACTGCTGCCTAAACACGCTTTCCCACCGTGCAGCAAGAATAGAGCGATCTGCTTTAAAGCATCAGTATGTGAGGTGTACACGGTGCTAGCCTACCTCCTACTGGAAGCAGGCCTTCCCTCTCTCCTTCCCTCCCTCCCTCCCTCCCTCCCTCCCTCCAGTCGGACCACAGATAACAAAAGTTGTCCAAGGTAAACAGGGGAGAGAGAGCGAAGGGTCGGTAAATCCCACCGGTCATCCCCCCCCTCCCTCCTCTTTTGCGTCAGGCCCAAAGCATGCAGTCAAATTTGATTACCCAAAGCAAACACGGTGCCTACGAGGACACAGAAAATGTGAGGGAGGTTTGCACCAGGAAAAAAAAAAAAGGGTGTTTTTCATACGCGGCCGATATCTGATACTTGTGGGTAAATTTTAATCTGTTTTGTTTTGTCGTGGCTTTAATTTATGTTGCTTTTAAAAGCCATTTGTCCGCCTATAGGCTGCGGTTTAGATGCCGCTTTGGCAGACGTGCAATCAAATGCACAGAAGAAGAAGAAGAAGAAGAAGAGAGGGGAAAGTTAAACTAGGACATGCCCCCTCCACTAGAAGAGTCTGTCATTATTCTCTGGAGCCATTGACAGGGGTATTTATCATTGCACCGCAGAAGCCAAATCTTTAATTTCAAGCAAAGCCTCGGAAAAGCATTCCACGGCTATTAAAACCCATTGTTTTCGTGCAAAAATAAAAAATTCCCTTTTGCTTCTGGCCTTTGTGTAGAGTAATGTAAGCAGGATAACATTATTATCAACAATACACCCACCACCTTTCCTGTATTATCTCAGCCAGGTTCCCTCTCTATAACGTAGGCGCTTTAATAGCCGAGGGATGGATGACCGGGGACGGGCTGGGCTGGGACGGGCCCGCGTCAGACCGGCTGCACAATGCAACGCTTGTGATGTCCTTGCAGGAGAAGCAGAGCAAGAACAGATGCGTGCAAAGGACACAATATATTTTTTATTTCTTCTTTTAATACAAAAGGCCCCATGTTCTCGGAAGCACCTTGATTTAATTTCTACCGTCGAGGCAGGAAGGAGGGACCGGGGACTTCTTTAGCTGATTGTCCAGTCCGGTGTCCTCCCGTCCCGTCGACCGCACACACACACACACCGACAGGGGGAAGAATTTGTCAGAGGAAGAGGGGGTTTGTTTATGAGCCTGTCAATCCACGGTTTATTTACAGCCGCCTCACCTGTGCCAGGACTGTATCCCTCCTCCCACCTCCCTCCCCCTCCCCTCCTCCCTTGACGGCTGCCATTACTCTGATTGGCAACTTGTTCTGCCCAAACCCGGCTCTGAAGGGTTCAGTTCTTTTCTCGGGAGACAAAGGAATAATCTGAATAGTTGAGGTCAGTCAGCGTCCAGAGAGGGTGGAACCAGAAAAAGAAAAGGCGCTCGGTGTGCTGCGTCTACTTCTGCCTTCTGCTGCTGCTGAATAATCCTTTTACGTTTCTCAAATTAAAAATACACAAAGACGCCTCGGACGCTTCTTCTTCTTTTTCTTTTTGTTAAAAAGCACTTTCTCCTGGTTTCTCCTGCGCCAGAAAACACGAATTCCTCGGCTCCACCCACTTGAGGTTTACCCCGAACCGATGGGGGTTATTTCTGCCTCCAGAGCAGCTCTAACCTCCTGAGAAATGTTTGTGCAACGACAACGCTTAATTTGCGGTTGGGGGTTGTATTCTTTTTAGTCGGGAGCAAGGCAGCGACTCCTCGCCAGGGCTTGTGGCGAGGAGAGAGAAAATAAAAAAAATAAAAAAATCCCTCCTAAAGGGAAAAGCAAAGCAGCAGCAGCAGCAGCGTCGGATAAAAGCAATCCACCCAAAATGACATATGATAAAACAAGCGTGATGCTGCATGCAGAGGATTGCAGCGGCGTCACAGTCAGGGAGTAATAAGCTCAGGCCTCGTGTTGGCTGGAGCTCTGTGATTGCTCAGGTGGATGTGCTCCGTGTTGTATTTAATCACCGCCACCCCCCCTCCCTCCCTCCCTCATCGCCGCCGCCGCCGCCTCTTGTTGTCATGTTAAAGGTAAATAAGTCAGCGTCTGGCTCAGATGATAGCGCTCATTGAGCACGCCGATGATGCACAGCGCCGTCTTTATTCCTTCCTCCTACCTCCTTCTTCTTGCACTCACTCACTCTTCTTCTTCTTCTGTTTCTGTTTCAGATGAAATTAAAGATGATTTTGACGCCCTGGGGCCTGACGCCGCTCTGCAGGGAGTCGGAAACGGTACAGGTGAGTCTACAAGTCACGTAACACGCCTTCTACAGCATCCCTTCTGTGAGGAAACTCAAAAACCTCCCTCTGTTCAGCTTTAATCACTCAAACCGGACGATGCACGGAGCCACGGAGCCACAGAGTCCAGCCTCACCCCCCCTTCCTCCTCCCCCTCCCTTCCCCCCGTCAGTCATCACAATTAGCTCAAGGAATCACCTAATGAGAGGGCGCTGTGGATTATTCTATCAAACGTGATCCATTGGCACCGGTGACATTTCGTTGTTGCTTTTTTTTCCTTCCAAATATCCGGCTACCTTGACCTTTCGCAAATTGGCCCCGCCAAGTCATCACGGCCCAACAAATGGCTCCTTAAAGCCTCACCTTGGCCTCGCCGTCTAAAAAAGCCTAATTAACCGACGGGATGCGTGCACGGATGGATGGATGCACGGATGGATGCGTGCACGGAGCTTTCTGATGATGACGAGACGTCACTTTCTCTTTCTGCCTCCTGAATATCTCCAGGTTGGATAAACAGTCGTCCCCTTTGACTAATGAAGGCTGCTGATTTTCTTTTAGCTCCGGTTTGTTGTTTTCGGAGGCGGCTATCTCCTCGCTGCAGCTTAAGAGTTTCCCTGAAGAGAAGGGACGGGGGGAAATAATTTGAGGAAAAACGCATTGTGTGGCCTCAGCACTTTGGCTGGCTTAAGATGCTGTGCTGCTACGGTGAAAGCATGCCTCCCTCCCTCTCTCCCTGCCTCCCTCCCTTCCCTTCTCCTCTCTCGTTCTGCGCTGGCTTGCGGTTTGGCTCTGGTCTTCAGCTCGACACAGAATCAACAAAAGCCGCAGCCTCTTGATTGACCTTACATGTGAAAGTCGATACTCGGAGACGTGGCTCTGTTGCTGATTAAGCCGGGCCTGTTTAAACGCAGAGGTACGGAGGTGTTGTTATTCTTTTTATTCCATTTCGCCCGACGTCCTGAACTGAAACGAGGAGGCCGGGCTCTGTGCTCGGTCTGCTGGCGGCTCTCGTTTTAGCCCGGGCCGTGGCGTGACAAGCAAACCCAGTAATTCAGACGTATCCTGCCCCCAAAGCAAAGCAAGCGCTGCTGTAATGTTTTAGGGTGGATGTCCTCATCACGTTTCCACCAACATGTTCCTAATATCCTCCTTCACCGCTTCCTTCTCCTTCTTCTTCTTCAGTCAAGAGCGTCGATTGCACTTCGGAGTTGGAGGACTTCTTCGCCAAGCGGAAGCTGGACGACGGCGACAGCCACGTGGTGAGCATCGCCGAGTACCTGCAGCGGGGCGACACCGCCATCATCTACCCAGAAGCCCCGGAGGAGCTGTCCCGCCTGGGAACGCCGGAGGCCACGGGACCGGAGGAGAACGGTACGGATCCGAGACAAAATTTGAAATATACCTGGAACTTTATTTATCTTGTAGTTATTTATAATTTACCACATGTTATAGGAGTTTAAGCAGGAGAAGTTAAATTACCGTAATGATTTTTACGTTTGCATGAGCTGCAACATAATTACGGTAATCCAAATCCTACAATTTGGGTTTTAAAGGGTTGAGACGTGCACTAGCAGGTTGTCAAACCTTTACATGATGAAACCAGGAATCAGAAACAATCTGTAAAACTACAGTGTGTAGCGGTAGATGACATCCAGCCCTCTGTGTGGCCTCCTGCAGCAGGAGCAGCAGCAGCGACAGCAGAGCATGCTTGCTCAGCTAACCTCCTCCTCCCTCCTTCTCCTTCTCCGGCAGCAAATGTTTTAAATAAAAAAAGAAAAAGAGAAAGAAAGAAAAGTCGTCCCGCTGACACGATGGGGCAGCTGTTGGTCCCACAGATTCGCCGGATGCCTCGGTGTTTACCTACAGTCTTAAGCAACAGCTGGGCAGGGGCTTGAAATCAGATAGCGCACCTCTGAAAGCTCCCCGGAGGGAGAGAAGTGAAAGAGGAGGACGAGGGAGGAGGGAGGAGGAGGCGGGGGGTTGAAATTGAACGGGTTCATGATTCATGCTGTAGGCATTAAAAAAAAAAAAAAAGAAATAAGGCGAGGGGCTGTTTAGAGCAATTAAGAAAAGGGGAGTTATGTGTGAGTCAGGGTCTGATTTTGAACGTTGAAGGAGGATGCCAGGCTGACACTGTGGCTCTCATGTGGAGCAGATTGCAGAGATAACTCCCATACCACTCTGGGCAGCCGGCCCGTTAGCTGCCATTGATTCGCTGACCTTTTGGCCCACTTTCCCTTCCCCTCCTTCCCCACTCTCTCCCCCCTCTTATCCTCCCCGCTGTCTCCCGTGCAGACCTGCCACCTGGAACGCCAGATGCCTTCGCCCAACTGTTGACCTGCCCCTACTGCGACCGGGGCTACAAGCGCTTGACGTCGCTGAAGGAGCACATCAAGTACCGCCATGAGAAGAACGAGGAGAACTTCGCCTGCCCGCTGTGCAACTACACGTTCGCTTACCGCACTCAGCTCGAGCGGCACATGGCCACACACAAGCCCGCGAGGGATCAGGTGAGCGGCGGCGAGGAGCGAGGGGGAAGCGGGGTTCATGCTTTTCACTTCTTCCTTCCACTTCCAAACTCTTTCATTTCATCCCTAATGCGCCCCGATCCCTCGCAGAAGAGAGATCATTTTTTCTTCTGATTGGCAATCATTATTAATTTTTCATGGCATTTTGAAGATGCAGATCCTTTAATGGTAATAACTTTAATTGAGGCCCCCTAAATGGTTTTTTGATGGCCCTCCCTGATATGATTTTCCAGCCTCGTGTTCACGATCGAATGATTGTGTTAATTTCCAATTTGGAAATTTTTATCAGCTCCTTAACTTCACTTCACTCCTGGCCTTTAATGTTCTTCTGGTGCAGCCCCAAGTCGGAGCACTCCATCAAAAAACCCGCCCGCCGCTCCCCTCCACTTCTAATTTCATGCACTGCATAAACATCTGTGTATACTTGGGAGTTTTCTGCAGCGATTTATATCCTGCACGTCTCTAGATATAATGTGAATCTGCTGGCAGTTAGCATGAATCACCTTAAAGTCCTGCGAGGTGAAAACACATCCAGCGGTTACGGCTGTTTAAACCCCGCTTGTCAGGGAGGGAAATAAAAAATTAAATAAATAAAAAATATGTTGCACGCTTTCGGAGCTTTCTGCACATCATTGGTGGGGCTGTAATTATAAGTTCTCACAGATCCTAAATGAGATCAGTAAATTTAAAGTCGACGGAGTAAATCTAGATGTGAAAAATAATTCCTGCACGAATGCATCAAATAAAAAAAATTGTCACCTCTCCATATCTGCGCTAGAAAAACCTTGTAATGCAAGCGGCAGCAGCAGCAGCAGCGATATAAAAAAAGAAGCGGGCCACTCAGCCAATAACAGATGATATCATGTACCCTGATGCTTTGCGGTGTTCAAGTCCCGGGTCGTGGGTGTTGTGTTGTGCTCTCTGAAGCGAGGATGACAGGCTCAGACTGTGGCTGATTTGATCAGATGTCAGCAGCCAGCACTTTCACCTGATCTACCAGCTGGGTGTAAACGTGAGCAGATGGGCCGGCCGAGCGCGCCGCCGTCCCAATCCTCGTATTACAATGCCGGAGGGGGGGCGGGTGGAGGGAGCTGCTCCCCTCCGGAGTCCGGGGCAGCGGCCAGCAGAGACTGGAGCGCCGCGGGTCCTTCTGCAAAGCCGGTTATCTTGAGTTGTAAATGAGCCGGACTGTTTAAGTGGTAATCCTCCAGATGAGATGGAGGTGATGTCTCACTCTGGGCCGGGCCGGCCGCCGTGTACGAGGCTTTGTTTCCTCTCTAGGAGGCGATTTAATCGAGACAAATGTAAAAAAAAATCTAAAAGTCTCCCCTTCACCGCCGTGTTTGGTAATTAAGGAGAGGGCGAGGAGTGAGGCGGCGTCAGATTAACATAAAGAATAACGTCCTGATAGGTAAACATGTGCGGCGCCGCTCTGTCTTGCCTGTTTACAAGCGTTAATACTCCTCCTCCTCTTAACCAATTAGCTGAAATATGACTAATTAGAGGTTATACATATGCAAACATCCAGTCCAATCCGGTCGGGTCCCCCCCCGCCCACAAACAGAGCCGTGGAGGAGAAGAGATTGCCATTCACAATTAGCAGTGCCGAGCAATTGTGTCTTATTAGCAGTGGTGGCGAGACTAAACTTCACCGGGCAGGGGTCCTCAAGGGGGAAGTAAAGGGAAGGTGGCGGAGGTAGGAAGGGGGAGGAGGAGGAGGGGGGGGGGCAGAAGCAGCTGTTGCTGTTTGTTTATGCAACTCAGCAACATACGAGCGGTGGGGTCCCTCTCCGGCGCTTGGCGGGGCCCCCGACTCTCCCCGCTTGATCTTTGAAGGTTGGGGCTGTTTGAACAATTCCTCCCAGTGTCCTGCGCGCCACCATCTGTCTCCCCAGGAATGTGGGTAGAGTCAGCAACACACCCCAGCATTTGTCAAGGCTGAATCGGGAGGTGGGGGGGGGGAGAGAACAGCGGCTCCCTCCCCCTCCACCTCCTCCCCGTCCCCCTCACCCGTCCCCGTCCACCTCCACCAGCCGGCTCAGAAAGAAAATTTGTGGATTTTGTGGATTTACAAACATCCCCCCGCTCGGGTTTAATCGTTTTGAGCGAGCGACGAGCCAGATTCACACGGATTTTATTCTAACTTCTCTGAGATTATTCTGAAGAGCAGGTATGGACTGATTAGGCCCCAAATTAATAATAATAAAAAAAAGTAGATCAGATCTGCACTTCTAATGAAGAAACCTTTAATTTATTCTATTTTCTGCCAAATTCTAAAGACGGGCCTCCTTTGGCTGAGGAGCCAGGAAATTAAAAGGTGTGTGATTCTCTGTGTTATCGCTGCCTCTAGTTGGGAAGGTGGGAGTTAGAAAGCCAAGGCTCTTCTTCTTCTTCTTTTTTTTTTTTTTTTTTAACGCCTTGTTGCTTGTTGTCATGCCGACCGGTTGTGATTATTTACCGAACTCTCACCCCGGGACGACGTCTTTAATTCTCTCTCTGTTTCTTTTTCCTCATCGTCACACAGCACCAACTGCTCAACCAAGCGGCCGGCAACCGCAAGTTCAAATGCACCGAGTGCGGCAAAGCCTTCAAATACAAGCACCATCTGAAGGAACACCTCCGGATTCATAGCGGTGAGTGCACACGCTCCCGGTGTTTTCGTCCGCTGCAGCGACGTTGCATCAAGAAAATAAATCTTTATGTTTTTTTTGATGTTCCAGGTGAGAAACCGTACGAGTGCCCCAACTGCAAGAAGCGCTTCTCCCACTCGGGCTCCTACAGCTCCCACATAAGCAGCAAAAAGTGCATCGGCCTGATCGCCGTCAACGGCAGGATGCGGGGCAACATGAAGACGGGCTCCTCCCCCACCTCGGCCTCCGCCTCCCCCACCAACACCGCCATCACCCAGCTGCGGCAGAAGCTGGAGAACGGCAAGCCGCTCGGCCTCGGCGACCACAACAACCACCTGAGCATCAAGACGGAGCCGCTCGACTTCAACGACTACAAGCTGATGATGGCATCGCACGGATTCGGCGCTCACGGGCCGTTCATGAACGGAGGAGTCGGAGGGAACAGCCCGTTGGGGGTCCACCACAACTCGGGCCAGAGCCCCTTGCAGCATCTCAGCATGGCCGGGCTGGAGTCGCAGCTCCTGGGCTACCCGGGCCCGCTGGCGAACAACCTGAGCGAGGTGCAGAAGGTTCTCCAGATCGTGGACAACACTGTGTGCAGGCAGAAAATGGACTGCAAGCCGGAGGAGCTGTCCAAGCTCAAGGCCTACATGAAGGAGCTCGGATCCCAGGTCGAGGAGCAGAAGCAGGCGCTGACTTCACAAGGGGGGTCTCAGGTCGGTCTTCCGCTCGTCAATCACAACGGCGCCACCAAAAGCATCATCGACTACACTTTAGAGAAAGTGAACGAAGCCAAAGCCTGCCTCCAGAGCTTGACGACAGACTCAAAGAGACAGATTAGCAATATCAAACGAGAGAAACCCAACCACATGCTTGAAGGAGGTGTGGAAGAGAAGGTGCAGGAAAACATGTTTACACCTTACGCTTGCCAATACTGCAAAGAAAGCTTCACCGGGCCAATACCTTTGCACCAACACGAGCGCTACCTGTGCAAAATGAACGAGGAGATCAAGGCCGTGCTGCAGCCCAGCGAGAACTTGATGCCCAACAAACCAGGGATATTCATGGAGAAGAACACCCACTTGTCCTCCTCCATGCTGTCCGAGAAGGGACTCACCGGGCCCCTCCACCCTTACAGGGACCACATGTCCGTGTTGAAGGCGTATTTCGCCATGAACATGGAGCCCAACTCGGAGGAGCTGCTCAAGATTTCCATAGCAGTCGGCCTTCCTCAGGAATTCGTCAAGGAGTGGTTCGATCAGCGGAAGATGTACGAGTACGGCACTACCAGAACCCCGCCGCTGGAGCACAGGAACAACGCCGATATGGTTGTCGGAACAAATAACCACCACCACACTCCACCAAAAGACTCTTTGGCAGCTAGGTCGCCCGTGTCTCTCATGAAACCCACGGACATCCGCATCACATCCCCCTCCATAGCAGAGCTCCACCACAACGTGAACAACTGTGACAACAACTCGCTCAGACATTTGAAAAACCACCAGTACGGAGGCGGAGGCGGCGGCGGAGGCGGAGGCGGTAAACCGGCAGGTGAAAAGTTGGACCACTCCCGCAGCAACACCCCCTCCCCGCTGAATCTGTCCTCCACATCTTCCAAAAACTCTCACAGCAGCTCCTACACTCCAAACAGCTTGACTTCGGAGGACCTGCAGGCCGAGCCGCTCGACCTCTCCCTGCCCAGACTCATGAAGGAACCCAAGCATGCACTGACTGTCAAAAGCAGACCTAAAGTCAACAGCATTAGCATCGACCACAGCAGCATCCCCTCTCCACGAGAGCACTTCGAAGAGCCTTTGAACTTGGCCTATCTCAAGAAGGAATTCTCAGGCCCCACCAACAACGGGAACCTTGAAAAAAGCACTAGCCCCATCTTCGGCATTAACCCGTTCGCCGGCAAACCCCTGTACACGTCACTTCCACCTCAGAGCGCTTTCCCACCTGCCACGTTCATGCCCCCGATGCAGGCCAGCATACCGGGTCTGAGGCCCTACCCGGGCATGGATCAAATGGGCTTCCTACCACACATGGCCTACACTTACACAGGGGCAGCTGCCTTTGCCGAGATGCAGCAGAGGAGAAAGTACCAGCGGAAACCAGGTTTCCAGGTAAATAAGCCACCTGTGGTTTTGTAAAAAAAAAAAAAAAAAAAAAAGAATAAAGCCTCAGGCTCGCTCTGAACTCATTTCAGTACTAATTAAAAACTACTTCAGGAGTCAGGAGAGACAAACGTTCACCTGAGCTAGACCGGAGATAAACACTACGGCTACGACGGCGAAAGCGAAATCTGTCCCTAATCTAATCGTTGTAAAATTTTCCCCGGCCCGATGCGCCGCTTCCAACTCCACTCCTCGTCTTTTTTCTTCTTTCTTTTTTCCCAGACTCGGCCCAGATATCTCGTTATTAAATGTGGGTTGAAAGGGGCCTTTGTAAAAATGACAAAGGTGAGCCCCGCAGCCGTGCACTTCTCTGAAAATTTCCCGTCGCAACTTTGCCCGCATTTAAAAAAAAAAAAAAAAAAAAGAAACGAGCCGAAGCCGAAATGAGCTCCTACACGTGGATTAATAATGCACGGTCTCCATGTTCATTACCAGTGAATGCTGAAGGCTGTTTAACATAGAGGGAACCATTTTGATGAAAAAAAAAAAAAAAAAAAAAGTATTAATAATGTTTCCTATTCTAAGTTATTAAATTAGATTTTAAAAATACAGCTACGGGCGTTTAGTTTCAAATTGATTGCGGAGTGATAGTGGTCCCTTCTTAAAACACAGCGCCGCCGTTATCACTCACATATTCATTAAAGGAAGCTCCGGTGGCTCAATATTGGCCGTTAAAGGTTGCACCTTCTGATTTTAATCGTTATACGAGCCTTGATATTGAGAATTTTTTTTAAAGGGAAGCCAAAACCAGACCACGCCGATGTCCGAGGAGGAAGCGCGTCAGCTACGTATGAAAATTTTATGTAGGGGGATAAAAATTTGTGTGATTGTTCTGCAGTAGCAGCTTTTATGTCGTGCACCGGGCTCAATATTGGCCGTTAAAGGTTGCACCTTCTGATTTTAATCATTATACGAGGCTGATATTGAGAATTTTTTTAAGGGAAGCCAAAACCAGACCACAGAACTATGTCCGAGGATGAAGCGCGTCAGCTACGTATGAAAATTTTATGTAGAGCAGAAGCAGCTTTTGTGTCGCGCACCGGGCTCAATATTGGCCGTTAAAGGTTGCACCTTCTGATTTTAATCGCAATACGAGGCTTGATATTGAGAATTTTTTAAAGGGAAGCCAAAACCAGACCACAACGATGTCTGAGGAGGAAGCGCGTCAGCTACGTATGAAAATTTTATGTAGGGGATAAAAAATTGTGTGATTGTTCTGCAGCAGTAGCAGCTTTTGTGTCGCGCACCGGGCTCGATATTGGCCGTTAAAGGTTGCACCTTCTTGATATTGAGAATTTTTTTTAAAGGGAAGCCAAAACCAGACCACACTGATGTCCGAGGAGGAAGCGCATCAGCTACGTATGAAAATTTTATGTAGCGCAGTAGCAGCTTTTGTGTCGTGCACCAGTGGCTCAATATTGGCCGTTAAAGGTTGCACCTTCTGATTTTAATCGCAATACGAGGCTTGATATTGAGAATATTTAAAGGGAAACCAAAACCAGACCACACCGATGTCCGAGGAGGAAGCGCGTCAACTACGTATGAAAATTTTATGTAGGGGATAAAAAATTGTGTGATTGTTCTGCAGCAGTAGCAGCTTTTTTGTGTCGTGCACCGAATTCACTTTCCTTTTCTTGTTTCTGTTCTCTCTTTCTCTTTCTGTTTGTCTGTCTCTCTCTTAATAAAAAACTAAATAAATAAAAGGGGGACCTGCTCGACGGTACTCCAGATTACATGTCGGGGCTGGACGACATGACAGACCCCGACTCCTGTCTGTCGCGGAAGAAGATAAAGAAGACCGAAAGTGGTATGTACGCGTGTGACTTGTGCGACAAAACATTCCAGAAGAGCAGTTCCCTTCTAAGACACAAATATGAACACACAGGTATATACTGTTCTAGACCCTTATTTTAATCCCCATGCTTCTTCTTCTTCTTCTTCTTCTTCTTCTTATTTTATGTTTTTTTTTTTAAATGTTTGTGTTGCCAAATCCTCTCAGTATGATTATATATATATCTATTATTATTTTATTATTTTCCTCCTTCCTTTCTTCTCTGTTTAACCCTTCAGTTGTAAATGTAAACCAACACCTAACTTGCTTCTTCGTCGACAGGTTTGCCGGCGAAATTCCACAAAAACTATTTATATATTTATTTAAAAAATGTGTGTGTGTTCTGAAATATCTCCTCACAAGAAAAGAACAAGGAGAAGCGAGAGTGTCGCTATCTTTTCAGACGATTGTACTCTTTATTCCCCTCCCCAATCCCCAATCATATCCTCCTGTATTAACCACTTTGCTATCTTTAAAAAGACACACATCAATTCACCTAGATATACAGAGAGCCGGAGAAAAGGAGGGGGGCGGGGGGCCTAATGCTTTTATCGGAGCCATTATTGGCGATAGATCACATCAGCGGAGCAGCGCTCAGAAGCTTCACAGCACCGATAACAAGTCTTTCATTATAGTTATTATACAGAGATCCTCTTTCACTGGGTTGCATCATTTATTTTATCCGCTATCTGTTAGCCGAGCGCTTCGTGCAGGCTTCGTGTTATCTGGTCGGACATAAAAGAGAGGGGAGCGTCGGAGCATCTGCAGAACTCTTTAAAAAAATATATATATATCTGCGCGGCGGACTTTCATGTTTGTGTCGCCGCCAGATGTTGGGACAGGAGTCACGTGGTTTACACGAGGCGGGACGCCATGTTTCCACACGTGGTGGGCAGCGGTGAATGAACCCAAATTAGATGTTTGGAGACTTCTGAGGCCGCTTTTATAAAAAAATATGTAAAAAAAAAAAAATAGAGGAGTGCAGGTAACTTTAGGTCCCGCGGGAGGAATCCTGAGTGAACTGTGTTTTGCGGCCGCGTCGCCACATTACAAGACGGAGGACATTTATGAAGCCAGACAGTTTATGGCCCCGTGTCATAAAACTATCTCACCCTGCCCTTGTGGCCAGCTTGGGTTTCTCATTTCTGCCTTGGCATCCAAAACCCGATCTAGCCCCAGCCCATCACACTGAACCTGAATTACATTCAGAGATAAGCAGGGTGACCCCTCGGAGCTCTTCCCCCCTCCTTCCCCTCATCCTCTTCCCCTCTGGCCCGTCGTGGATTTGTTTACTCCTTTGTCGCGCCTTCTCTGTTTGTTTGCTTTGCACTAGTTTATTTATGTTGCGTTCATCAGAGTGGCATGCATGCCTAAAATAAGTAGTTGTGGTTGAGTTTCTCCATGCTTTAACCGCGGGAGGGAATTTCCATAATGTCGGCCCGTGAATGCGAGCACACTTTCTCATCGGCCTCGCCGTTTGAATAAACAAATAGCCTCAAGTCGTGAGTCAAAGTTGGATTTAATGCTCCGTGATGTCATTCCGCTCCATGCCATCCAATCCATCCGAGTTTTTCCTCAATATTTTGCTTTCTTCTGAACTTGTGTGTGATTTGCTGTAGCTGCAGGACGTGCGAGGCAACGCCACTCACGTCTCCGTGTCTCTGTGTTTTGTGTCCCCTCCCCTCCTCCCCCCCTTCCCCTCACCCTCCAGGCAAGAGGCCGCACCAGTGCCAGATCTGCAAGAAAGCCTTCAAACACAAACACCATCTCATCGAGCACTCCCGGCTGCACTCGGGGGAGAAGCCGTACCAGTGCGACAAGTGCGGGAAGAGGTTCTCGCACTCTGGCTCCTACTCGCAGCACATGAACCACCGCTACTCCTACTGCAAGCGGGAGGCGGAGGAGCGGGAGGCGGCCGAGAGGGAGGCCCGCGAGAAGGGCCACCTGGAGCCCACCGAGCTCCTCATGAGCAGGGCCTACTTGCAGGGCATGACTCCTCAGGGTTACCCAGAGCTGGCGGAGCGCGAGGCCATCCTGAGGCACGACGCCGCCGTGAACGGAGGGATCAGAGAGGGACGGAAGGAAGTGGATGGAACGTATGCAAAGATCGGACGGAGGGACGACGAGTTCGAGGAGGAGGAGGAGGAGAGCAAGAGCATGGACACGGACCCGGACACGTTGAGGGACGAGGAGGAGAACGGAGAGCACTCGATGGACGATAGCTCGCTGGATGGCAAAACGGAAACCAAATCGGATCACGAGGACGCGATGGAGGATGGCATGTAATCAGCGGCGACATTTCACAAGCTTCCCATCTTTAGAAAGATTTAAAAAAAAAAAATAATTGAAAAAGAAGTTTTAAGTTTCTCTCTTTGGGTTCAGTATTCTTCTTCTTCTTACCTGCTCGGTTTAAAACGCCGTGTTTTAAGCTGTACGTGCACGTGCCTGAAGCTTCCGGGAAGCTTTTCTTTGACGGACTCCTCTTGTTGGGGCGGGGGGGTTGGTTAGTGGGAACGATGTCTGCCCAAGACCAAGACATGGACTTTAAAAATCAATCTGGAGGAAGGAAGAGGAGGAGGAAAAGGAGGAGGAGGAGGAGGCGCTGAGGGCAGGGAGGCATGGGTTTGTGAAATAAGCTGCATTATGCAAACCGAACAATGAATAAATGAATACATTTCAAAAAATGTACAGTACTAAGGCCTAAAAATATGTGTGGTGCTAACCTCCTCAAATAAACCCCCTGTGTTCCATAGTATTTATAGCACAACTAGTGACTTGTACAAATTGCACTCCGCTTCTATAATCATGAACAAAAATAATAAAAAGTATTGCCTATGTATATATTTATACAGTGTTGGAAAAAGAGCAGTAGTACCTGCACTACAGTCCTTCAGTATTACCTTTGTTATCACCTACCTACCTACCTACCTACCTACCTACCTGCGGTGTCGTCTTTAGTTTTTTTTGCCACAAACATCTCCAGCCACACTGTTGTTTCAGGCCTCTCGGATCAAACGAAGGAATTTAAAAAAAAATAAAAAATAAGAAAAACCCGACCGTGTGAAGGAGCTCAAAAGAGGAGGAGAAGGAGGAGGTGGAGGAGGTTTTTATTATTTTATTTTGAGAGGATGAAGTTTTAAAGAGACCTTCGTTTTAAGGGAAAAATACCGTTTATGGACAGACGTAGGGAGGGAGGGGAGGAGGGAGGGAAGGGGGGAGGAAAAAATGAAGGACGAAGCCTTTGTAAGGTGTTTTTTTGATAAGAAGAAGAAAAAAGAAGAAGAAGAAGCCTTATATGCAAACCTTTTAACCTGTGTGTTTTCTGCAAGTGCCACCCTCGTATTGTGTAAAAGGAAGGTTACTTTTTATTTTTCACCAGCTTCAGTATTAATGAAATGGTTCACCGTTGTTCTTTGAAGCACCCGTGTCAGTATTAAGACTTAATAGGCAGCAGTTCCTTAGTTTACATTATGTTGTGCAATGTTTTTCTTTTATTTTTATTATTTTTATTTGTCAGTATTACACCAAACCATTTTTTCTTTTTTTTTTTTGGAAAACAGCAAATTGCATTTCATTTTATTTGTAGGTTTTAAAAGAAAAAAAAAAACAAACAACAAAAAAAAAACATTATTTATGTGGCCCATTTTATATTTCCTAATTTTATTTATTTCATACTGTTGTGTACAGTACTATAGTTCTTCAATATATAGATATATTTTAGTAAAAAGGAACATGGTGTCGATCATAGGGGCAAATTTTACGTAAAGAGAGCATTTATTGTGTTTTGAAACATTGTGAAATGCGAAGTTTAAATCTTATTTTATTTTATTTTTATTTTTTTTTTCCTTTTATTATTTTCCAGTTGCTGGAAAATTCCAAATTTGGGAACTTTTATACAATTGTGAAAACACTGTATTTTCGACTGAAAAGAAAAAAAAAATTCCACTTTCTTCATCTTTGTTTCTTTTTTTAAGCTAAAAAAAAAAAAATGAAGAGGGACTGTTAAATACTATGTATGATATCATGACTGAAGAAGAATCTTTCCTGAAATGTCTTTGTAAAAGTATTATTGAATTCTTAATTTGTAATTTCTCTTGAAAATGACCCTGCTCGAATAAAAGTAGCCAAATTACAGAGTACCTACCGCACCGCCGCCGCTTCCTGTTTATTCTCAGACACGTACAGAAACAGAAAGTGTTATGATTGTTGTGTTAGCAACAGATTCACTGCACATTCTGCTGATATTTGTGCTCCTGCATGCAGACAAACGCTTTAAATATGGATCAAGACAGAACTTTAAGAGTCTTATATGTCGAAGCTTTTATTTTGAAATGCAACACACGTGCAAAAAATTGTTAATTCATCATTTGGGCCACAGAAAAAAAATTCATTTTCCAAATCTGGAGTCTGAAACCCTGGCTCGGGCTCAGGGGCCCTGACAAGGTGGACTCCAGCAGCGCGGTGAAGGAGACGCTCGACTCCATTAGCGGCTCGCGCTGCGTTATGCAGATTAAGAGCAGCATCAAAAGGCCCGAGATGAAAGAAGCGGCCCCGAAAAAAAAAGGTTGAGCAATGCCAAACATCAGAACGCGCTCTGCATATCCCCCGATTCGCCCAATCGATCGCGGGCGCCGCCGTCCGATCGCTCGCGGACCATCCCGTCAGATAAAAGGAGGGGGTCTTAAATGATTAGCCGGTGAATTTGATAACGTGCCGTGAACCGCCTGGACAATTACACATGCGGAATAATGTGTGAGCGTCGAGAGGAGGGAGGGAGGGAGGCGAGGGAGGCGAGGGAGGGAGGGAATCCTCCCCAGAGCGAGAAATCTCAACCTTCCTCTACTTCTTACATTTTAAACACCGGTTAGAGTCGACTCTCGGGAAAGGTCAAAGGTCGAGATGGATGTGTGATGAAAGGGTGCTGCAAGAGTTGCGGAGGCAGAGAGGGAGAGAAAAAGAGTCGGGGAGGGAGGGGATTGATGAGTTAGGAAATTAGAGGGAAGTTGTTCTACTTCAGAGGGCCCTTCAGCTCCTCTGCCATCTCTTTAGTTATTTATTTATTTATTTATTTTCCCCCCGTGCTGTCTGTATGAATTCCAGTTGTCACTCTTAAATATCGGCTGATCCGGTCTAGTCTTGCATTTACTGATCAATACCGTCTCAGACTATTAGCCGTGGGCCCAGAGGAGGACGGCTTTTAATTGCAATCAAGCTGCATGATGGTGCCCACGATTGATTTTTATTTTTTTTTCCCCCTCCTGTGAGTGTGTGTACTCCACAATTTTTATTTTTTATATATATAAAAAATAACGTTTTGACTGAAATTGCTCCTTTTACGCCACACACACACACACACAAACACACACACACACACACACAGAGAGAGAGAGAGAGAGAGAGAAACATTTTTCACCGATCTCAACCTGCATTGCTGATTCTGATCTGCTCTGATGTGAATCGGTGTTTGGGAGCGCTGCCCGTTTGCTCGTAGAACATTTAAAAGGGAGGAGAAAAAAAAAACAACAACAACACGAGCGTGTAGTAGTAATTCATACGAGTGTCATGCAGCCATATGCCTGGGCCAGATTGGTGGTGTATTTTGGACAGCTGAGCTCTGATGATTCACTGCTGGGCCTTGTATAGACCAAAGCTAAGTGTACATTTTGCCTCGGGCTACTCTGCTGCCTCCACAGATACACTTAGCTGTAAAAAAATAAATAAATAAATAAATCCACTCGTTTTGCATTAAAAACTCTCATCCGTCTCGCTTATTCACCCTCAACTTTCGCTCCTTTTACCTGCTTCTTTCCCGGTTGTCGAATCACCTCTGTGTTTGGTTTCGAGAACGGCGTGTGCTTTAAGAAACAGAGGGCTTACAATATGGAAAAAAATAAAATAAGGAGGGGAGGCAGAGCACGGAACATCGACGGCAGAATGAAGACGTAAGGGGGGAAAAAAAAGATCACGCTTTAATGCACAAAGTAAGAGTGATAGAGCATGACAGAACACGTCGGAGGCCAGTGAATGAAAATAGGTTTGAGGTTTGGGTTGCAACTGAGGATTTGAGGAGTACATTTTCCATGTTGGAGTCTGCTGGAGAACAGATCAGAGCCTGGAATAAAATAAATAAATAAATAAATAAATAAATAAATGGAAATTACTCACGGGTGGTTTTTATTTATCAGATGAAGGGAGGAGTGGAGATATTTACTGCGGGGCAGGTGTAGCCTGCAGGTATGCAGATTAAAATCTTATCTTCTATTAGTTTAAACGCACTTTAACTGTGTTATGTGTTCGTTTAGTTGGATGATCAATCACTTTTATATGGAGGAGAAAATTCACAGAGAAATAGGCCTACAGGTGAAGCACAGGTGTATCAGCGATGGAGGCCTTACTCTAGTTCATGCTAGCTCAATGTCATGGCTCCATGAGACACTAAAAGGATCTGATCATTAATTAGTTCACATGTCTGCCTTTATTATTTATTAAATGCATCACCTGATGGTGGACACCATGAGGAGGAAGAGGAGAGATCGAGGTGAGAGTGGAACTTCCGCTTTGCAGAAGCTAACAACGGCTAACAGTGATAGCTGCTAGGCTACAACCAGGACATTCATAAACAAAATGAGCAATAAAAAGCGCTGATGCTAAATAAACTAGCCGCTGCTAGTAAAGTTATGTTCACACATAACAGTGGATTAAATATAATCTACATCGATCTATTTTAATTGCCTTTTTAAAAAAAAAAATTCAATACAGATGTAGCTAGCTAGCTAGCTAGCCGGGGAAGCCTCGGTAGCTGAGACTGTTAGCGTTCGCTAGCGGTTAGCATGCTAGCTCTCCCTCTCAAGGCTATATCAGGGTGAATTGACAGATTTTATTTAGATTTGCTGTTAATGATGTTCTGCTTGGGTCAGAAGAATAAACAAATTTACACGATTTGCTCTGCTTTAAGTTGGATAGCTTTCATTTGAACACAGACGTAGCTAACAGGCTAATATGAGTGACAATATTAGGGCTACGCAGAGTAGCTAAGACTGTTGGGTTAGCATGCTAGCTCTCCCGTGTTAAGTGAATCAGCTAGCAGGCCGCGTTGTTTTGTTCATTTAAATGTCAGGGATCCGATTTCACTAACTTCACATTTAATGCAGATGTACGTTTAAAACGGTTTTGATCATTTCTACATCCTTTAATTTGGCTGGACTGCTGGTTTCACTGAACGCAGATGTAGCTAACAGGCTAATTGGAATGCTAATATAATGGAAGCTAAGACTGTTGGGTTAGCATGCTAGCTCTCCAGTGTTTCCTTAAGTGAATCAGCTAGCAGGGCCTGTTGTTTTGCTAGCGCTTAGCATGCTAGCTCTCCTTTTTATGTTAAAGAAAGCCGGCAGATGTTATATTAAGCAATTAAAGATCGGGATATTGATCAATTCTTCACATTTTGTTCTACTTTATTTCGGCTAGCTTGTTGGTATTATTGAGCGCAGCTAGTAGCTACCTAGCTAATCAACAGTGCATGGAGGCCACAGTAGCTAGCAAACACATTAGGAACAATTGGTTAACATCTGCTAGCTGTTAGCATGCTAGGTTTGTGTTTATTTATTTATTTATTTATTAGCTTATATTAGCCTGAACTGACAACTTTTATGTGTTTTTACAGAAGATTATGTGGCTACGTAAGGATTTATAGCAATAAATGACGTTATTTTAGAAGTTATTCATCATGTTTGGTCTGTCTGTCTCTCTCTTGGTTATATTTGGTTACTGAAGAGGACAGTGTTTGTGCCACTCATGCCAACGTGTGGGGCGACAAAGAAAAACCACGCTAATGAAGCTTTTATTCTGCTCTGATCTGCAGCCTGTGACAAATATTTACACGCGGGAGTAGAAACACACCTGGAGAGGAAGACGGCCAGTAAATAAACCTGACAGCGAAGAATGCAGGTTTGAAAAACACGCTGTAAAAGAACAGGAAACATGCACGTAAACATTGTTCTGTTTGTCTGCGAGTACATGAGTCTCTTTACAGTCCACTAAAACCACGCAACCACACATTTCTGAACGGGTTAAATAGAGACGAGCTTTTAGGAGTGGTATAGGTTTAAAGACGGCGGGTTAAGATTCTCCTGTTTGTAAGAAGAAAACTGTGAAAAACACGAAGCCACAGCTCTGTGCGACGGAGTGTGACCTGTTGCAGACCTGCTTCTGCAGCAGCTCAACTATTGTTTATTTCTTTCTTTTTGTTTCATTTCAGACGCTCCTTTCTTAAACCTCACATCTGTCTTTTTGCAGGTTGTTTTTGCGGCCTGTTTGCAGAAATCTTCTGCAGAAGAAGAAGAAGAAGAAGAAGCCAGTGTGCACCAAAAAAACTCCACAACAAGTAGGAGACACAAATAAAGTCTTTGTGCAAATGACATCTCTGATGAAGTGTTCTTTATTTATTTATTTTTACAAAATACAGAAACCATAAACCTATTTTTACTTTGGTCGTAGGCTGTTTGACTATGTCCCCAGTCTTTTCGATGAGCTAAACCAAGCTAACAAATGTTATTCTCGGAAATAAAGGTAATATAACTCGATAGACATCCAGCTAGCGGCTCTTTTACTTTACGCAAACAAGTAAATAAACACCTAGTGGAACGAAACAAACTGATTTGTACAAAATTAATACCGAGCAACTTCATGCCTTGCAAAATATCGTAAATATCTCCAATAGGATAAGTTCGCAGGCTTAATTTTAACTGCTAGCGTTAGCGCCTGCTACATGTAGCGTCTGTCTGGAGCAGGAAGTGACCGATTTAGTCTGTTTTTCACCAGAATGTGCAGAACTTTATTTAACGTGTGTTTATTCTCACCCCCAGAACTTGTAGGTGACAATACTGAGCTCATGTATGGGCGGCAAGAACTATTTTTATTTATTTATGCATCGACGCCGTGAAAAGATTTTGGATGAGGAGGCGAAAGTAGAGGAGACTCTCACACTTTTGACCTCATTAAATTATTTACATATCCCCATATGCCACCCGGACCATTCGCAGGGCACATGAAGGACGAGCCCGGGCAAAGACGAGGGAGAGGGGGGGGGGCGGCCGGGGTGGTGCTGGAGATGGAGCACTCCTCGGACCTGGCACTCGGCGAGAGAAAGTTCAATGACATGCAGGGAGGAAAAGCGCAAGTGACCAGCAGGGATTAGCCAATCAGATCGTCAGAAGAGCGGCCAGCTGTTCGTTCTGGCTGGAGCGAAAAGAGCCTCGGAGCAGGTGGCGGTGCCCGGTGCCAGCGGTGCTACAGAGGAGGGGAAGAAGAAGAAGATGATGGTGATAAAAGAAACTCACCCTCGCCTAATGTGGGGATGTTACTGCATTACTTTTGGACTCGATCCTCCCTTTTTTTGTTCCTCCCCCCTCCCTCTGCCTGCCACTTATTCCTTTGCCTGCCATTATTATTCATAAATACAAGAATATCTTATCTCAAAAAGCAATTAACTGAAGGTGTGAAAGGTAAAAAGCAGTCGGAATTCATAAAAGCTAATTATTAAAATGATACCAGAGTGAGTTTTTAGTCACTGTTTCATCCCTTAAATAGCCCTACACAGATACCCTGACCCTTTTAAACCTTTTTAAAGGTGTATTAGTGTATTTTTTTTTGGGGGGGGGGGGGTATATTTTGGTGCATGTGAATTTGGGGAGGGGTGCAGAGTGCCATCCATCGCTGCCTCCTCCAGTGAATACAGCAGCTGCAGAGCGTCACAAAGACAACAATGCTCTGGCCACCGGCGGGGGTCCGGTGCACCGTGGTGATGTTGGACAGCTCTGCAAGGACCCCCCGCTTGGAATTTTATTAATTTGCATTTATCGTTTTATGCTCTCGCTCGCACCGAAACACCACGTTTGGCACCGCTGAGTCACGGTGTGGCAGGCAACGGCGGGCCGGGCCCCTGCAGAGCTCTGGACGGCCCCTCTGCTGCTGCTGCTGCTGCTGCTGCTGCTGCAAGGAGGTCATTTCAAAAGGGGACGAAGAAAATAAAACAGTTTCTAAATAAAATAAAGGTTCATTTCCAGTTTAGATCACTGACATCCTTCAGTCACTCAGGAGGAATGTCTGCTCCTTCTACTCCTGATTTATTTTAGTATAAAACAAAGATACAATCTCACCATCTTTCTTTTTCCACAGGTTGAATGCACCTGAATAAACAACATCTGCAGAAGAAGAAGAAGAAGAAGAAGAAGAAGAAGAAAACCACAACAGGTAGGAGATCTTCTTTTTATTATTAAAACTTTAAGACATTGCATCGTGTTTCTGCTGCAGGATTGCATCAGGATTCTGGTTTGAGCTTTAATAACTGCTCCCACCCTTGCGTTGCCTGCGACGCTTGCGTTGCACGTGGTTGATTGGCTTCACCTGACGAGGAGCAGATCAGAGGGGCGCGGCCGCGAGAGGCCTGAGCTCGGCCTTGGAGCTCGGAGTTTGAAGGATTGGACTTGTCTGCGGCAGCGTCCTCCGTCTGAGTCCACACCTCGTTGCAGGCTGCTCACGTGACGACGGTGATTTCCTCCAACACTCAAAGGAAATGATCTGTCAGCCTGTCCGTCGTTTAGCCAGCCTCCCTCTCTCTCCCTCTCCCTCTAAGGGATAAGTGATTATGTGTTTTGCCAATGCGTTTGTGGAAATCTTTTGATATGCACAAACACAGATTCTAATGCGCCTGCAACAGCGGCTTTTTTGGCTGACGGCTGATTAGGATGCCGGCTCATGGCTGAGTCCGCGGGGCCCCAGCTGGACGCAGGGAACATCGCTCATTACACATTTTCTAGAAGGGAGGTGGGGGCCGGCTGGGGTGGGCTAATTCACAGCGCTGCGCAGCATGCCGGTGTAGGTGTAATCATATCATTCTAAATCACCGGTCAGTAGCGCGCCGGCAAAGCCTCGGCTCGTGCCAGAGGGCCGGCTGGAGCCTGATTAAAGCCGGGCCAAAGACAAAGTGACACGTCCTTAACCTCATCAGAGGAGACGTTAAGCAAACCATCACTTACCCGTCAAGGTGCGAGGCTCGCCCCGCCGAGACTCTCCAGCCCTGAATGAATTTTCAACCTCTTCCTCTCCTCTTTTTCTTTTTTTTTTCTCTTTTTTGTAAATTAGAGCTTTTCTTCTCGGGGTGCCGCATGCATTTTTTATGAAAGGCATCATGGCCGATGGTGGATGGCTGTCTGGGCGTTCCCATCACTAATACGCCACTGTCCTCTTGATTTAATTAGACGTTGGCCCCCTCCACTCCCGACAAGGAAATATCTGCTCTAATTAAGCGGTATACTTCACCAGAGGAAGAACAGACAGAGCAATTCAACGCAAGGTTAATGTGCTCATAAAATATCCATGATTTCTTGCCCTTTGCCCTCTTTCTTTCTTTCTTTCTTTCTTTCTTTTTTGCATCTTTTCCTAAATTTATAAAACAATCTTTTGCTTTCTGATTCTTTCTTGGAGAGTCTCCTGGCCGTTAATGGACTCAGCTCTGTTTTGCACCGGCCTCTCTGGAAACAGATAATTACTCGCGGGCGAAGGAGGCGAAAAAACCTTCGCGGTCCCAACCTCTTCCCCCGCCTGCAAGAAGAAGAAGGAGTGAATGCGGCGTTACATGTATGCAATTTTCTTAAAGGAAGCATTGCCTCTGTAGCCTGCAGGGATTAGGGCCTAATGACAGAAGTTAATTATATTAAGAGTAATTTTCAAAAACAGTTCATGAACTGCAAATTATACTTAAAATTGCTCCTTAATGCTCTTAACTGTAATTAAATTGCCTAATATCTTAAGAAAATGAACGTGCGGGACAGGAGTAATGGGTTAAAGGAACTTTTTTTTTTTTTTTTAAATGTTGTTTCACTCACAGGATGTAGGTTTGGACGCTAGCATCATGCTAGTGGTGCATTCATGAAGATGCATTGCAAACTTCCTGTCATTCCTCAGTGGAATTAGTTTTTTTTTTGTAATTCCACTTCCTTCCTCTTCAACAAAAAAAAAAAAATAACACGTAAAGTGAAAAGTGCTCGAGCCGTCGTAGGTTTTAATCCCCCGAACGGTTGACGACAGGAATTATGTGCGTTTGTCTGCTCGTAATTAGGTGTACTTCTTCCCCGAGTTTTTATTTAATGATTGGCTTCTTTACAGCCGGGCCCGGCCACTTTTGAAGCGTAATGATTCCCCACTCAGGCGACTTAAAAGGTGCAGGCGAAGGAGTGGAGGGAGGGGGGGGGAAGGAAAGGGAAAAACTTGCCTGTCGTCCCGCCGCTTTGAACAGCCCCCCTTAATCTGTACAAAATTTAGGTCTGCCGTGCTCTTTTCCAGATCAAAGGCTCACGAGAAAGTATTATTCAATAATAAGTGGTGTGTTAAACCAGCAGAACGCCATTGTGAAAGTACTTACAGGAGCTTTTTCACCTCAGAAAGAAGGTTTGGAGGCTTTCCGAGTCATGCCATTTGTGCAACTGTGCATATTAAATCTAGTTGGAATTTCATGTTGCCGGGACTGTCTGTTCCGTGTGGCTCAAGTGTGTGTTTGCGCGGGGATCTCACACACACACACTTGCATGCAAAACTATGCATGCACACAAAAAAAAAAAACACACACTCGCGGTATCTTCCATCTCCGCCGTGAAGCCAGACCCCCCTCGGCTTTTCTCACTTGTAATCATGTCCAAATTTGCACAGGAAGGCAGGGGGAAGGGGAGAGCCATGTGAACTTGTGTGGGTGTTTTTTTTTTATTTATTTATTTTTTTTATTTTTCTTACAAAACCGGCTTCTGATTACCGCCGATCTCAGGCGCCCGAGATCCAAATCACCTTCTAAAGCCTTTCAAAAAGAAAAAAACTCTCTCTCTCTCTCTCTCTCTCTCTCTCGGTCTCCGTCCTTTTTCAACTAAGAAGTGAAGATTTGGCTTCGAGGAAAAGGAGGAAGACCGCTATCTGCCAAGTAACAAGTACATAAAATATAAATGTAAAGAATGCAGAGAGAGGTCCTCGCTGGTGGAACGCCTCGGAGGTAATTGGTAAACAACGAGCCGAGCCGCTCACAGGAAGTGGAGGTCACAGCTCCACAAATGACTCCCAACGAATCCTCCTCTCCTCCTGAATACATTTATTCCAGTCTGTAGGTGTGTGACTCTCTCCTCCAACAGGCCAAACATTCAGCTGTGGTTTTGCGGCTGCTGTTTCATCATTAAATAAAACCTCTATTACTTCCAATTTAAAACTACAAGTTGCGCGTTCGGTGTTTTCAGCTCGCACCTTTAACTCCCCGCTCTCATCTCCGCGGACCAATTACACTTTTGTGTTCTTTTCTAAAAGATTAATTACTGCGTATTGAGTGGCCTTTTCGCTAGTTGTTCTCCTATATGCGTGCTCGTAAGTGGAAATTTATTGTTCTCCTCTGAAATCCACTTTAAAAGCCGCCTCTCCTACCTTCCATCGCTAATTAGCTTGAAGTTAAATATAAATTGACGTCGGCTCAAGATTTTGTTCTTGTCGGGGTCGACGTGTGCTTGGCTTCCTGCTGCACGTCTCCATTCGGTCCTCGTGTGCTCTCGGGCAGCTTGGAGGAGTTTGTGTCGCTCGCTGGTGTAAGTGTGTGTGTGTGTGTGTGTGTGTTGGAGCCCACCTTGGCAGTGGCCCTAGCTATCAGCGGGGCCCAGCCGGCATGCTAGCTAAGAGACCGTTAGTGTTTGTAACAAAGCCGCTTTTCACATTTGTCCTCCCGGGCGACGCGAGGTGCAACCTTCCAGGAAAGACGGCGGCTCCGTTATGACGGAGCTGTTGCAGCTTCGCCGCCATGTGTGCTGAGGAAGTCTGCGCGACCACTCAGACCAGGACGTCTGGCCAATATGTGTCGCGCAAGACAATGAGAGAAGAAAGAAACACCTAGAGGAAGAAAGAAAGAAAGAATAAACGGCCAGAACGCTCTTTCTCCCCTGCAGGAAGTTTCTCCGAGAAGTTTGCTCGGCCCCGTTTCTCCAAAAACGCCCCGCCACCCTCATTTGCGTGATCTCGCCGAGCATCAATCTGCTGTCGGTGACGATGTGTGTGATAGGGCCGCTGCTGCCTCCTCTGATCGCCCATGAAGGCTTTAATTAGTTGCATGGCTCAGATTGCAGGTTGTCAGGGGCTATCGGCTGAGGCAGGGAGGATGAGGATGATGATGATGGAGGTGGAGGAGTGGTGGAAGTGGACTGGGTGAAGTGGGTCAGGGCCGAAGTGACACCGCCGTGTGATGTGACCCGATAGCGGTGGGGTGGATGGTGCGCGGACTCTCGTCCTGTTATGTCTCGGGCCGATGCAGGACGCCGGTAGCCACGGGGCAAACAAATCAGAGGGAGTCAGAGTGACGCTGGCTGAGTTCTGCACTCCAGAAACTCTGGAGCTCGGACATCGTCCTGTCTTTAGACCTTTACTCTCTTATAAGTCCATTTGACTTCCTTCCAAACCTTTTTCCATGCACATAAAACCCCACCAGGGTCGATCTTGGTTCCACATAGCGTGCCGGTTTCACCGCCAAGTCTCCGACCATGATATGAGCTGGTGTCTTCTTGTCGCTGCCTAAACAGGGCATGCGTAGCCACGGGGCAGCAGCATATCAGAGGTGATCAAGCATGATGCAGGCTGAAAAGACAAACACACACACACACACACACACACACCAAGCAACTTTGCATTTGTTGCAGAGTTGGACTCAAGTTCCTAACAACCCCTGGAGACGGTGAAAGCCTCCATCGTTGTGTTTCTGATTGACGTTGTGTGCACGATGACGCCACAAGCAAAGAAGAAGAAGAAGAAGTCGTCGTAGCAGTGAAGCTAAACCCAAAGCGAGAGCAGCCGAAGGAATTGAGTCGTCACCAGCGCCGTCGAAGAAGGAAAAACAGCTGCGACCGACGGCTCCCAGGAGCAGCCAGTAAAACGGCAAATAACAACAACTTGAAAAGGTTTCTGCTAATTTGCCAAGCGTCTCCGAAGAGTTTAGGATTCCAGTCAGAGTTGAGTGATGATTAGATTCTTCTTGTCGCGTCTCCCGGTGCCTTTAATATGCAAATGGTAGGTATGCAAAGCTTTTCTTTAAAAGACATGTCCTGGGGCGGTAGCAGTGGGCTTCCAGGGAGAGCTCTCTGTGACGGCGTTGAAATAAATAGTTGTTCAAGGATCACACAAGTTCGTATCTTGGAAAGATGAAAAGCGTAATTGACATGAATAATTTATTTGCATTGCCGGTATCTTAAACATCTCAGATAGCAGATAAATAAGAACCTGAGTTCAAACGGCGCGATGCGGCGCCAGCGTCGACGGGGCCGTCCCCAAATATTCAGAGGGAATTACATCCCTCAGATTAGTCGTCAGCCTTTAAACTCATAATGGCGTTTGTCCTAAGGTCACCGCGCCGCAATTATCAAATATTACCCGAATCCTCGGAGGTGTTGGGAATAATGATCTGCATATGAATTATTAGGTTGCTCCTGAGGTTTTGGGACGGTGAACGCAGAGGGACGGGGGCGTGGGGTTAGGGGCTCAGTTAAGGTAGATAATGGACGTCCTCTAGATGTGTTTTGCTTCATAAAAACGAGCCTCTACGCTTTGCTAAAGCTCAAAGTGATGAGTTTAGATGAATAGTTTGTCGAGCCAATGATCCAAAACCAGAAGATTATGAGTTTAAAGGAGCAGGAGGTGGAGATTTTTGGCTTTTTTGAGCTCAGAAGACGAACACAGACTAGAAGATGGTCGACACATAATAAAAAACCACAAAAAGTATTGATTTTGTGCATTTAACACAACCGTATATTAGTTTAAAAGCGTCAAAACATGCAAAAACTACAAGAAGGTGTGAATTAGTTTGATTTCTTCCTTTCAAACTTTTGTCTTTACACAAAAAAAATCATCTTCTGTAACCGCTTGTCCTCTGGAGGGTCGCGGGATGGAGCCTATCCCATCTGTCATAGAGTGAGAGGCGGGGTACACCCTGGACAGGTCACTTAGGTCAATTTAGAATCACCAAAGAACCTAAGGAGCATGTCTTAGAACGGTGGGAGAAGGAGAACCCATGCAGACACAAGGAGAACCCAGAACCTTCTTGTCTAGTCCTCATTTTATTTCTGGTGATGAATACGTGAGCGGGACTTGTCCCGTTTGCGTCCGTCCCCAGTGACCCACTGACATTTTTACCAAAATGACGAAGCCCGCCTTTCACCACCACCATCGCCGCGTCCTTCCTCCGCTCACAGGCTAAAAGCGAGCGCTCAAACTGTTTTAAAAATTGCAGTTTGACCCCCACACCCCACCATCCCTCCCTCAGGGGGCATAAGAGGAGGTCCTCACACTCGGAGCTCAGTCCTACTGCATATCTCCGTTGGCATAGTTAGAATTCAGAAGTGCTCGGCTGTAACGGGAAGGCCCCTCTGATTAAAGAGAACCCACAATGCCCTCTGTTGTTGTTGTGAACTTTTGACTGCGTGGGCCGGGCCTCGACAGCGGCGGACCGCGCTGAGGAGTCGGCAGCGGGGTGGAATATTTGACATTTCTCCGTGATGACAGCCTTGTTACTACTCTCGTTTTTTTCTACTGTATGCATCCTCTCTCCCTCTCTTTCTTTCTCTTTTCTTTGTGTGTGTGTGTGTGGATCTCCCGTGGCAACACCAGATCTGATTCGGATGACAAATACTTTCCTGCTCCTCTGGACCGGTTTGGCAAACTCCACCCAGCGCGCTCAATAAAATAAAACATAAAAAAAGAAAACCAAGTGACTGTTTGACATATGCTGGGCGTGAATCTATAGGGAGGCTTATTTTTATTTTTATGTTTTTGGTGCACAAACATCAGGACCTGACGCGTAACCCTTCACATGCCTGTTGTCATGAATACCGTCCACACACACAGAGACAGAGACAGAGACAGGGACAGGGAGAGGTCCAACAAGGCCGTCATTCAGAGAGGCTGACATTTAGGACGCGAACATTCGATGCAGAATAAGATGCAGGAATTCTGAGAGTTAGTTAGCTAGTTAGCGGCCATGCTAACGAGCCATGCTATAGGAAGAAGGATGCATGTAAATAAATGTTCTCCCTTGATTCTGCGTGGGTTCTCCTCCTCCCACCGTCCTAAGACATGCTCGTTAGGTGTCCTCGTAGCGCCCTATGACAGCCGGCTCCATCCCGTGACCGTCCAGAGGAGGAGGAGCTTTTATTTTGACAGCCAACGTGACCTTTGACCCCTGCTTGTGATGTCACTACCTGTCAGCTCAGGTGGTAATCTAATCAGATGCTCCCATCTTTTGTTTATCGGTGCTCTTGACTGTTTCTTCTTCCTCTTTTAAAGGTGCGTCGAGCTTCCAGGACACGTTACGTCCCCGTCTGTCCATGTGTCCGTCTGTAAGCAAGACGACTAGAGACACCAAACCTTGTGAGTACCAAAGCTGACCTACTTGCTCAGGCTTCCCTGCATTAGTAGTATTTTAGCAGCAGTGCTTTAACCGTCGCTCTCACACATTTAATTCATGAACTCTAGCCTGTTCTGGTTTTGGCTCGTAGCGCTCACTTTGTGCTCTGTTGACTTTAGCGATGTGGTTATTTTCGTGAACTACTTCTGGCTTCTAATTACAGCGTGTTTAGTTTTTTTTTTTTTTGCGTGGAAGTACAGGAAAAATCCCTGATTCAACAGAACCTCTCTAATATCCACTTTGTTAAACCTCTACTCCGGCTCTGACCCGGACCGGTGCACCGGTAGCGGCTCTCTCTCTCTCTCTCTCTCTATCCTTTTCTCTTTCTTTCTCTTTCAGCTCTGAAACACATCGTGTATTTTGAAGCCACGCCGTGCACAAATGAAACCCAGCATGGTAATGTGAGGCAGGATATGTAACCTCACAGCTCCTCTGCACCAAATAGCGAGTGTTAAATCAGAGAGGAGTCTCTGAATAAAGGAATACATTCTTATTGGGGAGGTGAAGGGCTGACAATGAACCCCCTCGCTCTGAGTTGAGCCTGCGAGAGGCCGACTTGTTCATCCCTTGTTATGCTGCTAATGTGTATGATTTAAGGGGGAATTATGCACATCTCAATGTGCCTATAAATGACATTATTCATGCACAGGTGCTGCACTAAGCAGCTCCTGAATGATAATTAAGATAATCTTTCTCTCTTTTTTTTTTTTTTCTTCACGCTCCCTCGCTCCTTTTTTCTCACGGATCCACTTTGTTCAGGCGATATCTCCTGTGTCAATACCTCGCTAGACTGCAGCCCCTCTCCCCTCAGCCATTGTCTGATCCTTATTCAGCACTAAAACCCGCACTAACAAGTGAGACCACGTCTATGTTCGCCGCCCCGCCGCCGCCCCCCCCCCCCATCCCCGGAGCCCGACGGTATTGCTGAGAAATAACGTGCCAAGTTGAATTAAAGTGAGAGAGAGTATAAGAAGGAAAAAAAAAAACTTTTGCGAGGCAGGAACTTGGCTGCAGCGTTCCCGAGGGAATTCACCGCGCAATGAATTTCTCAAACGAGAATATGAAGACATTGATGTTGAGCACTTTGCATATGATAAGCTCTTTTTCCATAAAGAGAAATGATTAGTTTGTGGAACAGTTGCTGGGGAGAAACTGTTCTGGGCTCTCGGATATTAAGGACATTTAGAATACATTAAAAAATAAAAAAATAAAATAGAAAGGGAAAGAAAGAGGGATTTTGTCACAGTTAGGAGGGAAGTTTAAACTTTGCACAGAGCGGACGCCTGATTCACATTAGTCCTGATGTGTTTGGACAGTAGCGGAGGGCGCCACGGTGCCAAACCTTTGCGTGGAAGTGCATCATCGCACAGATAGAGTTAGTGAATCCAGCTTGGTTTGTGTTATTGAGGAACCCGAGGCTGTTTTTTAGGGTTTGGGGTGGGGGGGGTGGGGGGGTTTGGAAGCTCTCTCTCCTCTGCGGTAAACAGTGAGTGATGATTATCGCCGTGCACCGAGAGGAAATCCAGCTGTATTGTTTTAGCACGGCCACTTGTTTACGGGAACCCCTCTCTCCGAGCGGATGGGGTCCGGCTTTCTTTTCCGTGTGCAAATCACTCGTTCTGTTTGTGTCTCTTCGATTTTCTTGTTGTGTTACGCTCTCGTTCTCTCTCTCTCTCTCTCGTCGTCGTCGTCGTGGTGAAAGCGAAGTCATCCAGTGTCTCCAGCGGCCTGCAGCTGGCTTTCATTAGCCCGCTTTTTTTTTTTTTGCCACACCCTTTCACTTCAAATAAACACACTGGGTATGTATACCAGAACATGGTAGAAGTAGGAGCTGTAAATAATTCACAGCATTTGTTTTAAACTGCTCCAGGTGCCTGCTAGGTGGGAGATAGGTGAGCACGGCTTCAAAGCTCAGCGAGGGTCAAGTGCATTTTTGTGGTACGAGCACTTTACTGGAGTATTTCCATTATATATACACAACAAAATACTTTAATCCACTTCTTCTCAAGGGGACATATTGTTCACGGTTGATTCTTTTTGTCCAGTTTTGGTCTCCACCTCCTACCCAGCTACTCTTGCAGCTAAAAATCCTCTAATAGAACCTTTTAAAATCATCCGAACCACATCCGATACGAGCTCACGGTTCGCTTTGCCGTAATGGAACATTTTATCGAGCCCTCTCTCTCTCTCTCTCCTCTCTCTCCTCCTCTCCAGCCACCGCAGAAATGAATTGTGAACACTCTGGTGCGAGACACTCCACCCATTTGGTTCTCTAAGAAGTTTAAATTACGAGTTTCTTGCAAGTTCAGTTTGGTCACAGATGGATCCGCGCCAGTTGTTTGCAAGAAGCGCAGGACATAAATTTGCCGAGCGGTTTTCGCTGCGGAATAAAATGTCACTGCAATAGTCAACAAGTCCTCCAAGACTAAATGACAAAATGGGCTGCGTGTCCTTCCAGCGCTTTCTGATGTGACGCCACGGTTGGCAGGACGGACGCATTTGTCAATACCTTCTAAAATGTTTATGAAGCCGCTGACGGGGATCCATATGTAATCTGATCTGACGCTGCAGCGGTTGGGTTTAGACAAACACGGCCTGGTTCACGTTAGGACAAAAGGATTAAAGAGCATAATGAGGAAATTATGAGGTACAGTTATGCATTAATTAGTGGGTCTCTCTCTTACTGTACCGTTAAACAAAGAACCGTGGACCTCAGACTAAATCTGTCACGGCTCCAGTCGCAAAAAGGCAGAATTAACTTCCTCTAAAACCCAGATTTCCTCTGCGAGTGACACTGAATCATATATATTTGAACTGTGCCTCCTGGCTACGGCGTGTCCCGAAACGTCTTTAATAAGGATGAGGATGTTAAGGGGGCTGCTATAGCTCCAGTTTTAAATTAGAAATAACCCAGCAGAACGCTTGACTTACAGAAAAGGTTAGCTTTAAACACAACACATTAATCTCTGCTTCTCGTTTGCACATTTATGGATCTGAATAAGTGTGTGTGTGTGTGTGTGTGTGTGGCCAGAAATACCCGCTGCCATTAACCAAAATATGAAAAAGCAATTACAGAAATGAGAGGTGTCCACCGACGTCCCGACTGAAGATTTTAAATCGGCGTTTCCGTGGAGGGATGTTTGTCTTTGGCTATCGGCTTAATCTAAATATGATGAGGCAAAGATGAAAATCAATAATTGTTTGGATCATAATAAAGTCTCTGGTTGTCACAGTGTGTAGCGCTGCTGTGTATCAGCAGGAGGAGCGTGTGCTCCCACCGGCCTCACATTTCCACCTGATTACAGTGATCAAGGCTCGGATCTGTTTTCACCGGCCCTGCTGCTTTTTTATTCTTTATTCCTTCTTTTCTTTTTTGTTTTTGCTTTCACTGATGACAGGCATTACAGAGGCAGCAATAATCTCAGTGGCTGAGTTAAGGTTTGTAGTTATTTCTCTCAGCATGCAGCTTAAAGGTGCGCTATGGAGTTTTTGACCAGTAGCGGCGCTGTGGAGCAATGTTTGAAGCAGAAGCATTGTTTGTGTCTGTTGCGCTGAGACACTTCGCAAAGCTAGTACATATGCTCTTTGCCTACCAGCAGGTGGCAGTAGTCTGTGTTTGTGAGGCTAGGAAGCCAGGAAGAGCTAAAATTAGCTAGGAGGCTAGGAAGAGCTACAGTTAGCTGGGAGGCTAGGGAGAGCTACTGTTAGCGGGGAGGCTAGGGAGAGCTACAGTTAGCTGGGAGGCTAGGGAGAGCTACTGTTAGCGGGGAGGCTAGGGAGAGCTACAGTTAACTAGGAAGCCAGGAAGAGCTACAGTTAGCTGGGAGGCTAGGGAGAGCTACAGTTAGCTGGGAGGCTAGGGAGAGCTACTGTTAGCTAGGAAGCCAGGAAGAGCTACAGTTAGCTGGGAGGCTAGGGAGAGCTACAGTTAGCTGGGCGGCTAGGGAGAGCTACAGTTAGCTGGGAGGCTAGGAAGAGCTACTGTTAGCTGGGAGGCTAGGAAGCTAGGAAGAGCTACTATTACCTAGGAGGAGCTACTAATAGCTCTAGGAAGCTAGTAAGATCTACTACTAGCTGGGAGGTCTGACTTTGGCAACAGCCTCCAAAAATAGGGGCCACAGTGTCTCACAGAGGGCCCCACTCTTTGTGTGGCTCTTTCTTTAGACTTTAGACTCTGCAACTACCTCCTTGCGTTCAAAATAAACAAAGTTGTAGTTGTCAAGAGCGTTTTCACACCACCCAAGAGAAGAGTCTCGTATCAGCTCAACCTTCCTCAGTCACCTGGTCTCGATCGCCGCCGTACATCAGAAGCCTCGTGATCATTAGAACAAATTAGCCTCAGATGTCGAGTTTGTCCGCAGACGTATGAAACGTTGCCGTGGCGAGGTCGGGATGTTGCTCTGATTAGATTTTGATGTCTGTTTCTGATCGATTATTAATGAGATGCACTTATTTCTGTGTTTGCCGGGCGGCGTCTGAGCTATGTGCTATTCTGCGCTGGTTGCCTTTCTGTTTTGTCTTTTACCTGTGTGCGCTGTACCTGGCTCCACGTACGAGTGTGTATATGTGTGTGTGTGTCGTATCACTTTCAATATCCCCCTCTCTAAGATCATACACAACAGAATCAAGGCAAACACTGAAAGGAGAGACGTGTCTAAGGGGGGTTAAACATCTTTGTTCCGTCTGCTCTTTAGAAAGCTTTAGCCGGCCCGTCTTCACTGAAGCGTACAGGATGTGCCTGATGTTTCCTTGGCAGAGGAAAAGGTAAAAATAGAGAAGATTCATCTGGTTTGAGTTCTGCGGCACCACATTACTTTAGGGGTGGTTTCTTTCCCCCTTTTTTTTTTTTTTTTTTTTTTGTTCAGCGGTCCTGGGCCCTTTTGTGTGATTGAAGCTCAAACGGACCAGGAAATGCAAATAATCCCGGGTTCTGGAGACGTCCAGTGACGTGATTGTTGGGACGGTGGCGGCGGCGGGGGGTGCGCTCTGGCGGGCTCGCCACATTAAAGGAGCAAAGACTCTGAGCGAGAGATGAGTGGAGACTGGGTTAAGTTAAGCGAGAGGGGAGGACTTCAAAGCCCGCTAGGTTGGCCTGCCGTATTGAGAGTGACGAGATGTGTCTTTTATTAATAGCGAGTTTCTGCTCTCGACTCGTTCCATTGTTCTACAATCACGGCAGTGTGGGGAGCATTTAAAAAAAAAAAAAAAAAAAGTAGAAAGAGCAGTTTCAAAGCTGCAGAGCAAATTACACCTTGATTACACGCAAGGGAGGAGGTTGAAGGATTTACTGTTTGGGATTGTTTGACGTGTCTTATTTTTAATCTAATTTTAGCCCCTTGTTAAAGGCACTAGATACGCTTTTAACAAGGTGGTGCCTTGTATATAGCGTAATTATTAACTCATAGTGAACACATGCACTTTTTCCATGACGTCCGTGCGTAGTTTCTACCTTGTGCTCTATCTTTGCGTCTGAGAAAGATTGTGTTCCACTTTGCAGTTTAAGGCTCGTTGGGGAAACCAAGGTGCTGGAATAATACACTGCCAATTGATGATGGGAGAGTCTGACCACTGCACAAAGCCTTCTCCAGCACATCCCAAAGATTCTCAATGGGGTTAAGGTCTGGACTCTGTGGTGGCCAATCCATGTGTGAACATGATGTCTCATGCTCCCTGAACCACTCTTTCACAATCTGAGCCCCATGAATCCTGGCATTGTCATCTTGGAATATGATCCATTGATGGAATAACCTGGTCATTCAGTATATTCAGGTAGTCAGCTGACCTCATTCTTTGGACACATAATGTTGCTGAACCTAGACCTGAGCAACTGCAGCAACCCCAGATCATAGCACTGCCCCCACAGGCTTGTACAGTAGACACTAGGCATGATGGGTGCATCACTTCATCTGCCTCTCTTCTTACCCTGATGCCCCCATCACTCTGGAACAGGGTAAATCTGGACTCATCAGACCACATGACCTTCTTCTATTGCTCCAGAGTCCAATCTTTATGCTCCCTAGCAAATTGAAGCCTTTATTTTCCGGTTAGCCTCACTGATTAGTGGTTTTCTTAAGGCTACACAGCTGTTCAGTCCCAGTCCCTTGAGTTCCCTTCACATTGTACGTGTGGAAATGTTCTTACTTTCACTATTAAACATAGCCCTGAGTTCTACTGTTGTTGTTCTTCGATTTGATTTCACATTTCTTCCTGGAAGACGATGGTTCTCCACTATCCTTCCAGTTTTTAATAATGCGTTGAACAGTTCTTAACCCAGTTTTAGTAGTTTCTTCAGTCTCCTTAGATGTTTTCTCTGCTTGATTCATGCCAATGATTTGACCCTTCTCAAACAGACTAACATCTTTTCCACGACCACAGGATGTGTCTTTAGACATGGTTGTTAAAGAAATGAGAATAAACAATAAAACAATAACTTGTTGTCAGCTGAAAGATAATCACCCATGCAGTAATTATCCAATAGGAGGCTCGTACCTATTTGCTCAGTTAAATCCAGGTGGAGACTCTGGAGACCAGGTATGTTTCCTCCAAGCAAAGTTTGCCTTTTCAGAAACTCTGCAGTGGTCTTCGTATCAGAGAGTATTTGCATATTAGGATGCGAGCACTGCCCATCATCCCTTCTCCTCATTAAACATCCAGTATCTTTGTTTTGTCTTGTTGTTTTGTTTTTTTTTTTAAAAAAAAGAAAAAGAAAATGGAATAAAGGACAGAAAAGAAAAAGGGAGAATCTCGATTTAGCCGCTTTAATTCTCCTCGGCGGACTTGTAATTGGTGTTTTACGTGATTGGCTTTTACTCCGTTCGCTGCTTTCCCCCCATAAATCCTTGTCAATCTAACGTCGGTGTGGCGGCGCGTTATCAAGCGAACAGAAACAAATAACGCCGCAGTAAACATCCCATAATTGACTGTTTAGGAGCGCGATCATCAGTTAGGGTTTGATTCCAGGATGTAATCTGCTTCTTTTTTTTTTTGCGGATGCCAGGCCATTCAAGCAGAATGGACAACGAGAGTTAATGCAGCTCTAACCTCTGAGCCATTTACGCTCGTCGAATGTACTTGTAATGATTGAGTTTGAAAGAGCCATGTTTTATCGTCGGCCAACACAAGAGTTGGCAATCTTAAGACCTTCAACTAGAAATAATTAGGATCTATTTGAATGCTGAGTGTGGCGCGCAGTGCTGAGACAAGAGCTAAGCTTGTTAACGAATGTGGTGGCAATTAAATGGCTCATCCACCCCCCCCCGCCTCCGCATCCCCCGCCCCCTCCAAACCCCCAAACCCCATCCCCTACTGTTTATGTTTTTTATCACCTGAAAATTGATTATAATTCCTCCGCATTGCTTGACCATAAAGTTTGAAAATCTTAATTGAAAATACAAAAGGAAGAGACAAAAAGTATTTTTAGTTCCCGCACATGAAACCTGAGCTGGTTAAAATTAGTCCGCGTGGCGTTATTATTTTATTTCTCCCCCCTTTTTTAATTTCTCCACATAGTTTAACATTAAAAATCAGGTCAACCTTTAAGATTTATGAGCGGAGAGGAGAGGAGAAAAAAAAAAAGAATTAATGGTATGCTATTTTTATTCAGTCAGTCGTCTGTTAATTTGATATGACCTTAGTCAAAGGCGGTGAAATAACAAACTCTACTTACTTCTTCTTAAGAGAGACCAAACCTCTGGTCTCTCCCATGTTGCTTTGCTGGGGATGTGAGAAGCAAACGGGGTGGGTGGGTGGTGGGGAGGGAGGGTTTGGGAGGGGAGGGGGGGGAGGCCTGCTGCCAGCCTCTCTCTCTTTAACTCTTATCTGCAAAACTCAACACGCGGGATTCTTTTTTTTTTTTTTTTTGAGGACATCAGTAGCACTAAGAAACTAATACGCTTTCATCTGATTACACAGAATATTGTTTCAATTAAGCTCCTTTTTTTAATTTATTTCAAATCTGTTTCTGAAACCGTTTTGGACGCGGTGTGAAAGTAAATTCATCGCGCGGCGGCCATAAAGGTCGCCTCGCGTCGCCTCCGAGCGTCTTTGTCCGCCCGCCAAAGCAGAGGTGCGTCACCTCTTTTATTTCCCACCTTCTTCTTCTCACCGATGAGCTCCCAGTGTGACTCTCCTCGTGACAGCGTCCAAACTCGCTCACAACCCCCCCCTTCGTACCATTGAAGCATCCCTGCAGGGGTTTTTCTTCACACAGGGGCTAGAGGGGAGGGGGGGCGAAGGTGAAAGTTTGGCACCGGGCAACAGATCCCCCAACAGTGGAGGCCTTTGTTGCCAGGTTGCTCACGCTCGGCAACGTGGACGAGCCAGGTGGCCTCTGACCTGACCTCTACTCCGAGGGAACCGGTGGGCCGAGGGCCTGGAATAAAAATGAAAGGAAGAGGCAAACTCGGTTGGAAGAAAGGACCGGATTGGAGCGAGGGGAGATTGTGGTGAGGTGGGGTGGGGTAGGGGGGGACGGCGTGAAACAAAGTGTTCAGAAATAGGTCAACCAGTATCTCATTTTTCTTGCTAAGCTTGTAATCACCCTTGACAGGCACACTGTGGAACCGGCTATTCAGTTGGAATTCAGGGCTCATCGCCGAATTACGGACCCTATACCCATCCGTCTCATGACGTAAGGGGACGTTCTAGAAGGAGATGGAAGTTCTTTTGTTCCGTCTTGGGCTGTTTTCGCCTGAAGTTACCTGGTTTGAAGACAAAAGGAGACTCTGTTGATGTGTTTGCTCAAGGGCGTCTTATTTTAGGGGAAGGACAAAGGATTATGTCTTGGCAACTTTTAATTCTCACTCCAGCCGCTAAAAAGCACGCAGACATATTGTATTTGATAGTTTTAATTGTCCGACTGTTATTGTATAATTGCAGAAATCTCTGGGACGGGTAAGTAATAACTAAAAGAATCTGTTTCTTTGTAATTCGGGTGCACTGAACCTTAAAAAAAACCTTCTCCCAACACTAGATCAGAAATCCAAGCAGCCTGGAAATAATTGTGTGCCGCTGATGAATGCTCATCTCGCCGCTGATTTAAATGTGATCTTGTTAAGCCACCGAGGGACTGAATCTCGCCCATGGGTGGCCAAAGGATACTCTTGCTGCTAATGAGGTGTGCACGGGCCCCGTGGGTAATGACAGTGTCACGCCGGAGCTTTTAGGCGCCCCGGGGCGGCCGTACAGTGCGGCCCAGACCTTGGCTGTCGGCTGACATTCAACTTGACGCTGAAACAATGGAGCGCGTTGAGCATAAAACCGGGTTTTCATTGGTAGTTTTGATCCCTTCCACTCTAAATACCCATTTTAATATGCACTTTACCCATTATGTCTGTGTTAATAAGAAGTCTCTTTGAGAATGTGCCCATTGTTGAGTGAGTCTGTTAATTATGACAGCTCAAAGTGCCGCTGTATTCTACCGACTCTTCCATGATTATTCATCACCGCGATAAGAATTAATATGCAGCATGGCACGCTCCCGGAGAAATATTGTTGTTTTATTTCTTTCTCTTTTTTTTTTTTTTTATCCCTTCCACCAAATTTGAATGCTCCAAATTACACATCCAATCCATCTTTGTTTGTGTGTTTAACCCTGTTAAACACGGCAGCACTTTGTGACTTTTAAAGACCCGTGGCTTATTGGACTTGGAGCTGGCATCGCTAAGTGACAATTTGGATTGTGTTTGCTATCAAATAAACACTTAATGTATCTTGGGATGTAAACAAATGTTCACTCTCCGCCACGCATCTGCTAGAAAGACGGAAAGGAAAGAAAAGAGAGGAGGCTTCTGCAGAAGTGTCACAGCGCTTTCAGCTAAAACGACGCCCGCTCTGATGAAGTATTCATTCTGGAGAAGGTCAAGAAAGGGAGTAGTACAATGGGAGAAGCTCTGTAAGCCCTGGAAACTATAATGGTGAGGGGGGATCAGAAACCCCTGCTGCTTGTGTCCACAGCATTTAATCAAACTGGCATTAGTTTGACACTGTAGCTTAAACTTTGCTTACCTCCCAATCCTGTCCCGCCAACTCAACTATAGACTCAGCAACTAAAAGGATGAGATGAAGCTTTAAGGGCTTTTTTTAACCAGTCAGTCCGACAGCGACTCCTTAACACCTGGAAAGAAACCGAAGCAAAGGAGACGTTTGAAATGAACTCAGGTTTGTTCGTCCATCCCATTCTTGTGAACACGTTATCTCGGCCTCGTTTTACTAGAATTTCTTAAAATTTGGCACAAACGTTCACTTGAACTCAAGGATGAACCGTCCCATAAACCAAGCCTTTAGCTCTCTTTGCAATGGCGCTGGTTCAATTCCAGCCATGCACCCTTTGCTGCATGCCTTCCCCTTAACTTCCTGTCTCTTTTCACCACCTCCTTTCAAAGTAAAAGCCTCAAAAAATAGCTTATTGTCAATGGTCACCCTATAATACACATTTTCGGCCATAACTCAACTTGTGAACATCAAATCTGAGGAAAACTTTGGAGGAATTTCTTCAAATTTGGCACAAACGTTCACTTGAACTCAAGGATGAACCGCCTCATAAACCAAGGCTATAACTCTCTATGCAGTGCCCAGGTTCAATTCCAGCCTGAACCCTTTGCTGCATGCCTTCCCCTTAACTTCCTATCTTTTCCTACCACCTCCTTTCAAAATAAAGGCATAAGAGCCCCCCAAATATATCTTATAGTCAAGGTCACCATAAAAAAACACATAATAATAGCCAAAACTGAACTCGTGAACATCAAATCTGAGGAAAACATTGTAGGAATTTCTTCAAATGTGGCACAAACGTTCAGTTGAACTGAAGGATGAACCGCTCAACTTCCTGTCTCTTTCCACCGCTGTCTTTCAAAATAAAGGCATAAAAGCTCAGCGAAAATACACATTTTTTTGCTTTTAACTCAACTTGTGAACATCAGATCTTCACATTTTCCACAAGCGTCCCATTGGACTGATCAAACACAATACACCGATGCATTTTAAATCCTAAAGGTCTGCAAGAACCCTTTGCATTAAAGTCCTTTAAAAGCTAATTCTGCACAGGCTGCAACTTAACCGGTCGGCGGAGGCGTAATCCTGGTCGTTCCTGTCATGTCTCTTTTCCTTGTGGTTCACAGCAGTTCTTGCACCGTCTTGTAGTACCCTGAACTTGGAGATAATGGCAGGCGTGTAGTTTCTGAGTCAGCGTGACATTAATAACCCGTCCAGTTTTGTCTTTTCAACCTCCTCCATTTGTACTCGTGTTTGTATATATAACATTACAGAAATGTCTTCAAACATTCACAGCATCAGCAACTGTAAAGTAAAGCGGAGGCAGCCATCCGATTGGCCGAGCACCAGTTTCAGCTGGATGCGGCGGCAACACGAACCCTCCTCCCATCAGATCAGAGCCTTCATGCGATCTCCCTGCAGCCTGTTCAGAGGCCTCACCGAGCGGCGTGCTTGTGCATGTTTGCGCGCGAGCGCTTACGCGATAATATAACCGAGAATCATGATGCAAGCTTTTTGCCCAGAGTGTTTCTGAGCTCATTTTCAAATGGTAATTTGCCTTATCCGAAGCAAACTCACTGAGTGTAAGTAAGTGATTATTTGCATGGCTGACAATCATTCGGCTCGCCCGCGGTCTTTTTCCAAACTGCTCCAGTTTGTCCGGTCTTTGAAAAAAAAACACTACTCAGGGAGGGCCAGCTCTCTTTGAAATATCCTTTCATTTACCTTATCATTAGACACAAATGTGGCAGAGTTAACAGCAACTGGAAGAAAAAAAACTGAGAGAAACAACACAGGCAGCCAGTACTTCTTCATAAGTCTGATGAAGGCTTTGCAGCCAAAAAAAATAAAATAAATAATAAATCTTCTTTGTGATTGTTGAATAAAGACACAGTTGATGATTTTTCATCTGCTACTTTTTCCCACTTTTTTTTTTTTTTTGTGGCTGCTTTCTTAAATTTTGCACCTCGGGCTTTTTGTTTTATTTATTTATTTCTTTATTTCTTCCGTGCTCCAGTTTAATTGGTTATTATCCCATTAGAGGCATCATGTCGGTCGGTAAAGTGCAGTAACGACAGGACGCACTGACAGCGGAACAATGTAGTGATTTAGTATCCGCACTCCCCCCTCAATCACACTCGAATGTCAGCCACAGACTCATCAATGCCCCCCCCACCGCACCCCATACCCTGAGCACACCCCTGAGACACTCACATCACGACTACACACCAGCCCCAACATCAGGGAGGACTTAACCCTCGTGGAAAAACAACGAGGAAGACACAGAAAAATGGATTTACCAGTTCGTCTATTGCGGGCACAATCAAACGAGCAGCAATCAATAATACGTCAGATCTGGTTTTAAAGCAGCTGCAGGACGGGGGTGAGTTAACTTTTTGAGATAACGTGGTTCAGAAAAAGTTAAATGAATCATGAATAAAACCACAACTCAGGAAGAAAGCCTCCACCTCCACTTGCAGCAGCAGCCTGCATTCAATACATGTCAATAACAATCTGGTGTAGGTTTCGCCTTGCACTGAGAACACTGGGCGGTAGGAGGAGGGGGGGGACAGAAGTCATAGGAGTCCTTCATTTGCCATGCTCATCCATCAATCAGTATTTAGGACATTGACAAGTGGTAATTTAATAACCAGTGACCTGGGCTGGCAGGAAGCCGGCCTGACAGACAATACAAACTCATTTATCATGGAGGAGCGACGCTGCTGCTGCTGCTGCCGCTGCTGCTGCACAGGATCCTCTCTCTCTCTCTCTCTCTCTCTTTCTCTTTTTCTGTCTCACTTTCTCTTATTCTCTTGATCCCGTGATTGGTGCTGCAGGAGTCACCCTCGGCGCCGCCGGCGGGATCGCGCGCACACGAAAGCCCGGCTCAGAGATAATACGTTTAAGTAGAGCTGGATGAGCGAAAGGCTGCGGTGAAAAAGCTGCAGAGCCTCTCAGGTTACCGTGTTTTCAAACTCTTTACATTTTCACCTTTAATTTGTCTTCTTTTAAATTTCCAAGTCCGTGTATATAAACTTGTTCCAGCCTTTCGTTGTAATTACACGAAGCTCGCGCAGTGATCTGTGGAGTTGCACCATTACATCAGAGTTTCTGTACGTTTTCCACAAAGACTCGGTCGGACGTGTTTCTTATTTCTTTTGACACATTTCAGAGGCTTTTTTTATTATTTACTCGTCTGGTGTAAACCGCTGTTGCTCCATCCCTACGAGGAGGCGTCTTGTCTCATTACGTCGAGCTCCTCTGGGTGCAGTCGTCGGCCTCCTGAGTGTCTTTTAAAGCCTTTGACAGAAGATTAGCTCAGAATTGACTTGATTGATTGTTTTTAGATTTCTAAGATGAGGACTGAAATGCCACAACAAGCAGACAACTTTTTCAACCCTTTCTTGTTTGCTAAAGAGAACACGCAGAGTCGGTTTCATCTCTGCTCCTCGGCTGAACGCTCGGCCGACCAGTGTTTGCCCACATACAGTAACATCCCGTACCTCTGTCAGCTTCTGACGGTGTTGCTGCCAAATTGCAATCAGTGGGCAGACGTCCACGCGGGCTGCCATTAGGCCACGGAGCGGCGGCGGTGGCGGCGAGCGCTAGCTATCTAGCTAGGGGGCACGGCGATGACTCACCCGCCCCATCTGACTCCAGAGGAGGCGGTAAAAGCTGTGGTGTAGATTTTAATGTGCTCTAATGATCCTTTGTTTGTCTTGGGTGCTTCCTTTCTGGAGGAGGATTGTTGCACTGGTGTTGGAATCGAAGCGTCTTCTTCTTCTTCACCTTAATAGTCTTCTTCTTCTTCTTCTCCCTCTTCTTCACATACTTCTTCACCTTCATCTTCTTCTTCTTCTTCCTCTTCATAATCTTGTTCTTCATAATCTTCTTCTTCTTCACCTTAATCGTCGTCTTCTTCACCTTCATCTTCTTCTTCTCCCTCTTCTTCACTTACTTCTTCACCTTCATCTTCTTCTACTTCTTCACCTTCTTCTTCTGCTTCTTCTTCACCTTAATCGTACATATCATACAAATAAAGTTTTCTGAATCGATTACAAAACCTCTCCTGAATTTGCCGTCGGTTTCCAGACTCTTTTTGACAAACATTTGCGTCTAAAAGGTTTAACTGCTCATGTTTTGACGTTGACGTTCTCTCCTGACTCTTGTGACTTCCGCTGTGGATGTTGGAGCGGTGGATGGGATGGATTCCTGTGAATCCTGGAGCAGTTATCTGGTATTTATTTTTTTAAGAATCTGCGCAGCACTTTGAGGATCACAGCCTTCCCAGAGCCTCTGGTGTGAGCACAGCCTCTTGAGAAATTGTATTTGTCAGCCATTTATTACGAGTTACATCTTCAGTATGAACCGCTAAGCTCAGGGAGGGACGGGGAGGGAGGGGCGGCGAGGGGTTGGATACTGACGTGAGTCTGCTCCGGCTGCTTTATCACAGTCCTGGAGTCCAGTGGAAATCAATGGGATTCTGATTAGTGCAGGCCAAAGGGACACTCATGATTATTACCAATAAAGGGAATTAGATAAATGATTTTTTTTTTGTTAGGGGACTTCAAAACCTGCAGCTTGATCAAATTTAAGATCAAGTCATCAGTGGAATTGCTGTTGATTTATAAATAAGCTAATTGTTCGCCCCCCCTCCTCCCTACCTCTCTCTGCTTTTATTGCTTAGTCAAACCACCTCCTTCCATTTTTAAATTGCCTATCGAGTGGATATCTCGGCGGACTTGCCAGCCTACCATTAGCATCACCTCCGTGCGGCTTCTCTCCTCCGTCTGAGGTGTGTTCACCCTGCAAAGCAAACATCGGCGGCGTGTAATTTAATTGTCTGAAGATCCCAATCGAGGCCGTGTTTGCGTACGGACGCGGTTTCATTACCCCGAGGCTCGTGATAAGATGTCACGACTGCATCTCAATCTGCGTAAAACTTTTTATTTTATGAATTATGATATCAGACGCATAAAAATAAACTGCTAGGGCTTTAACAGTTCCCGGTTCTCACTCATTTTTAAAAAGGAAGTGTTTTGTTTTTGTTTTTTTTTTACATTTAATTTTCAAAGGCGGAATAATACCTTTCAACACCTGTCACTCGGGGACAAAGCAACAAATCCTGCTGTTTGTGATATTCGTGCCACGGCAATTTTTCTCACCACGACGTGTCTCTTTGCAGGTGATAATTTTTGCATGCGAGTTGCGCGTTTGATTCAAAAGCTTTTGTCTTTTGAAGAAGTAATATCCTCTCATTCTGGGAGAGGAAGCTGAAAGAGGTGAATGAAATCTTCGTGTACTGAAACGACGGGTTTATTCTCTGTGCAAGAGGTTAAAAACTAGGTTAAAAAATATTTGAACAACCCTGCTGACTGGCGGCTCTCCAGTTTAGCTGCAGCCGTCGGTCTTGACTGGACGGATTTTCCTCCAGCTGAGCCGAGCCAATCAGGACCGAGTCCAGCTGAGATGCATATCTGGGGTTGTGTTTGCGAACGCTGCCTGGAAAAGGAGAGCAAAACATTCAATTGACCCTTTCAAACACAATCAGATCTAACAGAGCTTCTATTAAACATCTGTTGTTGAGGGGGAAAGGCCATTTCATCTGGATTCCTGTCCTGGGTTTTTTTTGGCAAGTGTTTTTGATATTACCATAGATTATCTGCAGTGTAGTTCAAGTAGACGAGTGTGGTTTCTGCAGCTGCCGCCATCTTTGCAGTGTCTTTCTCCACCTACGCATTGCTAGTTTAAAAACTAGCGACGGCAAGAGAACCGTGAGGACTCTTCGATCCTTAATTCTGCATATTATTAGCTAAACTATCGTGCGCCAGGCTGCAAAGTTAAAGGACCTAGGTGCAAACCTCTAGGGGACATTTGAGGAACTGCAGCATCCGTGTTGACTTCTCAGAGGTTGCCGCGTTTGTTGAATCTTGCCCATTTTGCCCTCTATTGGGTATTACAGGATTGCTTCCCTCCTTTCCCTGAAATTATCTCGAGTCTGTTGCTTTAACGACCCGAATTATAGCACGCTAAATACTGGGGATGTCCCGATCCAGGCATTTCTAAAATACACCCAAACAAACAAACAAACAAACATCAACAAACTCTGAACGTTTAAAAGAAGAGAAAAGTTTCCTGGAGACAGTGTTGAGGAGGAAACGGAACATTTCTGGAGTAAAATGTGGCGGGACAGTCCCATGAATAACGTTCTTATGGGATAGAAGCAGGCAGGACAGAGTACAGCATGCATTAGCGCTCTCTCTCTGTCTCTCTGTCTCTCTCAGGCGGTAGTAAATTGCCACCAGTGCTGCTACCTGCTCCCACTCACTGATTGTCAGCATCATCCTCCTCCTCCGCTCGGGGACCAGCTTCACCTCGCTAACAGCTGAGACCCCCCTCCTCCCGGTGTTTATATGTGTAAGTCACCTGGAAACCTCGTGTAGTTGAGGTATCAGCAGGGCGCAGGTTGCACTCCGAGCCCCGGGGAGCCGGCGTGCAGCGAGCGAGCGAGGGGGAGGGAGGGAAGGAGGGGGGAGAGGAGTTTTTTTTCTGGTGACTCAGATGGGATTACAGGTTGCTAACACTTGATGACACAAGCTGTTTCCAACATCTCACCCACCTTGTGCGCTGGAGACTTAACTCGCAGGTTCAACACACACACACACACACATATATATATATATTTACTCGTGTAAAGCTGCCGTTCACGTGCACTGAACCCTGCACACGTGTTAACTCATGCCGCTCATGAACATGGCTTTGGGTTTTGTGCATGCATGGATGGAGACGCACACAAACAAAAGGCAAGCAAGCATGCACAGATACGCTACTGGAGTCACTGTCATGCTAATACACTGGGATAAACCGTCGGTTGTGGCCTTCCACATTTAAATATGGATATATTTAGTGCTGGCATACACTAATCTGCCACAACATTATGACCACTGACAGGGTAATTCAATGTTCCGCTGGGAAACCTTTGTTCCTGGCATTCACAGACGTGCAGCACCCACCTAGACCCTCCAAATCTGTGGGACGATGCACAGATTTCTTCAGGCTTTTTAATTCGTAGTACAAGAAGTTTTAAGAGTAAACCACGAAGGAAAGCCGGCCCCCGTTCTGGTCCGATTTTCGCTAGCCCAGACATTCCAGCTGATGTCAACCCAAATTCAACCAAATCTGGCTGCGACATGTGAGCCAAAGACGCAGCTGTGTGTAAAAGAGGTTATTTCTAAGATTTTAAAATGTGTGTAGGAAAAAAGATGTTTGTGTCTTGTAGAAGATATATAGAGAGGTAGTAGTTTTAATAACATTTAATCAGGGTGGAACACATTTTAATGACCTGCGTTCACCTCGATGTGGCCGGACGCTGCAGGTCTGACTCGCGGGGTAAATTAATTTCCTCCTGTCCGTCTCTCTCTCTCTCTCTCTTTTTTCTTTTTTTTTCTTGCTCAGTGCCCAAAGTTATTTAATATCCACTCAGAGTCAGATTCATTATTACCTGCTAACCCCCCGCGCTCCTCCTCCACCTCCCAGATACGACTTTGAAAGACCACCGTATCTCCGAGGCCTAATTAGAATTGAAAGCATGCTCTCGTTGAGGATCGTCCACGCTCACCTCAAGCCTGGAAAACTTTGCCTTGGATCTCAAACTGCGAGATGCAGGGTAACTCTGACATTAGCGCACTGCTTTCTGTAAATTATAATAAAAAAAATATATATATATGTGTGGATTAGCAGCTCTGAATACCGTCGTCTTTCTCTGCGCTCGGGTTATTTTCCTAACTCAGCATGTGGCCGACAAACATCACAATCCGTCAGTCTTGGATGTCTTTTTTATTTTTTTTTTTTTGGTGGGTAGGGGGTGCAAGGGGGGGTTTGGCGGCAGGGGAAAAAAGACGGTTTGTTTTCACACTTAAGGAAGACATGAAATAGAGTGTCCTTAACTTAATCACCACCTTGTTTTACTACATTTGCATACATTTACATATTAATTGGACCACCGATTAAAATTGGTTTTGTAATTTTAATTAAGTGTCCACAAAGGTATATGATTAGCACTGTTTAAAATACAGCCTGACATAACGAGAAGAAGCAAAAAAAAAAATTAAAAAACACCTCTACACTACCCCCCCTCCCTTCCTTCTCCTCCTTTCAGAGAGGAGGGGATTACTTACAGGGAAAGCCTGTTTCATGATCGCCACTTTTTTATTTATTTTTTTTAAATCTGTAGTAGATTATGCTTCCATAGAGACTAAAGGGAGGGGGGGGGGGGGGGGGGGGGGGTGAGGATTTTTTAAACGTTCATATATTATAACATAGTGTTTTAAGTGACCTTCAAGGGCCCCGCAGCTGGAAACCTCTGTAGGGGCCTTTTATGTAAAGGAATGAACCAAATTACACCTGAAAAATGCTCTGTAGACAAATAATCCTTCAATTAACCACTAAGTAATAAACTTTTAAGCATTTAAATAACATAACATATCTATAAATGAAGAACCCATGTCAGACTGTAAGCGAAATTTATTGGTATTCTTGCAAAATGGTCAATTTCTGGTATCCAGTTTCCGGGTCTGTATGTGCAGAAACGCTGCCATGCTAGCTATTATATATATAGTTTCATCTCAGATACGACGCTGACGACAACTCCCAGGCTCTGACCGCCAACCAACGACCAGACTAAACTCGCTGTAACAGTCCAAACACCGATGCTGTTGTCACATTGTTAGCATCTCCATTAGCATCTGCTCCAGAGAGTCTGAAACTTGACGACCAGCAATCAGACGAGATACTGTTGTTGTTTGGAGGTCAGAAAGCTGCAGAATCTTCTCTGTTGTGATGCTCATGTGTAGATATTGTCTATTTACTTGCTCCAGCACCCTGAACTAGAACCAGCAGTTGTGGCGCCATTAGCTTATCCATTAGCATTTCCATTAGCATCTGGTCTAGAGAGTCTTTGTTTTCTTTGGCAAATCTTCTCTGTTGTGATGCTCTCGTGTAGCTATTATCTAACTATTCACTAGCTTTGGTATCCTAAACTAGAACCAGTAGTTGTGATGCCATTAGCTTCTCCATTAGCTTCGCCATTAGGATCTGGTCTAGAGAGTCTTTATTTGTTTTCTTTGGCGAATCTTCTCTGTTGTGATGCTCTCGTGTAGCTACTATCTCACTATTCACTAGTTCTGGTACCCTGAACCAGAATCAGCAGTTGTGACGCCATTAGCTTCTCCATTAGCATTTCCATTAGCATCTGGTCTAGAGAGTCTTTATTTGTTTTCTTTGGCGAATCTTCTCTGTTGCGATGCTCTTGTGTGTCTATTATCAGACTATTTACTAGCTCCGGTACCCTGAACTACAAGCAGCCGTAGAAATATGGCCGACTTCTTGGCGATACTGTACGTCTGCATGTTGTACTGTCCTCTGCTCGCGTACGAGGCTTCAGCTGGGAAAAATTTGAGGAGTTTTCTCTCCCACAGCCTTAATGAGCGCAGCTTTTTGCCAAGTCAAATGGCCTGACATGTAACAGAGAGACTTGCGCACCATTTTTCTGATGCAATTACGGCGAAGTTGGGGTATCATACTGGGGACTTTTCAGAAACGTAATATTACCTCATTTTGTCTTTGGTGTGGTCTGGAAGGTTTTTTGAGAGGCATTTGGAAGCATTTTACTCATAAAATACTTAACCATTTAAGTGATAGGATACAGTTTCCTGGGCTCTGTCCCTGCTGCCAACCACAGAAGATTGAAAACTGAGTTGGGGGGGTTGGAAGAGTACAGTAGGGTGGTACATTTATTTTTTCCCCTGTCATCTATTGTTCCCGTCCCGTGCATTTAAGGGCAAAAGAACATGTATAAACCCAAATATCACGCTTCCTCGTGCCTGTTTCGGGATCCCTTCCTCCACTTGGGAGCAGACAAAAGGAGGCCTCCTCTTCCCCCGTCCGTGATAATGTCTGGCGTGGAGCGGGTCCTCTCATTACCAGCGCTCAAACCCACCTCTGTGATGACGATCCTTTCTGTCATCCAGTCCAATCCTCAAAGCTGTCTTCTGGGAGCCCTCTGAGTTATGGCTTTAGTTTTGCTTTCTTCCCCAATCCCTCCGTCCCTCCCTCCCCTTTTGCTCTTAAATTACCGCTTCTTGAGTTACTAAGCTGCCCTAATAGGTACAACCTGCACCGACTCTCCCCTCAGATGGGATGTACCTCTCGATTGCTGTTTTGCGCGCCGGGGATAAAGAGCTATCCCGCGATGCGCCCTGTCACACGCGATGCCGGTTCTCGGCGTGGTGATTTCGCCTGGCTCCCGAAACACCGTCGTCGGCGCCAAAGATTTAAATGTGTTTCCTATTTCTTGCTTCGCTGTTGACATCAGAATGTTTCCAACCTCAGTGTTTTATGTGTGTGTGTGTGTGTGTGTACCCCCCTGTGCACCCCTCCCTCCTGCAGCACACACACACACATGCATGGGACACTTACATAATTACACACAATACGTGCATGTAAGAGACACACACAGGGGCGTCTGCCAGCACACTCGCAGTCAAATAAAGCCACATGCATGCAGGGAAACATGCAGGCGAGGTGATCGTGATGATGTACCGAAGCAGAAACTTTGGATCTTTGGACCACAGTCACATGGTCCCAGCAGAGTGGGGAGGGGAGGGGGGCGTCCTATAAACCCCATCCAGAGGCGACACACTCATTAACATGTAGACTAAAGCAGCTGGAGGTTGCCAGGTGTGTTCATGTCTGGTTTTAAAGGTTGACGTGGAGCCAGAGGAGCTTCAGACTGTGTTGGTCAAACATCCAGAGTGATGATGAAGAGCTGAAGGAAACTTTCTGGAGGTTTCTGTTCAACTTTCAGCAGCTTGGTGGTGAACGCTGGCTGCCCTCCAGGTGTGGCAACTCCTCTGCTTCCATCTCTCCTTTCCCTCCTCTCTCCGTCCGCCCCCCTTTTTCTGTTTTTCCTTCCATTGTTCCTTTTACATTTTCACACTCCTTTACTTCAAAACCATCATTCTTTCCTTCCTTCATTTTTTCTTTATCCATCCTTCCTTCCTTCATTACTAGTTTCCTTTCTTGTTTCCTTTCCTGTTTCCTTTCTTGTTTCCTTCTGTCCATCCTTCCTTGTTTCCTTCCTCTTTTCTTGTTTCCCTTTTTCCTTCATGCTTCCTTCCATCATTCTTTCCTTCCTTCCTTCCTTCTCTCTTTCCATCCTTGCCGTTTTCCTTCCTTCCTTCCTGGTTTCCTTCTTTCCTTCCCTCTTTCCATCCTTCCTGGTTTCCTTCCTTCCTTAATTCCTTCCTTCTTTCCATCCTTCCTGGTTTCCTTCCTTCCTTGTTTCCTTCTTTTCTTCCTTCCTCTCTTCCCTCTTTCCATCCTTTTCTGTTTCCTTCCTTCCTTCCCTCTTTTAATGCTTCCTGGTTTCCTTAATTCCTTCCTTCTTTCCACCCTTGCTTGTTTCCTTCAATTCCTTCTCTCTTTCCAGCCTTCCTTGTTTACTTCCTTCCTTCCCTCTTTCCATCCTTTCTGGTTTCCTTCCTTCCTTGCTTCCCTTTTTTTCAGCCTTCCTTCTTTCCTTTTCTCTTTCCTTCCTTCCTTGTTCCCTTCTTTTCTTCCTTCCTCTCCTCCCTCTTACCATCCTTCCCCGTTTCCTTTCTTCCTTCCCTCTTTCCATAATTCCTGGTTACATCCCTTCATTCCTTCTTTTCCACCCTTCCTAGTTTTCTTGTTTCCTTGTTGCCTTCCCTCTTTCCAGCCTTCCTTGTTTCCTTCTTTGTTTCCTTCTTTGCTTCCCTCCTTCCCTCCCACACTGACTCCTCTGTCCTAGAGCAGCTGGGGTAAACCCTGACTCTTCCGGTCCGGGTCGTCCTCCATCTTCCTCCGGCCCGTGCGTGGGGAGCTGAAGGTTGAAGCGCTCGTACGGGACGCCACCTTCTCTTCCCCTTCAGACCCGTGGGAGTAGTGAGAGCGATGCTGAATGTTCTGTACAAATCACAGATGTCAGGCTTCATAGGTGGCACGTCTGATGAATGCCGCCTCCCTCCGACGCCGGAGCATTATCATAAATAAAATAGAGCACAAACACCAGCCCTTTGGCGCACTAATGGAATTTGTCAACATGAAAGAAGTGTTATCGAGCTCCGCCGCTCCCTCTCTTCTTCTTCTTCTTCTTCTTCTTCTTTGCTGATGCCTTGCCAAATACTTATCCCCTCTCTGGTGAGCATTTAGCGTTAACTCGCGGCGGCCCCTGGGAATTGCACGGGCGTAATGAAATTACCTCGGCACAAACAAATAGGGTCAAACTCTCAAGGAGACGAGCATTAAGGGGGCCGCGTTGTTGCTAATTGTGCGGTTCTCGTGGAAGCCTCGCCGCATAGGTGGGACCTGCAGGACGCCACCATGTCCAATCCGGAGTAAACATGCCACCGGGAGAGGAGTCGAGGAAGTGGCGCTCGGCAGAATGGGATTAGAGCAAACAGCTCTTAATATTTAGTTGATTTGCGGCTGATAATTAAGCAGATTTCACGCCGATTTGTGGAAGTTTGAATGAATTAACAGCGGCGTCGGCCGGCGTCTGCGTACCTGTGGAGATGTGAGGCGACGCGTGCGGCAGCTGCAGCGCCGTAATGGCATTTCTTTACCATAACAATGCTATCAGATGTGTTTTCAACGATTCGTCTCACCTGTGCCGCCGTCGTCGTCGCCGCTGGCGGAGCAAGCGATGCCATTACCTACACGGCCGTGACGGAGCGTTTTGTAATTATCGAGCGTGAGTCTGTGGTAATTACTTGAGTTTACTGAATTATAAAAGCTGAGAAGGAATAGAGGGAGGAGAGAGGAGAGAGGAGAGAGGAGCACGGCCCTGAGCTGAGACAGAAATATTCTTCCGGAGGCTGAAGAGCTGAGAGACTTTCCTTGGCAGCGGTATTATCACATACACTCATCTGCCAGAGACTGTTGACAGAAAATATGCCCTATCAGCAGAAATAACCACTTTTTTTTCCTCCTCTCGTTCTCCTGCAGCCCCCCACCATCCGCCCCCCCATTACACCACCCCACCTCCTCCTTTTCGTCGCCACCCGCGAGCCCTGACAGTCTGACGAAAGACAAAGCTCCCCAGTGAGGGATATCAATAAATCAGACAAACCAACAAGAGCGCAGACCACCTATTTCGCCTCCTACATCAGCCTCGCTCCAGACGCCGTCACGGGCGGCGTCGCATGTTTTTATGTTTCTCTGGCTTTTGTTGGCCACCTACTCTGGTGCTGGTGACAACAACAAACCGGTTGGTAATCTCTCTCTCTCTCTCGTTGTCCCCCCCCCCACCACCACCACCTCCTCCTCTTCCCCTGTTGTGCTTGAAATGAGCAAATCAGGGCTGGATTACGCCTGCAAACACGCTCATAAATTTGGGATTTGTTCGGAGGTAAATTGGGATTGACGGAGGCAGCGCTCGTGTCTGGTAATCCCTCCGTATTGAAGGGAAAGCTGGAAAGCTCGCCGTTGTCTCTGCGTGTGGTAAACATGCAACCGGAGGATGCTCAATTCAAGAGCTAAACAAAAAAAAACACAAAAACACATCGACAGACGTGAACCTTGTGTTCTCTACTCCGGAAATGTTCTGGTCATTCAACGCTGCCGTAAGCTGGAAGATTTTTCTCCTGCCGCCATTAAAAGGAACGAAGAAGAAGACGATTTGACGCTACAGGGACGTGGTTTTGGTTTATGGCAAGTCTGGTACCGATCCGATCGTTTTAAAAATGCCAAACAAGAGTAGAAATACGAGGAATATTAGTAGTTTTCATGCAGGATTTTAAGATTCTGCAAATCTTTGCAAAAATCCGACGGAATATGGTGCAGTGGTTGAACTTGCACGACATGAAGTGCTGTCAGATGTCTGTTTTTTATTTTAGAGTTAAAACATAGACAGTATAAAGATGGATCTGCTCCTCAAATGTGAAGCCAAAGCAAGTAGAGCTCCCCCTGGTGGCTGGCTGCAGCATAGGTCATACTATAGCTCCGCCCCCTCCGTGTTAGAGGGCGGGACTTGAAGCCAAACTAAAATAAACGTCAAATAAATGTTTGATAGGTTAATATAATGCAGATTTTTGGATGAGTTTCGTTTTAGTTGGTTATTTGACGATATAGAAACAGAATGTGACGTAACGGCAACCGCTCCGTAAACCATGAGAGTTGCAAAGAATAGCGTAGTGTTAATTAAACGAGGAGTAAGTCTGGAGGAAGTGTGGGCGGGGCATTGACATGGCTTCGTAAAGATGGTGCCTCCCGTTATCCCTGGGAAAATAGCGTCAGTTTGGCTAATGCTAAGTGGCGACGCATTGTCCACATTTGTACACGGTCTACGAGTTAAACTAACAAAAGTTGCCTCCTGAGGTCAAAGGTCAGCGTCTGGAGCTGCTGCACGGTAACCCGTCTTTGAACCGGAGCAGGTTGTGGAGTGGACTGAACCCTCCCTGGTGTTATATCCTCTTGAGCCCGGCTCAGATGCGGAGTTCATCCTCCAGATTGCGGGTTATTCTCCCCTCAAACCCCCCCCCCACCACCACCACCACGCCCCGCCCCCATCGCTGCAGCTCCTCCAGCCTGCAGGATCAGAGCGGGTGAGCTCTTGCTTCCTGTTAGGAACATCTCCGGGATTCAAACTGGCAACCGTCCAACCAAACGGACTGGGCAGCTTGTCTGGCCTCCAGCCCGCCGCTGCTGCTGCTTATTCACGGCTGCTAACAGGTATCAACTGAGCTGATTGGGGCAGATCATCATCTGAGAGATTGCCCCCCCCCCTCCCTCCCAGACTCCTCTCTGTTCCGGCGGCCTCCGTGCACCTGGAGGGATTTCCAAATGTCTCGGGCAGAAGACGAAATAACCTCCACCTAACAAAATAAAACCCCCAGCGCTCTCCCTCCAACAGCAACAACAACACAGAGAAGAAAGGAACATGGACTAACTGGCAGTGAAGGCAATTTGTCGCTGGAGCTCTCCCCCCCACCTCCCCCTTTCCTTCCCTTCCCTCCTGCACCATCCAGATTTCCCATAAGGAATGTGCTTTGGTGTAATTCATCACCGGGCCCATACGGCGAGCCGCTCGTTCTGGCGGTGAAATATGAGTCAGTGCGGGGAGGCATTTTCACACGGTAGCTGCGCTGAATGGGGTATTATTTTGGCGAGCTCCCACTAGATACTCCAACACCTTTTCTCCAACGCGCTGTTTATCAAACGTCTCTAGACGCGGGAGGCGCACAATAAACATCAACCGCCGAATTACAAGCTTTGATTTCCGGTGCGGCGTATTACGGCGTCCCGTTAGAAATAAAAAATAAATATAACACGGAGGAGACACAGCACTCCGTCTTCTTATAAAGACACGGCTGTTTATGAAGACGGAGGAGGAGGAGGACGGAGGAGGGAGGACAGAGGAGGACGCTGGTGTACCTGAACGATAGGATTCACTCTGAGGACACTGCTAATTACAGCCTTTATGTTCTAACATCCATCCATCCTCACTCTCTCCATCCATCCACTCCTCCTTTTCTGCTTCCAGACTTTTCTCCTTCTGTCCATCACTTCTTCCTTCCAGAATTACTTCTTTACTTGCCTCCTTTCCATCTGTCCTTCCTTCCTTCCTTCCATCGTTCCATCCTTCTCTTCATCATTATTTCATTCCTTCAACTTCTTTCCACCATTCTTTGACTCTCTCCTTCCATTCCCCTTCATTTTTCCTCCTTTCTTTCCTTCTCTCCTTTAAACCATCCTTTCCCTCCATCCTTCCCTTCATCATTCTTTCCTTCCTTCCTTCTTTCCTTCTCTCCTTGCGTTCCTTCCTTCTTTTCCATCTGTCCCTCCACCCTTCCCTTCATCACTCTTTCCTCACGGCCTTTTTGTTTCCATACTTCCTTCTCTCCTTCTCTCATTCCTTCCACGATTCTTTCCTTCCCCCTTCTATCATCATTCTTTCATTCCATCCTCCCATCCTCCCATCCTTCCTTCTTTCCATCCTTCTTTCCACCATTCTTTCCTTTCCTCCTTCCTTTCCATCTGTCCTCCCATTCCTTCCTTCCTTCCCTTCATCATTCTTTTCTTACTTCTTTCTTTCCTCCTCTCCTTCCGTTCCCTCCTTCTCTCCTTCTATTATCCTTCATTTTTTCCTCCGTTCTTTCCTTCCTTCCCTTATTCTTTCCATCATTCATTCCTTCCCTCCTTCTTTTCCATCTGTCCTCCCATCCTTCCTTCATCGCTCTCTCCTCCCTACCTCTTCATTTCCATACTTCCTTCCCTCCTTCTCTCATTCCTTCCATGGTTCTTTCCTCCATCATTCTTTCCTTCCTTACTTCATCTCTCCTTCTATCCATCCTTCATTCTTTCCTTCCATCCTACTTTCCACGATCCTTCTTTTCTTCCATCCGTCCTTCATTCGTTCCTTCGCACCCTTCCTTTCTTTATTCCATTTTTATTTCCATACTTCTGTTCTTTCCTTCCTTCCCTCCTCTTATCCTTCCATCCTTTCCTTCCTTCCCTCCATCCTTTTACTTCCTGCTTACATTTGAGTCGTCACCGTTAGCAGCGTGGAGCACATCCTCCACTTTCCTTTACACAGATCTTCCTCAACCACTTCCTGCTGCTAGAGAGTCACCTGAGGAGAGGAGGTGACTCCTCCTCCTCCTCCTCCTCCACGCCTGCCCCCTCCTTCACTTTCTCCTCTCAGGGACTTAAGAGCCAACACCTCCATGTGATGACTCCTCTCCTCTCCTCTCCGCTGAGCCATTTTTCTCTTTACACTGCGAAGTTTTAGGGGGTGGCGGCGGCGGTGGTGGTGGCGGGGGCCGTTTAATGCACAGTAAACAACTAAAGCACTTCAAGCCTTTAAATCCCGACAGGAGGAGAGAGAGATGTGATGAGGGAGGGAGGAGGGAGGAAGGGGGTGGTGGTGGGGGGGAGCGGCGGCGGAGCCAAGGGAGAGTCTCTTTCCCAGTGGGAGATGACAAATGCCATATGTCCTGAGCACAGCGCTTGTGTTAATCCTCGGCGGGTCCCGGCAGGCCCACATCCGACTCTGCGACCTCTGCACCCCCCCTCCACTGCCGCCGCCGCCACCACCACCCCTCAACACTCTCTCTGCTTCCACCAGGCAACCGAAACACTAAATACTGTTCTATAAAGCTGAGAAGAGCCTCCAGCACCTCTGTCATTGACTCATTCAGCCCCTCCACCCTCCTCCTAAAGAGTGTTTTTATTGGTACTACTTTCCCAGAGATAATCTTCTCTGATTGTTTGTCTGGCTTGTGTTTGCATCATGTGATCATGGATTTCCTCGTCCACGCAGGCCCTCGGAGAGTTTTCACTGACCCAAAAAACAAAAAAACAAAACAAAAAAATCCAGATCTCGCTTTGTCTGCGAGCGAAAAGACGGCTTATTCTTTAGCGTTTCAGGCGTGATGGATTATCTGGCGGAGTGGCGTTGTGCGTCCTCGTGCAGACAAAGAGCGCTGAAATCTACTCAAAACATCAGGTTCTTGGAAGGTTGGGAATCAATCTTAAAAGTCATAATCTTTGGGGGGAAATGATGAGAGTATTGCTGAGTATACACAATTTACTCCAGCCGTGCCAGCGTCAGATCTTTCCCCCCCTTCCTCCTCCTCTTCGTGCGTTCCCCCCGTCATCACCTTAACGCTGATACCGCTCGCTGGAGTTCAGACGGTCTCCTCACCTCACCTGCAGGAGGTTTGAGCATTTAGAAACAAACGCAGCCCTCGTTTGTTTTATTTTTTATTTTATTTTATTTTAAACCGAGCCTCGGTCGTTGCTGGTCGCGCCGCTCAGATTGATGACTCCGCTTGGCCCCGCTTGCGAGCCCCTCCGCCGTTTTCCAGGCATTCGTCTCTGCTCGGAGCCTAAACAAAGCCCTGCCTCGGCCTTCGCTGAACCCTGAACGGCACCCGAGCCGAAACCTGGAGGCCGTTCAGCTCTAATGATGTGGTTAAAGAATGAACTTTCCTCCTCCTCCTTCCTCGCTCGCTCGCTCGCTGGCTGAATCAGCTCCCTACCTCCGCGAACCCGCTGCCAGTGACTCTGTTTGCAGCCTCGCGATGAGAGATCTGCACAAATACTTTCCATTAAACCGTCCAAGATGCTTTCAGGTGCATTTGTTGCACGGTAAAGGGTTAAAGGTTCACCGTGCACCCCCTTTAAACTCCCCCCCCCCCACCTTTATGCACGGTGAATGACATAAATACAAAATGAGGTGAGGCATTTGCAATTAATCCGCTGTGGGTGACACCGGCCCGTTTTTTTTTTTGTCTGGCTAACATTAAGGGGCTAATTTTCAAAATCTAGCGTGCAGTCAATTTCCCAGGATGCCTCGAGGGGGAAGCGGGGGTGGGGATAAAAGGTATGGGACGGTGGTGGCGGCGGCGGCGGCGACGGGAGGCCTTATTTACCCCTATGCATCATCCGCCGGGCTCTCGTCTGACACCGGTGACGGTGGGATTGAAATTAGCCCGACTGTGGATGCCGGTGAGAATTTATGACGCCACCCCGGTATTTGTTTGTTCCAACGTGTGTGTGTGTGTGTGTGTGTGCAGCGAATACATCAGAGGAGAAGAAGAGGAGGAGGAGGAGGAGGAGGAGGAGGCGCAGGGAAAACCTGGGGAAATACATCTTTTTAATAACAGTCAGCGAGGTTAATGCAGCTTACCTTAGAGTGCCGACAGCAGCAGGAGCAGGAGCAGGAGGAGGAGGAGGAGGAGGAGGAGGAGGAAGGGGGGGCGTTATTTGACAGACGGTGCACAGCGAGACTTTTTAAAGCGGAGTTTACCTACACAGGAGTCAGGCCTCTGTGTCTGATCACTGTTTGTTGTACAGAAGACGAAGAAAAAAAACGGGAGTAAAGGAGGAAAAGGATGAGGAGGACTCTTAATACTATTGTGTGCCTATAACCATCTGTCACAGCTAGCCTGGAGATGAGGCTGAGATTAGGGGGAATAAACGTCGGGGCCGTAGAGCATCGGTAAAGCCTCCGGGGCAACAACAACACACACGGGGGAAAAAAAAAAAAGAAGAAGAAGAAGAAGAACGAATTCTGAGGCAGTCATGGATTACAGATTGTAACCTGCGCTGACAACAGGGCTTGGTTGGTTGGGTTGGTGGGTGGAGGTGAGGGGGGTAAAAATGACGGGCAATATTAGACTTGGAGGGGTCTCCATGATGATGATGATGATGATGATGATGATGATGATGATAGTAGCGGCGGCGGCGGCAGCAGTAGCAGCGGCGATGATGGAGGTAATGACGGCGCTCGCATGGTTTCATCTTGCGTTACCTCAAACAGAAATGAAAAGGCAGTGGTAGGGATGGAAGGAGCGAAGGAGGAGGAGGAGGAGGAGGAGGAGGAGGAGGTGGGGTTGAAAGGAAATAGTGTCTTCTCTTTTCCCCCCCCACCCCCTCTCGTTCTTCTCCCCGCATGCCAAGGGCTTAAGGAAAGGCATTTGGTGGCTCCTGAGGCATCCACGGATCTCCCCTCCTTAAATTTACCGTGAAGGTTCTTAGACTCCCTATTCAGGCAGGATATTCTCTCGTTTTATTGCTTTTAGGAGACAAACCTCACAAAAGTACAGTGTCACCGCTTCTGGAGGAGCGGGGGCCTCGCGCTAGGAGGAGGAGGATGCCGAGGTTTTTATTACGGTGTTTAGGTGCGCGATGCTCCTCCGGATAATTAATTCACAGCTTAACGCAACAAAGTCTTTTATTTGAACTCATTGTGCGTGAATTCACCCCGTGCCAGAGGGGTTTATTCGAGTTTTAAGGAGGAATGTTGGAATAAAAACACAAGGTCCAGATCCCTGTTTTGGTTCGTCTTCTTCTATTTCAGATTTAAGGTGTAAATCGTCCACTTCCTGCTTCTGTCGTCTCCTCTCTGCCTTCACTTTGTGGCTGTCACATGCACTTTAATGCCTCCTCTTGACGGGTCTTATTTTCGGCGGGTCGGGGGCGCGCCGCGTGGGGACTTGAAGGACAGCGCTGACATGTTTAAGTGAGGCAGGTCTGACTCATAATTAGTCGCAGACACCTGGGGGACGTCAGGGAGGAGGGAGGGAGGGAGGGAGGGAGGGAGCAGCAGTAGGAGATGATTTGAGGAATGAAGCAGGTTTTTAGTCACGGAGTCATCTCTGCATGGAGAGAAGAGAAGGGAGCGGGCTGTGTCGAAGGAGCTAGGAGAGGCCAACCTGGTGACGCCGCGTCCCGTCCCGAGGCTGCCGTCGAGTCAGACCCGCCCCGAGATCCTGACATCAGATCAGACTGCAGCGCTCAGGTCTGAAGGTTCAGCTTCTTATTTTGTTTTGAAAACTGCGCAGTGATCAAAGCTGCAGAGAAACGCCGCAACCTGGGCGTGCACTCGTTTTCGTTCGCATTTCATTGACGGCCGAGTGCAAAAGTCTGCAGTTTGCTTTCTTTTTTTTATCAATAACAGCGAGTCAAAGCTACCAAAAATCCCAAAACATAGTCCTGTCACAAGTTATCAGTGTAATCTGAGTTGTGAGGTGACATGAGAGCTTGTTGAGCAGCTTAAAAGTTAAAACATATCTGCCCCGGTGCAGATTTGTTTGCGTTAACCGTTGAAATCATGTCTTATTATTCTTGTGCATACAGTGTTCTCTGTTTGTGGTGTCTTTTTACCCATAATTCCTAGTGTTTTGGAGTTGTTTCTTCCAGTTGAGGAGGAATGACATCTCGAGGCGTTTCTGTCTCCAGCCAGCGTGCCTCCGTGTGTGTGTGCGCCGCTGCCCTTCCCACTGCCCTTGTCATACTGGTCCCAGTGCTGCGGGGCTCGTTGCTGGTTGGACAGCTCGGGTCAAGGTCTCCCCTCTCCTGATCTGACCGACGGGCTGTCACGTCAACAGCCTCCCTCGACCGCCGGGCCGGTCCGCGGGCTCCTCCTCGCGCACCGCTTCACCCGGTGACAAGCCAGAAAGCAGCGCGCACGCTCGTCGCGCATGCACCGCAACACAAATGAGCCGACGGTGGAGTGTATTACACACTGGCAGCAGCCCCCGCCCTGCTGCAGATTGACACTAAGGTTTATTGCTGCTAATACTCCCAGCTGTAAAGGCAGAGCTGCAGCATCCTAATGGGAAATGGGCTCATTTCCTAGCGCCGTGATCAGTCCAAGGGTGCGGCACACGCCCTTATTTGGTCAACGGGGGCGGTTAATGTCACCCCACTTCCTCTTTATTGGCTAACGTGTGGATTGTCTACACTTTGTCAAAGTTTGTCCTGGTTGCTTCTTCCGCTTTGATTGTTTCTAATCAATGACGCCTGGAAATGAGAATTATCTGCACCTAAAATTCTTCTACCGTTCTCATTATCTTAGTTTATTTATTGTGATTATTTATGTGCAGGCCAGGGCGGGTGCGATTGGCGGTCATGCGAGAGCTGACATGTTTCCCCCCCGCATCTGAAGAAGAAGAACAAGAAGAAGCTCCCGTGCTATTTTGGACTTTTTCTTCATTAAACCCATTAGCGTTTCATGAGGCCGCGCGGCGTCCTCGCGCTAATTAGGTGTCTATATTTCTATATCTCGTTATTGGATTTATTTTATATTGTGCTTAATAGTAAATAGTGTTTGAATTTTAAAACACACCTCTTGGGTGCAACATAAAGGGGAATTTTTAATCACAGTTTCTGTAAATGAAAGGACCCGCTCTGCTTCTTCTTCTTCTTCTCCTTTTTTTTCCCCCTGAATTTTTCCGAATGTGTCTTAATGAGTTTGCAGGTTTCTTAAGCAGATACTGATTATATTTTTATGTATATATATATTTATTTTTTGTGCATGTGTGTCTCCTCCCCACTCTGGTCGCAGCAGGAGTCCAAAATGAGAGATGGGTGAAGGAGGGGGGGGGGTGAGGTAGGTGATCATCATTGCCATCATCACAAGGGGTACAAAGAGGGATGTTGGTGGGAGGAAGAGGAGGAGGAGGGGGTAACATAGTGGATGATAGTGTCCGCCAGTTGCCTCGGCAACCTTTTTTTTTACTTATTTTATTTATTTTTTCATTATTTATTCCTGGGGCCCCGGTGATGAGGCGTGCTAATGTAGCGCGCCGCCTGCGACGCCCCTACCTGCTGACGGGCGAGGGGGACTCGTCTCCTGCGTTTCAGCCTGGCTTGACAATTAAGACCTGGGCGACTGTAGCCAGGGGTTAATACCGCTCATTAAAAGAACTAGGTCATTAGCGAAGAATCAAGGCTCTTAAGGCGGCAGGGGATGTGGGGTGGGGGGGGGACGGGTGCAGGAGGAGGGGGGGACGGGTTGATGGAGAGGAGGAGGGGCAGCGATGGCAGCGCCGTAGTAAACTCTGCATCTCGGTGAACACGAGGCCCCTTACATTAATTAACCTCCCTTTTTCCTTGTTGGGGAGGTGTGTGTGTGTGTGTGTACATGCAAAAGGAGGGAGAAGGAGGGGGGGAGGTAGGGGGGATATCCTCCGTTATCATATATGCACATGGCTGTACACCAATTAATTGCAGGGTGGAAATAATAAAAAAAAAAGAGAAAGAAAAGCTAGTTTCCAGTCCTCCCTGTGGTCGCCCCGTGTTCCTGTGTGAGCCCGACTTACATTATTTCAGAAAGATGAAGGGTGGGAGGGGCAGGCGGGGTAAGGAGGGGGTGTCTAATGTCTGTATGATGAGTAAAAAGGGTATTAAAATTAAAGAGGGGGGGGGGAATCATGGCAAGAAATCAGCCTTTGCTTTACCACAGGGGGAAAGGAGCAAATAAAAGCCACGGAAATGAAAATAAATAAGCTTTGCTAATACCTCACCTTAAGGAGCCGCAGCCGCGCCCGGCTGAACCGAGGCGGTTTGCCGGTAATTTGTTTGTGGACTTTGTTATTAAGCTTCTAACACAAGGCTGTTTGACCTTCAGTGAGGGGAGCTGCCGGCGGAGAGGGGAGGAGGAGGAGGGGAGGGGGAGGAAGCGTATCGTACAAATGTGATCCATGTTAGAGCACGAGTGTGATGTCAAGTGACCGGGCGAGCTGCTTTGTAACGTAATGTTTCCTGGTTTGAGATTTGATTCGGGGGGAATAAAATCACGCGTAAGGACTGATTGCATCTTGCACGATTACTCTGCAGATTATAGCGGCGTGCAATATAGCGGCGTGCAATAGATTAGATTCTTTTTGAACTTGACCTTCTGTTGATGCTTAATTGCGCTTTATTCCTTTTAAAACCTGCTGTAAATTAGGCGGCGATAAAACCCTAGCGCTGTAACTGACGTACGCCTCATCAGAAACATAACTACGATTTCCAGCTGCTCCTCCGTCTCCGTAAACTCCTCAATTGATTGTTTTGGATCAATAAAGATGGAGTAAAAAGAGTAAAACTGAGTCTACAGCGAAATTTCAAAGTTTAAGTTGCCGTTGTTGAATGCGAAGCAGGAAGTGGGAACAAAAATTAACCCGAACGGCAAAAAAAAGACTAGAGTTAAGAGGAACTACTCTTTTTTTTACAACCTGGACCTTATTTCTGGCATAAAATACAATTGTTTACTAACTTTGGTGTCATTTGGAGTCATTCGGAGCGCCGCGTATATCCATATAGTGGGAGTGAATGGGGCACCGAAACGCAGCCTCTAAGTAACGCATTATCTGCCGCGAAACTCGTTCAAAGGAGGATGCGGACTCAACGGGGAATAGCACTAGCGTATCATAACAAAATATTGGTGAAATGAACGAGTTTCGCGGCAGATAATGCGTTATTTAGAGGCTGCGTTTCGGTGCCCCATTCACTCCCACTATATGGATATACGCGGATCTAAATATCGTCCGAATGAGCCCAAATGACACCAAAGTTATATGGGTGAGTAAACGATTGTATTTTATGCCAGAAATAAGGTCCAGGTTGTAAAAAAAACTGTAATTCCCCTTAAACTTTCTAAGAGTATTCCACCTTTAGAGATATCCTATAGATCAGTACTTAATTACATTCAACAAGGCTACATGAAAATGTACATTAGCTTTAGTCTTTTTGTTCAAGCAGTTATTTAAAGGCGTAAAGCTTGAGTACATCTCATCTGAGACAAGGTTTTAAACGTGTACAGTGGATTATATTCCTCTTGAAAATGAGCTTCTGTCAACGCTAACTTGCACGTTGACACTCCTGTAACTGAACCTGCTGCAAATGGTATAAGTCGGCAATAAAATAAGGTCCATAGGGGTGTCACGTATGTCCCGATGTCCCGAAAACCGTCCAGATTTATAGCTGACAGGTGCTGTTACCGTCTCCGTCTGCACAAATGTCCATTGAGCGTGCAGGAATTCAAAGTGGGGCAACTATTTCTTAAATATTTGACAATATTCATACGGAAATATCCAAGATACATGCTCTAACTTTCTCCAGGGTCTCAAAATATCCACCTGGACTTTATTTTGCCCGTTTTTCTTTAAATATATGTTGGTTATTTACAATTTAACGCATGGTCCAGGAGAGGAGAAGCAAGTGAAATCACCGTAATGGCGCCGTATAGGCTGTAAAGTGTGACTTCTCAAACAGTAGAGTATTTACGGTAATACAAAGTAGTGCGCTAATTGTCTTTTGGTTCCTCCGAGTGATATGGATGGTTGCTACAGTCCTTTGAGATGGATATTTCCTCTTCTTCTTCTTCTTCTTCTTCTCAAGAAAAATAATGACTCCACCAGTCAAATGTCAGATTCTGGGTTTGGTTTTTTTTGGCTTCGTCATCCCCGTCCCTGCGGAGTTCACGCCCTCTGACACCAACACCACTCCGCCCACGCTAGGCTAGGCGTTCCCATTCCTTCGTCTTAAGAAGTTAAGACCTGCAGCTAAATCATCTGGGCGACGACGACGACGACGTGTTTCTGTCACGAGGAGATGTGAGGGTCGGGACATTATCTGTGTTTTTGATGAAAGCGTTTCAGCCTTTCATTTGAGCAGGAGTAGGTGTTGTGATTTTTCAAAAGGTGGACGTTTTCACTTTTGTGCAGAAACTCTTAGTATCAATCAGCTTTGATGGGCGACGCTTCTTTCATTTCCTACAATAAAGAGTGTGAAAGAGAGAAATTCATTGTGGGGGGAGGGGGGTAAATTAGCCTTAATATCAGGCCCGTGTGACAGTGTTTTTATCTACTAATTTCTCAAGCGTCATAATGAGACGGTACCGAGCGATGGAGCGATTTGAATTTAAATGATATAATACTTGAGATAGCCCTAATTCACCCATACATATTTAATCTGACATATTATCTCGCTCCTGCGACGACTTGATATGATATGACAGCTCGGCCGCTCGCCGGCAGGGAGGAGGGAGGCGCTGCACTTTGGAGGGAGTTAAAAAGAAAGGTGGTGGAGAATCTGCTCGGTGCAATCAGAGCCACTTTAGACGCAGAGTGGGTTTTGTTGACTCGGTGGCGAAAGGTGCAGAGATGTGTTGAGGAAAATACACATGATACGTGCTGATACACCAGCGCAGCAGCTCAGCAACCCGCTCTGATTGGCTGTTTAGCTGTTCAGCTCCGAGAGCCAGAGCTCCAGAGGAAGTGGAGACGTCGTTTTTCATCTTCGTCTCATCTTTTCACAACGACATGATCATCTAGAATGAAGATGAATTCAGGAGAGGCCAGCTCCCTAGCCTCCCAGCTAATAGTAGCTCTTCATAGCATCCTAGCATACCAACTCTAATAGCGTTCTTCCTAGCTCCTTAGCCTCCCAACGAATAGTATTTCTTCCTAGCCTTGCAGCTATTATTGCTCTTCCTATTTTCCTAGCCTCCCAGCTAACAGTAGCTCTTCCTAGCCTTGCGTCTAATTGCGCTCTTCCTAGCTTTCTAGCCTCCGAGCTAACTGCAGCTCTTCATAGCATCCTAGCTTCCCAACTCTAATAGCACCTCTTCCTAGCTCCTTAGCCTCCCAGCTAATAGTATCTCTTCCTAGCCTTGCGGCTAATATTTCTCTTCTTAGTTTCATAGCTGGGAGGCTATGAAGCTAGGCTAGTTTCCTGGCCTCCCAGCTAATAGCAGCTCTTCATAGCATCCTAGCTTCCCAGCCAAGAGTAGCTGTCCCTAGCTGTTCCTAGCTCCCTAGCTTCGAAGCTAATAGTAGCAATTCCTAGCTCCCTAGCTTCCTAGCCTCCATGTTATTAGTAGCCTCCCAGCTAATAGTAGCTGTTCCTAGCTTCCCAGCTAATAGTGGTAATTCTTAGCACCCTACCTTCCTAGCCTCCATGCTAATATAAACTCTTCAAGCTCCCTTGCCTCCACACTAATAGTAGCTTCTCCTAGCCTCCAAGGTAACAGTAGCTCTTCCTAGCTCTTCCCAGCTCTTCCCAGCCTCCTAGCTAATAGTAGTAATTCTTAGCTCCCTAGCTTCCTAGCCTCCATGCTAATATAAGCTCTTCCTAGCTCCCTTGCCTCTAACAGTAGCTTTCCCTGGCATCCTAGCCTCCCAGCTAACAGTAGCTTCTCCTAGCCTGCCAGCTAACAGTAGCTATTCTTGTGTACTCTTTTAAATGATGAACACAAGCTGTTAACAAACAAAGAAATCCCTCAACCTGAGCTGCGCTCACCTTTCTTGTCATATCTCCCACAGAGGCCATAAGCAGCCGACTGTGTTTTGGTGCCAGGCCTTAATTGCAGCTATAGGAGAGTAGGAAATAAGAGACTTGCTCAATTAACCAATATAGCACAGCTGAGGACGGCACCTGTGCAGATTGGAGTCCCGGTGTTTTTGCAGATAACATGGCCGATTACTCTCTGGAGCGTTCAGCCATCGAGCTCTGTCTGCTCCGTCCCCTACCTGGTGCAAGGCGGGGAATGGTGCACGCAACCACATTGTGTTTTAATTGCTCTCCGGGTGTTAATATACACTCGTGTGTGGAGTGTTTAATTTTCGCCCGCCCGGTGTAATGATAAGCAGAACGTCGGCTGCCAGTTTTTAACAGTTGGATAAAACCGTTCTGGGGACCTGCGAGTCGTTGGAGCGGGGAAAGAGGTCCTGCTGTTTTTCTATAAGAGACACCAGCTGAAATTACCTGTTTACATTAAGCGGTGCGTTAACCAGCAGGCTGGTGCTATAAAGTGGGTAGAGCTGTGGAGAGCTGGGGGGAGATACTATTTCTCTACTTTGATTTCATTTAAAATAACACCTGTATCTGACTGGTTTGAGAAGCTTGAGTACCTCCGCTAAAAGTAACGTAACTAATCAGCTGATATATACCGTGGATTTACGACACTCGGAAACCTAGCAGACCCTGAACATGGTTAATAGGAGCGCTTCCTAGCCTCCCAGCTAATGGCAACTCTTCCTAGCTTCCTAGCCTCTCGGCTAATAGTAGCTCATCTTATCCTCCCAGCTAATAGCAGCTCTTCCTTACTTCTTATCCTGCCAGCTAATAGTAGCTCTTCCTAGCCTTCGACCCAAAAGCAGCTCTTCCTAGCTTCCTAGCCTCCCAGCTAACAGTAGCTCTACCTAGCCTCCCAGCTAATGGCAACTCTTCCTTGCGTCCTATCCTCCCAGCTAATAGTAGCACGTCCTAGCTTTATAGCCTTCCAGCTAATAGCAGCTCTTCCTAGCCTCTCACGCAATAGCAATGCTTCCTAGCTTCGTAGCCTCCTAGCCTCCCAGCTGACAGCAGCTCTTCCTAGCCTTATAGCTAATAGCAGCTCTTCCTAGCCTCACACTTAATTATAGCTCTTCTTAGCCTCCCAGCTAATAGCAGCTCTTCCTTTCTTCTTAGCCTTTATTTAACAACAATCCATTTACGAGAAAGTCCAAGTGTTCACAACAAAATGGAGGACACACACACACACACACATCTTGCTACACAGCTTGATGGAGTTTACGTCACTCGGAAACCTAGCAGACCCTCGTGTACTTTGCACAAAGTGTAACACTAGCTTCACAGAACAATCACAACATCCTGGAAAGTAGAAGCCGTCAATCAATTATTCATCGCATTGTCCAAAAATGGGTCATCAAACCTTGTGGTGACTCTTTATATTGATCTCCTCAAGAGCACCAATAAAAATAATAAGAGCTTTTATTCTTTTTGCCTGATTGGAGTTTATAAAAGACAATTTGGAGAGAATTTCTACACAATAGACTGATGTGGGGCCGCAAACCGCAACAAAAAACAGACATAAATAATCAATACATCGTGTTTGTGGCTTCCATTAAAATCTCGTTAATGACACATGTACCAATAATAAATCGGTGCACATCAAATGCCATCATTAGAAGCTTTAAAGTCCACTTTCTCCCTCAGCTCCTGCCAAATGCAGCTCTGCTCTGAAGCCAATAATTAGCTTTCCTGTCATTCCACCCCCTATAGATGCTCTACATTACATGAGATCAGATCAAATGGTGGAAACGCATTAATCTTCCCGTCGGAGGAGCGAAAATAAAGCAGTGTGCACCGTCGTCGGTGCCGGTGCATCCCGGTACCCCAACGCAAACACGGCAGACAATTTCTGCTGGCAACATTGCCTCAAAAAGGAGAAGGAGGGGGGAGAGAAAAAAAGTTGGTTAGCAGATGTCAGTTGTTGTGTTTATCTCGGCGGTTTTCCTTCGCTCATGCATGGATCTTCTATCAAAGAGGGCTTATCCGAATAAAGTGCTTAAAAGCTTTTCAGACGCCTGGTGATCTGAACAATTTTTGGCTTGATCTGCAGACTAAACAAACCATAATGATGCAAGCTTGTGTAAAGATGTACACAGCAGTCGAACAACAAATGCCTGCGCTTGATGTTTTTATTAATGTTTTCTCTTCTTCTTTTCATCAGATTGCTTCTTTCTGCGCTGGTTCGGATCTGAGCGCGGGGAGGACTTCTTCTTTTTTTTGTTTGCTCCTGCAGAGGTGGAGAGATGAGGACGGTCTTAAATTCATGCAAAAAAATAAAATAAGAAGCGAGTGTCATGCACTGTCTCTGTCCTGCAAATTTCCCTCGGGACGGTGGAGAGAACTGCAGTATGCACGGCGCAATCAAAAATATTCAAATGCTCCGCAGTCAGTCGGGGGAAAGACAACAAGCCCGCTGAAAAGGTGTATTTTCTGGGACGGTATAATAAGCCGACTGCCACTCCTGCCGCCTCAAAGTAAAAGCAGCGGTGGCATTAAGTTTTTAACGCTCTGTATTTTGTAACAAGGTTGGTTGTGTGAAGAAAGTTAGCAGACATCCTCTCAAGACCTGCCGGTCTCATTTCAATGCAGAGATAGGAGCGCCGGGGCTCCCCTCTGAAGTCACAACTTCTGGCTCACATGATGGGAGGGAGACGTGGCGAGATGTGCTCGCTAAAGCCAATCAAAAGACCTGAATTCTATTTGTTTTGTTTCAAGGGAAGACGACAAAGGGGGCCTCAAGGTCTTCTTCAAGATGGCTCTGAAGCCTGAGAAGAGGAGAAATATATATATATATATATATATAAAAAAGAAGGCAGAGGAGAAAGAGGGAGGACCAAGGCTTTCAAGTGCCCGTCCTTGGTGGGACCTTTGCCGTGGTGCCAGGTACACAGCTTTTAAGGGAGGGGAGGTGCGAGGAGGTGGAGGAGGGGGCTGTTTTTTCATGTTAGTGCGTGGTTGGGAGTTATTAATATTCTCAAAGACAGAATTTTCTCCCCCGGATTGAAATAATGGATCATACTTAAAAGGGGAAGAACTCATTTCAGGTTTTAATACGGTAAGCCTGTTGGAACCAATTATTGGAGGTGCTTTGCCATTGTCATCTTGCATTTCTCCTTGAGGAGATTAACTGGCAACGCTGAAAAGGCCTCGCAGTATCCGGGATTTCTCTCATTCCGAGAATCTGCCTGAAATGAAATATTTTTCTTGATTTCTCTCTCTCTCTGTGTGTGTGTGTGTGTGAGTCAAGTTGCGGCGTGTTTCACGTATTTTGGCTTCATGTTCTACCTAATTATTGCAATTTGATCCTAAAGCAGGAGTGGCCTAATCCTCTGCTGTACTGCAGAAATCCTGTTTCAGAAACTTTGGTAATAAATTTGGCCTGTTTTAATAGAGACTGGGAAAGTAGCACTGTGACGGCAGAAGGACGGCCTCCCCGGGAAGCTCCTCTTGTCTCTTCATAGCAAATTCATGTGAAGAGACGGCAGAGGCAACTCGCGGAAAAGTTGGAAGAAGTTGTGCAAGAAAGAAAGAAAGAGAGAAAGAAAGAAATCCCTCTGTTTCCTGGCTAGCTCTTGAATGCTAGAGGCTCTGAGTAACTTTAACTCTCACAAAGCTGCGTTGTTAAAGCTCTGCAGAAACACGAGCCACCTTAGAAACGCCGGTCAGAAAATCTACAGGATGCTAATTATGAGCGGCAAAGCTTTAATTTATTAGCTTTACTTCACTCTTTGCACAAATGTTTGGTAAAAATGCATAAATGTCAAAAGTTTGTGCCGACCCCGAAGTGTCAGCGCTGAGCGATAGAGAACTGACGGACCCCGGAGACCTCCAGTTAGCTCCATATGCTCGGACATATGGTTGGACGCTAATCAGAGCACGCTGAAGGTACGGTTATGTGATGAATAAGGGTTTAAAGTGCAGATTCTTCGTTTTTAATTTGAGGATATTCACATCAGAATTATAAACGGCCCAACCGTTTTCCTGACATGTCATAAAATATTTGGATAAACGGCAAGAAATGTGTCCGTGTCCAAACATACGTGGAGCTGACCAAGTTTTTTTTTATTTTTTTTTGTTAATTACAGAATTTATAATTGATCTTGTGCATTTTTTTTCATCTGGAATCCATCCAGCGTTTCGGCGACAAGACGTTGACGAGCTAAAAACTAATATGTGATGATAAAAATATGAGGAAATGTTAACGAGATGAGACTAGAATGTTATTTTAATGCGACTGACTGTCTTTCAAAGTGTCCGGGCCCATTTGCCTATCTGATCCCAGGCAGTTGGCGTTAGCATGCTGCCACAATCCCTGTGGCTACAAATCAGGTGGAAGAACACGACATTTGAAGGCGCTTCACGCTGTTATTTACGCTAGCAAGCTAGCTATGAAGCTAAAGCCTCATCTAAGTATGTTAAAAGTTGCCGTTTTGCGCTACGTGAAGTTATTGCCTTCTGACTTTCGTGGCAACAAATTAAGTGGAAAAATACGACATTAGAAGGGGCATCACGGTGCTATTTATGCTAGCAAGCTAACTATGAAGCTAAATTAGCCTCATCTAAGTACTTTAGAGGTTTCTTGTTTTTTGCTACATGAAGTTATTGCCTTCTGACTTTTGGGGCAACAAATTAAGTACAAAAATATTTGACGACATATCACACTACCATGTATGCTAGCAAGCTAGCTATGAAGCTAAATTAGCCTCATCTAAGTACTTTAAAAGTTTCTTGTTTTGCGCTACATGAAGTTATTGCCTTCTGACTTTTTACTGACGCATATTTAAACATGGATTAGCGTTTAGCATTTCCACAATTGTGCATAAATGTAGTTCCTGGAATTAATCCTTCTTGTGTATGAGTCCAAATACAAAAAAGAAATACAGTAAATCCTTACGGTTTCAAGCCTTTTGAACATCTGTGTTTATTTCACTTTAATTTGAAGTTTCCGAAAGAAAGACATAAAATGTACTTTATTAGTTGCAGTTAAAGAGTAAATGTTATAATTAAAAATGTGTAAAATGTGACTCTGGTCTGTAGGTATAAGCTGACGGCTGATGAATCGTCTCTTTAATCACACAAGGCTATCAGGACGGTACTATTACACCTAAACCTCACTGCAGGACACGCTCCTTTGTTATTTCCAGATTCCACCACCACCTCCCTCCACCCCTCCATCCCTCCCTCCTTCCCTCTTTCCCCCACCACTACCAGGAGTGAGCATCGTTCCCGGATCATTACTCCTCAAAGAAATTTAAGCACGGGATGCCATTTAATTTTTTCTTTTTTTTCCCCCTCCCCTGCCCAAATGCAGTCAGTCATTAGAAATCCTAGCTGTCATGCCGATGCCGTTTTTGGTGCGGAGTGTTTGTTGCCTCATTTCTTTTAATTTTATCTCCATTAGCTTAATTCTTTTTTAATATTTCCATCTAACGAACTTTACAGTCCATTTTGTCTCAGTGTCTTGCTAAGCGAGTTTTATGAAGCAGGCAGTTGGCTTTTCCATTTGAGAGCGGGCGAGGATGGAGGGAGGGGGGGCCGGGATGGGGAAGGGGGTGTAATAGAGGAGGGCCACGGTGCTTTTGTCAGCTTATTTTTGGCACCTTAGCTAGCAGTTCTGCTTCTTCGCCTTGATTATACAAGCAAACAACTGCATGGAGTTCATTAACAATAAAGCACAGGCTAATTAAGCCGAGCCCCTTAGACAAACCAGCGCTGTCATCCCGCATGTGTTCGGGGCTGATTGAGCTGTTAAAGATTTACCTTCACTCGTCTTTTAGCTCCTTCGCTTCCTCGCCGGGGCCTCGCTGATTTGTCTCCGAGGACGTTTAACCTCACACAGAGTCGGGCTGCCGCCACTTAAACACTTTTACTTCAAGGTACAGTAGCCTTGCACAAGGCCAAGAGAGCTGTTTACCTCCCGGCTTTAATACGCCGCCGCTGCCGTCGCCATCGCCATCTTATTTCCCCGGAGGAACAAAGGCTCTCCGTCCATCTGTGTGCACGTGTACTGTATATATACATCTCCTGGTAACACTGTTAGACAACATGATGATCCTGTTACACTACAGGCCGTGACGCGGCGCCATAAATTACCCGTGAATCGGCCTCGTGTCTGCGCAGAGGTTGCACGATACGCCATTAGCAAAATGGCCCTCCAGCCCTTTTGTTAACGCAATTTGCTTAATTGCTCTCGTATCAGTGTACAGACGAGACGCTTGTCGAGGTCTGCGGGGACGGTGTTTTGTTAATACTCCGTTGAGGGCCCTCTTTTTTTTATTTTATTGATCGTTTGACGTCCCGTGGAGTAAATGTTTGACAGGTTTGATGTGAAAGCGTGCTGAAGGTCCGGGTCCAGTAGAGGCTGCCGCTCGTCTCGTAACCTTCAGGCTACCCGGCGTCCTCCTTCATCTCTTCCTCCTCCTCCTCCTCGGCGGTGGCTCTGCTTCACCCCAGGGAGCGCAAAAGCCACCGTTCCCCTCCCCGCTGTGACGGCTCCTCGCCGGGTGTTTAATTACAGGGGAGGCTGAGTGGTCCCTCTCTCCTCTGAGGAGGCGACGGATGAGAGCGACGGAGGTGGAGGCTTGAAGGAAGTGACCTTAACCTCCATCTGAGACGCAGATCAATGCAGATGGAGCGGGACGAGGCTCAAAGGCTGCTGAGGTAGAAGGCGCCTCTTCTCTTGCTGCATTTACGCCAATCAGCCACAACATTATGACCACCGACAGGAGAAGTCATCTTGTGACAGTGCAGTGTTCTGCTGGGAAACTTTTGGACCTGGCATTCATTGGTGTGGATGTTACTTAGACATGTAGCACCCACCTAGACCAGACCAGACACCCCCACCCCATAGCAATGACACTCCTTGCAGGATGCAGCCTGACACTTTAGGAACAACTCAAAAAACAAACAAACATGAAGAACAGCACAAGGTGTTGACCTGGCCTCCAAATTCACTAGATCCCAAACTGATCTAGTATCTGTGGGATGATCCACAGAGGAGGTCCCGCCCCTCAAATGCCACAGGACACCCTCAGAAGGCCCACGTCCATTCTTTGATCAGTCGCAAAGTTGATCATAATGTTTCTGTGGTTACTCTCACACCTTTAAAACGTCTCTGCAGCAGAATTATCCTTTAAATGCAAAAATCTGGATCTTGTACATGTTCTGTAACGCTACGGTGATGTTGTCTAGAGACACCAAGCAGCTATTAACTGTAGATTTAACTGAAGAAAGTGTGTCTGCAGGTAGGAGCCCCCCCTCACCCTCCTCCAGAACCTGCACAGACTCCCATCTCGTGCCGGTCTGAGGACGGCCCACGACGTACGAGCCGTCAAAGCGGGCGATATGAATCTGCGCTGTAATTCAGAGAAAAAGAGATTAGAAGAAGATAATGGTCTCATATCTCAAAAGTTAACAGTGAGGCCTGCGTGAACTGTGAATAATCTTATAATTACTGATCTAATGCCATTAGGCCTGACAGAAATAGAGAAAGCAACGCTTGGGTGAGGCGCAGTTAATCAACTGTGCGCTCCTCGTTGGATCATCAGCACCCCCGCGCACACGCTAAGGCCTCGAGTGATGATAGGTATAAGTTTAAATGACAGCTTAAAGGAACATTACGCCGCGCTCATATTTGGTTAACTTTCCCTACCAAATGGTTCAAAAACGTGACATTTTTTTAATGTGCCTCGCAGCCTTTTTATCGCCTCCTCCATTTGAGAGCTTTTTTTTTTTTTATTGCCTCGGGCTCTTCTTCTTCTTCTTCGGGGGAAATCCAGAGCGACTGGAGTTCCCTCACCTTGTGTCGCCTGTTTGATCCCCGACACGGAGGCAGCAGGGGCGGCTGATCCGACCGCCTCTGTTCCAGGTTGCAATATACGAGAATAATAAAGAAAAACCGACAACAGCGCCGGAGGCCTCCCCCCTCGCTCCCCCCTCACCAAGTCTCTGATTCATGTCGTTTCTCTTTTCATTGCTCTTCGTGTGGGAGAGAGCGCTGTGACAAAGTGCACACCCAGAGTTTGACAGTTTAAAGAAAAGATCCACCCTCAGATTGTCATCCTCTGTTTGATCTCATCAGTCAGCCGCGTTCAATTTGATGGCATTTTTTGGTGGAGACGCATTTTCTTTTTCTTTTTTTTTGTTGCAGAGTAAAATGCTCGTATTGTCTGAATTTGACCAGTTTGTATGTGGGAAGAATTATTAAACGGAGCTAGACGCGCAGAAAACAGTTAACGTGTCAAAGTGTCTCAGAGTGAAACTTGTTCACCAATCAGGACGTAATCGGCCCAAAAAAGTTGCCGTTCTCTTTTTTTTTTTTTTTTTAGTTGTTTTTGTCAAAAAGTTCCATACTTTGACTCGTAGGACGCTAATCAGTTTGACCGTGGCTCGTTAATTGGATGGGGTCTAATTATCTTTGGTTCTATTTTGGACGGAGACAGACAGACTGTCCCCGGGTCCCTCCTGGATTCTCTTTTTGGGAAAAATTAATTTAGTGAGATTGGGTTAGGGTCAGTTTTCCAACAGGTCTGTTTCCAAAAAAAAATAATTTTTTGGGAGGGGATACAGTTTGAAAACTTTTGTTGAACACTGACCTGCCTCAAGATCAAAGTTTAGAGACGTTTTAAACTATTTCCTGAAAGACAAATGTCAATAGATGCTTTCTTGGTGTATTTACTCCTTTAATCTTCATTTGTAGGGCTCAGTTTAGTGAAGTGGGTCAGTAGTCACGTTAAGACCATCGCTCTCATCAGAGAATGGACATGGGCCTTCTGAGGGTGTCCTGTGGTGTCCCTTTGGGTCCTATGTGTCGAGGGGCGGGGCCTCTCTCTGTGGATCATCCCACAGATACTTGATCAGTTTGGGAACTAGTGAATTTGGAGGCCAGGTCTATTCCTAAAGAGTTTTTGTGGTTACATCCCGCTGGGGAGTGTCATTGCTATGGGGTGGGGGTGCCTGGTCTGGTCTAGGTGAGTGCTACATGTCTAAGTAACATCAGCACCAATGAATGAATGAATGCCAGGTCCAAAAGTTTCCCAGCAGAACACTGAACCGTCAGGAGATGGTTACTCATTTCTCCTGTCGGTGGTCATAATGTTGTGGCTGATCGGTGTATGCCAACATTACTTCCTTCTTCAGGGCGTCACATTTGTGCTTCATCCCGGTGTCTGCATGGCTTTGTTTTTACCAACGTTTGAAGACTTGCGTCAGTCGAGGTTTTTCTTGCACCTTCTTTTGCGTTTAGCTTCGTTTTGCAAAGCGCTGAAAATCAAAACCAAACGTGTGTTAAAAGGAAATAGCAGAACACCTTGCAATTCAACATTAAACTTTGACTTCCTGCAGACATCAGATGGCAGATCGGCCGTCTCCCTCTGTTGTTTTGTTCCTCTAACGGAGGAGAAACTTTGAGGCCAGCGCTGTCATTTGTGCATTGTCTTCCCTAACGACGACTACCCTGGTATATATCACTTTAAAAAAAAACAAAAAAAAAAGGGCATTGTACCTTTTTGTCGGTCTCTGCGGGTTTTTATCTGACGGCGACAAAGCGCTCCGCAGCTCCAGGAATAAACAAATGTGTCGGAACACTTTGACGCTAATGGTGTCTCCCCAGATGAAGTTCCAAAATATTCAATTTTCATTTACAGGCGGTTACATTTTGGGAGCCCCGAGAGGAAGACTTTTGATTACACAGCCTGCCATCTCTGTTGGAAGTTGGTCTTCCAGGGAATAAACACGGACCATAATTAGGGAAACATGCAGATAGTGTAGATGAGCAATGGCGGTGGCGGGCGGACTGGACCGGTCTCTGGGCGGGGGGACGGCAATAATGAAGGCGTTGTGAATTTGAACTGAAAGTGGACTGATGGACCCCCGACTCTCCCCGGGCCGCGTGCAAGGTTTCAAACTTTCCTTTTAGCCAGTTAGCTTTGTTCTCCTCAGACGTGGCGTGTCATTGTGTGCGGTACGGTGGAGGACGTGCCGCACATTATGTGGGACGTCCATCATTTACGGGAATTAGCATAAAGCCCGTTTTAGAAGCGGCTGTTGCAGCTCGTTAATGTATTTAACCGACATCCGTGCGACGCATTCTCCGCTAACAGAAGACACTTCAAGCTTTGACATGTTTGCATTCGGGCAGTGAGGATTTTGATTTGAATATATTTGCACATCTGGACTCCTTGGGCTCTGCTGGATGGAGGTCTGGGCTTTCCCTAATTACTTCAGATAATTGTCCCGTTGGAAAACAAGTCATATTTCTTTTGCATCCTCCAGGAGCATGATGCTGCCGCCACCATGCCTCATAGCGTCTGGTCTGATGACCATAAAGCTCCATTTTTGTCGCATCAAACCAAAAAAACCTTCTTCCAGTCGACCTCTGAGTCGCCCACATTCGCTTGGACGAACTCTAGTTGACGTTTAATATGATTTTAATGTAGTATTTGATTATTTTTGCACAGACAGCACAGATAAGCATCCTGTCACGGTAGAAATCTGTAAGAAAACAACATTTGCGTCACACTAACACGTCAAACGCGTGTATGTTTTGGGATATTTAGAAGCTAGTTGCATTTACTGCATATCTATTTAGCTAAATCTGCACAGATGTCCGAGAGAAACTCATAAATATACGTTACAAGAAGACTGGAGGATCAATTTATGTATTTATTTACCGTCTTGGTGTCTCTAAAGCTTCATTTTGGCCTCGTCAGATAAAATAACTTTCTTTCAGTTGACGTTAAACTCTCCAACGTTACTTTGGGTGAACTCTAGTGGAGATTTAATAGTTTAATCAAAACTATGGCTAACACATCCAATCATGGTAAAGAAAACAACGTTTGCGTCACGCTAACTTGTCCAACTCATGTATATTTTGGGATATTGAGAAGCTAATTGGTAAAAAGTTGTATTTATTGCACATTTAGTTGATTTTTCCTCACAAAACGTATTTTAAACATGTGGTAATATCATTTATTCACGTTTCCACAGTGATAATAGAAGTCCTGAGGTGTAATTTATGTACTTATTTACCATCTTGAAGAACAAAAAGCTTCATTTTGGTCTCGTCAGATAAAAGCACTTTATTCCAGTTGACATTTAAGTCTCCAACGTTCCTTTGAATGAACTTTAGTGGAGACTTAATCAACTTGTTGCACAGAAAACCATGTGTTAATAGATGTTAGCTTCAGTATGGCCAACAAATCCAATCATGGTCAAGAAAACAACATTTTCTTCACGCTAACACGTCAAACTCATGTATATTTTGGGATATTGAGAAGCTAGTTGGTAAAAAGTTGCATTTATTGTACATTTAGTTGATTTTTCCTCACAAAACATATTTTAAACATGTTATAATATCCTTTATTTACGTTTCCACAGTGATACCAGAAGACTGGAGGTGTAATTTAAGTATTTATTTACCGTCTTGAAGGACATAAAGCTTCATTTTGGTCTCGTCAGATAAAAGAACTTTCTTCCAGTTGACATTAAACTCTCCAACGTTACTTTGGGTGAACTCTAGTGGAGACTTAATCAACTCGTTGCACAAAAAAACCATGGGTAACGCATCCAATCATGGTCAAGAATCAACATTTGCGTCATACTAACACGTCAAACTCGTGTATATTTTGGGATATTGAGAAGCTAGTTGGTAAAAAGTTGCATTATTTGTTCATTTACCACTTTGCTTTTCTCTCTACTGCAACTTTATAGAAATGTTAGCACGACTAAAGCTAAATAGGCAGAAAGCAGTGCACTCTGTAGATGAAAACAAAACCCATAAATCACTTCCTCTCACCAGAATAACTGACAGCATTCTCAGATGACACGTCTGATTTAAATCTGCACAAGTGTGTGTGTGTTGCTGCGTCGGTGTTTGCATATGGGCGGCTACAGTCACACACTCGCAACTTTGCAGGCTGGATAGTGTCGCTGAAGGTGTGCGCCTTCCCCGTGCTGTTTGGAGTGGTTGTGAAACACGACGCCACGACGACAACGACGACGACGGCGGCGGCGAGCGATCCCACGAGGGGCCTCCATGTCATGTCGAAAAATACCATAACATGTGCATTACACTTAAGTGATTCTTCTTCCATCTGCTAAGTATGACAGCATTAGCATACCCATTTAATTAGCGCCGCGCTTTAACCATCTCCCCCCTCTCCCGCCCCCCCCTCCCTCTTTTAATCACCTCATTGTATTTACTCAGCCACTGGTAGCAGAAGGGCCCTCATTTGAAATAACAAAACAAAAAAAGAAATAAATAAAAAGGCGACCAATCACGGTTATTTTTCAGTTGCTAACAGTCACGGCCGCTTATTCAAATCACCTTTTTATTAAAATGTAGAAATCTGCACCGAGATTCATAGATTTCATCGGTTTGTTCATCGTCATCATCATCCCTCTCTTTCTGTTTGTTGCTTCTCAAAATCAAACCATCATCAGTAGCAGTAGCAGCAGGAGGAGGAGGAGGAGGAGGAGGAGGTGATTGAAAAATTGGGAGCCTCTTTGAATGGCTTGCATTTACATTAATGAACTTGATTTGAATGGAGGTTCATATCAAGCCTCATAGATTCTGCGCTGTGATTTTATTAATTGCAACAGAGGCGTCATTGTTTGTCGTTTTTGACGCCAATTCAATTAAAATCCCATTTACAGGGTAATGGATTAGGCAGTGTAAACTTTCTTTACGCCGAGGACGCCTGGTGACTAATATGTGACTCCGTGAAAGGTCTGCTGAGTATCTCGTTCACTTTCCGTAGGTGTTTAGCCTCAGAATGGATGGAGCCGTGTTAGTTATCGCCTCCTCTTTGTTGAGCAGGGGGGGCGGTGATGGAGGGGGGGTATCGGCTGCCAGCACCGCCGCCACTTTCATTCTTAATTGGTCGTCGTTTGAAGGAATTAGCAGCTTTTAATTCTATACTTTCATCTGAAAGATGTGTAGGAGCTAATTAGATTTTATATGGTGGAGTTAAATTACACGTGTGCATTTGCAAGTGATATATATATATATATATATATATATATGTAGAGAGAGAGAGAGAGAGAGAGACTTTGTTATTTCTTATGGTGGCCCAAGAAAAATATTTTATGTATTTTTTTTGAATTTTTATTATGAATTATTTTAGTATAATACTAAAATAATTTTTTTTTAAATTAAAAAATAATAAAAAATGTAGAAACACAATTACATATATTTTTAATTATATTTATATATTTTAAAATATGTAGACTTTTTTTTATTATTATTTATTTATTTATTTTCAATCCTGACAGATACTGGAATTATTTTTTTTTGCAATCTATACCACAAAAAAATTAAATAAATAAATAAAAATACAGATGATTGATATTTATGCTGATATTTAAAAATAAATAAATAAATTCTCTAAATTCTTCTTTCTGCATAATATGGTTTAAAAAATGCAAAGTTTTAATGTTGGCACACATATGAGTCATACGCCAATATCATCTGACTGATATTTATATATTTATATGTATATCTGATTTATTATTTGTTAGAAGACACCTGGAGGAGCAGGATCAAATATAATTCCACTTCTATAAACATGTTTTTTACATTTCCCGTCTTCTATTTTCGCCACTTAACCCAAACCTGATGTCTGTATTGACCATAACCCTTTTCTTATGGGGTTAACAAATGCGCTTCGCTGTAATTACTTGCGTCTCCCTGTCTGAGGCACCTGTGCAGGAACTGCTGCCAATACAAACTCCCCGTGTTTTTCCTCCTCTGCTACACGTCTGCTAATTCACCCGGAGGAGCCGAGTGAAGCGCGCACATCCACTCTGAGGGAGTGTTTTGCATTAAAAATCTTTTTTCAGCCGATGTAAGTTTGAGGGAGAGGGGGAGAAGAAGAAGAAGAAGAAGAAGAAGAAAAAAGAAATTCAGTCTTTAATAATGCACAACGTGAGGCGGCACAGAGCAATATACATTTTTAATTACTAAAGTGACTAATATCTAGGTTTGGCTTTGAGGTTTTTGTCCCATAAAATATGCATTTGTATTTTGTTCCCTGCAGCTGAGTTGGATACACACACCTGAGCTGAGGGCTTTTAGCGCGACGACGGAGGAGGAGGAGGAAGTTCACGAACATGATGTGTTCAGGTACTACATGCTAATAGGGGGGAGAGAAGGAGGGAGAGGGGGGTAGGAAAGGAGGCCATGCATGCATACCTAAAAAGAAAAATGACTGTCAAGTTATTGGAGGCTGTCCCAATAAGAGCCCTGTCAGCCTGGATCAAACTCATCCAGTCTGACGTCTGAGAGGAGAGAACGTGGCTCATTTAGTCAAGTCGAAACAAAACAAGGAGAAAAAAGCGTGCAAACCTTAAACTGCTCCCCCCTTTTTTAATCTTTAATCAAGCAAATAGTTCCTAATTCACCAAAACGACGTGAGATGCAAAGATGCCTCCGCCGCCGCCGCCGCTGCAGGAAAAACAACATATGGCAGCGTGCAAAAGCCAAATGAAAAATAAGGATCAGAAACGTGTTGTTTTTATTTTTAATGAGCCTCCTTATAGGTGGTCACGGTGTCAGACTTTGCAGTCGACTATGAGACGTCCGTGAAGCGCTCAGGCGTCTTCTCTTGGACTTTCTGCGACGAGAAGAGTTTCTACTTCGTGCAAAGTTGTCTTTCTTCCCCCCGTTTGTCTGCGCATTAATTGGAGAGCCTTCCCTTTTTAGCTGGGGTGCATTATTTATGGCGCAGTCTGAAGCCTCTCCACAATATTTCCGAGACAAACCCCCGAAGCTCTCCTGACACCAACCTCGTCTCCTGAGTGAGACGATCCGGTCTTACCTTACCTTACCGCCCTCCCTCCCTTCCTCCCTCTGCTTCATAAATTAAAGTTAAATGAACGAGACTCGGAGCCGAAGCGAAAAAGAAAAAGTAGTAGTTGCGGCCTTTAAGTGGAAAAGTAAGTCATTAATCAATCATGTGTCTCGTCACTCCTCCGCCCCCTCCTCCTCTAAAAAATAAAACCCAATGTCCAAGGGAGAGGCGGCTGCTAACCAGAGTTTTACATTCCTCATCTTCTGTTTCCCAGTGCTGTTTTACAAAGATCCGCGTCTTGCCCAGAAGGGAGAGCCAACCTACCTAATGTGAGCCATTTTTGATAACTCATTCCATTTCACACTGCACACAGTCCTCGTCTTGATGTCCTATGCCGTTTCAGTGCACTTCTTTCTTTCTTTCCCAAAGCCTCCGCGTTACTGCGAGCTACTTTCTCCACAGAGAAGGAGGAAAAAATAAAAAAAAGAGAACCCCTTCCTGCCTGGCTGTTAGAAATGTTGGGCCCAAACCAGAACGGCGATGGCGGCGGCACCCGTCGGCACGGCTTTCGATCCGTACCGGCGGGGGGAAAGTGTTTACCACGACGTTTCAAAAAGTTCAATCGCCGCAATATGATGTCAATTAAAGGTGACAAAAAGTTTAACACTTCCATATGCAGCAGCGGCGCTTAGAAACCACAGAATCTGACTTTGGGAGTGGAACTATTAGGAGGGTGCCAAATAGTGTGCCAAGTGTCCATATGTTTCAGAAGGTGCACTTTTTCTTTTATTTTTTATTATTATTCTTTGTGAGGTTTGTCCTCGACAACCCCCAGACTTTCTTTCTTCTTCATCAGTCGGTTTGTTAGAAGAAGAAAGAAGAAGAAGACGTTTCACTCCTCCGCCTTTCTCTCCACTTCTTTTTTAATTGTTGGATTTGAAAGAGGCCCATGTTTTTTTTTTTGCTTGGCTCCTGTTAGCAGAATTTGGTGGCGTGCAAAAAAAAAAAAAAAAAAAAATACCCCGTCTGCTTCGTTATCTCCTCATCCTCATCCACTCCAAGGAACGTTTGCAGAGTTTTCTTCCAAAAAATAAAAAAAAAAAGCAAACAAATAAATAAAGAAATAAATGAAACGGGTTGTTTTCACCGTCCTGTATCTGCTCCGGTCTGTGGAGAAACATCAACAGCTGTCTGCATCAGGAAAAAAAAACAAAAAACAAAAACAGTTTATTTCCTTTTTTCTTTGCTTTTTCTTTCCTGACAAGTTTTTACATTTTATTATTTCTTGCTCATGCGACTAAAACGAGTTTCTAATGTTGTTTAGAGCCTTAACTTTTCCTTCAATATGCAGATTTATTGATGCTTCATGTTTCGGAAATGGTGCCTTATTTGATATACGACACGTAAATCGATCAGCCACAACATTATGACCACTGACAGGGTAATTCAGTGTCCTGCTCAGAATCTTTCGGACCTGGCATTCATTCATTCATTCATTCATTCATCGGTGTGGATGTTACTTAGACATGTAGCACCCACCTAGTAGATCAGACCAGACCAGACCAGGTCCCCCTTCCTCCACCCCATAGCTCCCCTCCCCTCAAAGGCACTCACAGGACACCCTCAGAAGGCCCATGTCCATTCTCTGATTTTGGAGGACGACACAATATTTTATAGGAAGGTGGTCATAATGTTACGCCTGATTGGTTTTGACTCAAGTGCATCCGGAGGTATCCCAGCTAAGTGTCCCAGAATGCATTGCTGCCTCCAGCTAGCCTCTGTCCTCTCCTCTCATATCGACTACTTTATTTTTATTTTTTTTGCACAGATTCATTCGTGCTCTCGTTTCCAAAAACAACCCCAGGGCAGAAACCGTACCCCGCCTGCGGTTCCGTCCGTCGCCCTGCACATGCACGCTCTATTTTCCCTCGCCCGCCACCTTCTCCGTCACACTCCATCACCTCTAACAGGCAGGAATTCTCCGTACATGTACTTTGTGAACTCGGCGACTCTGACCTCTGACCCCGCCCCCCTCTCACCGCCGGCTCCTTGTAGTCTTGACATTTGAGAGCAGTTTTAGCTCTTTTCCTCCGCCGCTCACATTTGATCTTTTTCTGGATGAAAGCGTCAGCTGAACAGCAGAGAGTGTAACTATATTGAGATGATTCATGCTCGCTGATCTGGCAGCGCTCTGTAGGGCTCGTCCAACAGGAAATGGCTCAGAGAGGAACCCAACCAAAGTGGATGAATTAGGCATTTCCTCCAGACCGCTGTTAACCCTCAACCTGCTGCTGGAAAGCTTTCTCATCATACACATGTACGCGTTACATGACTTTAAAACACTTAATTACCAGGACTATCAATATTTATTTTAGATTAGGTGACATTTGTGGTTGAGTTGAGCCTGGGTTCTCAGAGCGGAGCCCAGACTGTTGTTTTAGACTGAACACGTATCAAGTCAACGTTTAAATTCTTGTTGCTGCTTATTATAGACTGACATTAGCAGCCGTAGGTTTGGTGGCGTGTTCACCACTAGTTGGACACTTGTCAGCAACTTTACAGCTGATTTAGTGCCTTGGTAAGAGTTGAAGATATATTCCTAGCCTCCCAGCTAATAGTAGCTCTTCTTAGCATTGTAGCAAACAGTAGCTCTTCCTGACTTCCCAGCTAACAGTAGCTCTTCCTAGCACCCCAGCTAACGGTAGCTGTTCTTTGCTTCTTATCCTCACATGTAATAGTAGCTTTTCATGGCCTCCTAGCTAATAGTAGCTCTTCCTGACTTCCCAGCTCTTCCTAGCTCTTCCTAGTCTCCCAGTTAATAGTAGCTCTTCCTAACCTCTCCGCTAACAGTAGCTCTTCCTAGCCTCACAGCAAATACTAGCTCTTCCTGACTTCCCAGCTAACAGTAGCTCTTCCTAGCCTCCCAGCTAATAGCAGCTCTTCCTAGCCTCCCAACTAATAATAGCTCTTCCTAGCCTCCTAGCTAATAGCAGCTCTTCTTAGCCTCCCAGCTAATAGTAGCACTTTGTGTTTCCCCTTTTAAATTGTGAATACAGACTACTGCCACCTGCTGGTTTGAAGAGATATTTCCCATTTTTAGCAGGTGCAGGACGAATGTACCAGACCAAAAAGTTCTGACCATTTTCAAAGCTTTCCTCTACCATTTTCTCACATTAATAGCACTACAAGACTGATAGTATAATATAGGATAAAACAAAAGTAAACGTTTGCCTTTATGGACACGTAGCGTTAGCTTTTTCTTCCCACCTGTTGTAGGACTAGTTTGTTTTTGTTTGATGCCGCAGCACCTTTGACTATCAAATATTATTTCACCACACAAAGCTCCTTGAAGCTGCTGCGCTCTGATTTGATTCATGTTTCATGTGCTAATATATTTGATTTAGTGCCTTGATCGCTGCCTGTGTGTGTGTCTGTGTGTGCACTTGTATAAGCAGCAGCAGAGCAACACAGGTAAATACCACTCGACAAATAACAGCCTGTAGTCTTTGCGTAATTAAGCGGCGTACATGCACGTCCCTCTGTGCCACCGCTTTGTTTTTTTTTTCTGTCTTCTCTTTCTGAGAGGAAGAGGAGGAGGAGGTGGAGGAGGAGGAGGAGGAGGAGGAGGTGCGGTCCCTTCCTGGCAGCTGAGGCCGGTGAAGATCTGTGACAGATGGGGCCGAGTCACAAAACTCACAGCCTCAGGCGAAATTCATCCCCCAGAACTTTCCACGGGGTGCCCAGATTTACCTGATCAGAGGGATGTGGAGGGATGGGAGGGGGGTGGAGGGGGTGTGTGTTTCTGTGTGTGTTTCTATGTGTGTGTGTTTGTTGGGCTCCAGAAATAAGCTGAGGAAGCTGCCTGTCATGGCCGACACTGAGCCCATCTGCCTCAAACCTGTGGCGCCCTCAGAACCCCCCCACGCCCCACGCCGCCGCCACAGTCAGAGATCCTCACTCCGCCCCTCTCTAACCGCTCGTGGTTCTCCTCTCCTCACCACCCCCCCCAAAAAATGAAACACAGATAGACACAGGCCTTATGACGGCTACACATGTCGCCAGCTTTGCATACCTTCAAATGTGCTCTTACTTTGAAATTCACATGCACACACAAGGAGAAACTATAAAGGGGAGAGCTTATGCGTCCCATATGTGATGCCGCATTGAATTTCCGGTGGAAATTTACTTTTTCTTTTTGCCCCCCGCCTCCTCCGCCTCCTCGTTCCTCCTCCGTCTCTGAGGTGCTAGGATCCCAGCTAGTCTCTAACATCAAAATGACGTTCCGCCGCCACTTCTGGTTTTTGCAGTGACCACCAAGGTAGCTAGCCTGTCGCATGACTTCCATTAGCAACCAGCAACGTAGACCTTTATAGGTGGGAAGATGAAAAGGCTTCCTGGAGACCACCCACATGTGAGAGCGACAGTGGAAAACAGCTTTTTCGAAGGTCTTCAAGAAACCGATGAGGCTTTAAAGTAGTACCCTTTAGATCCGATTGTGTTAATGGGTAATTTAATTTGCTTTCCTCTCCCGGACACTCTTATAACATGCAGTAAGTTGTAAATAAATGCCAGATATTGAATGTTCCAGGTATTCTGGAAGAAAATGGGCAAAAGCACTTACTCACGGGACATTTTCTAACCTTTTTATAGTCAGAATAAGACATTTTAAAGGGCTTGGGTGTTAAAAGGTTAAAGGCCCATTTTACACCTCTTTATAAGAAGTAAATGCTAATCCTCACATGTCCCTGGAATGTGTCTTTCGAGTTTCAAGTCAAAATACCGCACAAAACATTAATTTTCCGATGCTAGTGTATCACTGGTGTTAGCCTCGTTAACAAACGGGCTGTTTTAGTGCCTGTGCCTTTAAATGCAAATGAGCTGCAGCTAGCCACGCCTCTTTTTGGAAGAGGGCGGTCCCTTTCATGTTAAAAGGAAACCAAGAGATAAAAAACAAACAAAAACGAGGAGAGCCAAAAGGGCAGCCAACAAAAATGGCAGGAGTTAAACTACGCGTGAACCAGTTGGGGGCGGAGCTTAGAAGCTTAGGACACTTTAAAGGGGTCCTTATATCAAAACGTATATTTTTTGGGTGTGGGATACGTATATTTATAAGATGTCCACTTAAATCTAAGTGAAAAAAAAGGGAGGAGAGCCAAAACGGTGGCTAACAAAAATAGCAGGAGTTAAACTGTGTACATGTGAACCAGTTGGGGGCGGAGCTTAGAGCTTAGGACACTTTAAAGGGCTCCTTATATCGAAACATATATTTTTTTGGGGTCTAGGGGAACGAATATTTATAAGATATCCACTTAAATCTAAAAAAAAAGGCCTTAAAATTTTAAGTATTAAAACTTTTCTTGTTTTTTGCCCCCTGGTGGACAAAATATGTAATTACATAAAAAAACTAAAGGAACTCTATTTTTAAAGTGATTCATTATTTTTTTTTTAACCAAGAAACAATGAAAACATCCTGATAAAAAGAAAAAAAAAGACATAAAAGAATAAAGCTGAATTAATTTGTGCATGGGAAGGGAAGGGGAGGCCAGACGGTTTATAAACGAGGTCCTCTCCAGAATTAGATGATTGAACATGAGTCAACAATTCGAAGCATAACAAGAGCACATAAAAGGCCAATGAAACGGAGAAACCAATCACAAGAATGATATTGTTAAAGAGCCGTTAAACGTTTTACAGCAAACTTTTTACCCAAGCAGAATCAAAGTGGATCCAGGAAGACGCTTTAAACCTTTTAACCAGACGGCCTCTTTGTCATGCGTCTCTCTCCCTCCCAGGCTTTAGGTCCAGTGCCACCAGCTTGCCGTTGACAAGGTGATAATGAGAAGAGCCGGTCTGATTATATACTAATGGAGCAGAGCAAGCAAATGTACAGGGCGTGAGGCCAAATCTGGACTGAATCTGCGCTCCTGGTTTTAAAAAACGAGCCTCGGTTTGCTAAACGTTTGCTTTAAGGTCACGGAAATAGAAATATTTTGGAGGATTTGGGTTCAGCTCATGCTGCACACTCTTGTGTAAATTAAGCCTCTGTCACCGCGGCGATAGATGAGGAGTCTGTAGGGGCGTCTAATTGGTTAACAAAGGTGTGTTGTTGTGGCGGCGTGTTCGAGGTGGTGATGGTGCACGTCTGTGCGGGGAAGGTGTCCAATTTCTTCTTTTTTTTTTCGAGCCGTCCACCTTTTTAGCTCCTGCCTCGCTCGGTAATTAACACCTGCCTCCTCAGTATGGCAGCGTGACGGTACGACGCCAGAAAGCCCCGAGCATGTGTGTGTGTGTGTGTTTGTGTTTTTTATTTTTTATTTTTTTTTAATGTGTGTGCGACGGTGGAAGAAAAAAAAAAGTGAGTTTTTAAAAGAGGAAAGATTGACAGTTGCATCATTTAGTTGTGCAGGTTGCCAACATGTGTGTGTAAATATGTAAAAAATCGTGTATGAGAGATCGCGAGGAAAGAGACGAGAGTCAGCAGCATCATTAGTGGCTCTGCTTCCAATCTCAGAAATGTGTTTTATTCTCCTTTTAGCTGGCGGCTGAGTACTCTGCTGGCTCTATTTACCCCATTACCCCTAAAATGAAATCCGCTGGTGGGGATGTAAGGTCAGGACAAAGGAAGGGATGGATCTGAAACATCAATATTGTTTCTTGACTTTTTTATTCTGTGAATGTAAAGATGAGCACATGCACCAAGCTTTTGCTGTTACCACGCTGTGAACTGGACTACAAGTTAGCGAGGCTAATCAAACATTAGCGGTTAGCATGGCGAGGTTGATTTGAATAATTTCTGCCTTGAACTGAGGCTGCATGAAGCCAGCTCAACGTAGCATCTCTTGTGGCAATTTTCTCCTAGTGGCCACTTGTGGTATTGCAACCGATATAAACCCTTCAGCAATTTACCACCTTTGCAAAAGATATAAATGCTGGAAAAATATGCACCGGACACTTGAATCCATCTTTGTTTGCTATCGTAAGTCCACTAAAGGAGCTGGATGTAGCACCTCCAGTTAGCCTCGCAGCTAATTTTCTCCTAGTGGCTTTTTGCGGTATTGCAACAAATATAACTCCTGGAGCAATTTACCACCTTTGCAAACGACATATATGCTGCAAAAATATGCACAGGACACTTCTAAATGTAGAGGTTTCACATCTGTAAAAGTTTTATTTGCACGCGTGCAATAAGCGACTAAAGCAAATCTGAAAGCGAGGAAACTGTTTTTGCTTTACGTGATATTTTTTATTAAAGAAAGAGGAAATTCATGATGGACACCAGCATCCAGCTCCTTCTGTTCGTGAATCCATCTTTGTTAGCACCTCCAGTTAGCCTCGCAGCTAATGTCCCCTAGCGGCTGCTTGTGGTATTGCAACCGATATAAACCCTGCAGCAATTTACCGCCTTTGCAAGACCCACAAATATGACAGCATGCATCTAGTTGTGTCAAACCAGCAGCTACAAAACTTTTTGTAATTTTTATTCAGATAAATGGACGCTTCCAGCATCTTCGTGCTTCCAGTAAAATAAACAATGCGGCTAATTGGAGTGTGCATTTGCGCGGCATGCGACGGAGAGAGCACGCATACGACGAACGTGACGCTAAACTACTGATACACATTTGTGCATGTGTTGGTGCGTGGCAGCATCTGTTTGCTGTTTAAAGGCTGTTTAAAGCTCTGGGGGGGAGTGTGAGGGCAGCAGGAGGGGGTTAGCTTAGCTTACTTTACAATTACTCAGGTACAAGAAGCTTTAATTGTGGGTTTTATTTTGCTTAAAGCACCAAATATTTGACCTTTTTCCTCCTGAATTTTCCTGCTTTTCTGCTTTTTTAAAAAATTTATTTAGAAAGACATGAAACACAACAACAACACGCTGTTCTTTAATTAACTATCCGTTACTAGCCGACGTGTAATCTGATCAAAAACCCGTCGTTTTCTTCGCTGATCGAAAGGAAATATTTATCAAACATGCAAATGAAAGCGACTCAATAATGCAGCAGCTGATAATATGTGAATAAAAAATTAAATTCAAGGATTAAATCTGTCAGTCACATGTATCGACGTCGCTCTGATGAAGGTCAGTATTCACCAGACATCCTTTAACATGATCCTGTACACAGTGCATGTGTATATATATATATATATATATATATATATATTTATCAATATATATGTGTTTGTGTGACTGTGTCCTTGCAGTACTCTGTGTATTAAAAGCCTGAGCTGAGGTTATGTGGGCCCTGGGGTGCCTCGAAAAACAACTGAGCGTGGAGCTATAATTTAGCCCGCGGCTCACCTACCCACAGCCACCTAATGCATGCTGGGTATTCACATGTGAAAGCACAGAGAAGGGAAGCGGTACTGGGAGGCTTTTTTTTTTTTTTTTTTTTGTCGAGCGTCCTCATGTGTCACAGCGTAGGACGGACAGAGTGAAGCGGAGCGTGATGATGTTGACGGTAAATGTTGGAGGGCTGCAGAGAGACACTGACACAAGGTCCTTTAATAATTGTTTACACGTATTCGTTCAAAGGACGTCAGCTCTGCAGTTGTGCACTTTTAAAAATATAAAATACACTTCCTGGTTCATCCTGGATGCACGTACCCTTTACTGTTTTACTTTTCTCTCTCTGGAACAAAACATTTTTAGAACCCCAGACCTCTGTTCTCTCTCATTTAGGGCTCAACTTGTGCAGACTAGTTTTTGCAGGCGATCAAACACAGCATGCACCTTTTTATTTAGACGTTGCATAATCTGGTAGCATTTAGTTTGAATCTGTGCGTTGAAGCATCATTTGTCATTTGAGAAGTTGGACTTTGATTTCTGCTTTGAGTACGAAACAACAACTGAATAGATCCCAGGACCCGATGAAATGACGAATGCCCCGGGACTAGACACATGTGTCGCTCAAAGCTTTATGACGTTGGAGTTGTTGACGTTTGCTCAGATAGTAAGTTAAAATAATTCTCTATTCTGCAGGCTGTTAATCCCCCGTAACGGGTCTGAAATAACTTTTTTGGGGGATTTTTGGGAACAGAATCGTTGCCACTTCCTGTGTTTGCAGATGCACCTGTCGTCCAATGCATGAACTCGTCTTAATTTTGCAGATATTGTAAAAAGTAATCATTGGCGCTTTCGTCTCGGCATTGTCCGCATCTTGTTTTCTTCTCTCAGCTAGAAAAGAAAAATTAGCCCGGTAATGCTAACTGCGTAACAGAGACTACCGCCCCCTGCTGGCGTGGAGGGAAATTTAAGTGCACATTAAATTAAAGTCTTTTATTTTAAATCTCTAGAACAAAAAAGTCAGGAGTCTGGCTGCCTCATCAAATAAACACATTTCCTCTCCTCCATCTTTTAATTGTTGAGCTGCTTCACAGAGTTTCTCACTGTTAACGACCTCGTCGGGTTGAAGGAGTCACGGGTCTGCGCCGGCTCCTAATCACCCAGAGTTTCCTCCTGTTTTCAGGAGGAAGGAGGATGAGGAAGGAGGAGGAGGAGGGGATTTAAAAATGTTGGCCAGGAGCCGCTCAACGGGCTCATGAGCAAAATGAGAAAGAAACGAACACAAAAAATAAAGACTTTCAGGAGTTTGGAAAGTGTCCAGCTTCATCAGAAATGAACGAGGCCTCAACAATCACTGGGAGCATCCCTCAGCCAAACACTCCTCTCGTCTCTACATACATGTGTAATTGGCGTTGGGCTGCTGCTGCTGCTTTTTAAGACGTGCGCGGGACAAAATAAAAGCAGGCGAAGGGAGAGGAGGAGGAGGTGCAGAGCTGCAGAGGGAGGGCGGGCGGACTGTGGCGGACATGTTTGGCGGTCACGCTCTGCTGTCACCTTCTTTTTGACCGGAATTCATCCTCCCCTGGCGAGTTTCTCCCATCTGTTCCTCCGCCGAGCGAAACTCTGCAGCTCCCACTGCTGCGCGCCCGCCGTCCCCGCTGTCTCAGGAAAATGTCTCCAAACGGGACGGTCGCTCCTTTATTTGTGAGACATGTTAAAATAATAAATGCACATGCACGCTTCTTCTTCTTCTCTGGGTGTTTAAGGTGTAAATAAAAACGGAAAGCGTGTAAATGTCCTGAGCAGAGGACGAGGAGAAGTCATGGCGGCGGTGGCGTCTCCTTCCTCCCCTTGTCTCATCGGCTGAAGACATCTCACTGAAGGAGCGTCTCTGTATTAACTTTTTAAAATTCCAATTACAAAGGAGCTTTAAGATCTCTCAGTGGAGTTTGACTTAGTCTGTGTTTGATCTGCTGCTCTCCACCGGGACCTCCTCATCTCCTCTCCTCTCCTCTCCTCTCCTGCCTCTTCACCTTCTCCCTCCTCCTCCTCCTTCGCCGTCCTTCCTTCTTCACATCTCCTCTTCCTCTTCCTGTCTCACCTCCTCCTTTCTTCCATCATCTAATCCCTCTTTTCCTCTTTGCCCTTCTTCCATCCAGCTTTTGGTTTTCCTCCTCCTCCCTCACCTCCTTCTCTTTCTTCCTCCCTCCTTTCCTTCCTCTCTTTGCTTTTTGTTTATTCCTCTTCCTCCTTTTTGCCTCCTCATCCCCTCTTCCCTCAAATCCCTCCTCCTTCCTCCCCCACTCACTTTTCCCCTCTCGTTCATCTTTTGGTTTTCCTCCTTCCTCCTCTTTCCTCTTTTTCGTATTTGTTTTTATTTATTCCCCCTTTCCTCATTCTCCCTCACCTCCTCCCCCTCTTTCCAGTTCTCACTTTTCCTCCTCCTGGTCCATCAACGTCCTCCTCTTCCTCTCTCCTCCTTCCTCCCCCACTCACCTTTCCCTTCCCGTCCATCTATTGGTTTTCCTCCTGTCTCCTCCTTCCCCGTCTTTCTTCTATTTCATATATTTTTTTATTCATACCCCATTTCTTCTCCCTCGCCTCCTTCTCTTTCTTCCTCCTCCTCCTTTTCCTCCACCTCTTTCCATAATTTTCTTCTATTTCATATTTCCTTCTCTTTCTTCCTTCCCCTCTTTCCCGTTCTCACTTTTCCTCCTCCTGCTCCATCGTCTTCGTCTTCCTACTCGCTTTCCCTTCCACCTCCTTGCCTCCTCTTCCTCTCTCCTCCTCCCTTCCTCCTTTTTGTGCATCGTTTCATCCTTCTTCCTTTTTTATTCTCTCCTCCTTCCTCCCTTCTTCAGCGTCTTCTTGTCCCTCTTCCTCTTCTTCCTCTTCCTACCCTCAAATTTTCCTTCCCTTCTTTTTTCCTCATCATTCTTTCCCTCTTAAACTTTTGAATCCCCCCTCCTCACCCTTTTTTCCTCCTCCTTTATCTCCTCATTCACCCTCACCTCCTTCTCTTTCTTCCTCCTCCTCCTTTTCCTCCACCTCTTTCCATCTTTTCCTCTTTGCCCTTCTCCTGTCCAACTTTTGGTTCTCCTCCTATATCCTCTCCTCTCTCCTCATCTTTCTTCCTTCTTCAGCGTCTTTGTGTCCCTTCCTTCCTCCAAATTCTCCTTTCCTCTCTCTCCTCTCCACTTCTCTGCATCTACAATCCTCCTCCTCCTCCTCCTCCTCCTCCTCCTCTCTCACCTTGGACACAGGAGTGTTATTAAGGGCCATGAATGAAGTGGGTGTGTGTTCAGCGGTCCTCCGGTGGCTGTTTAACGTTCCCTCCGGTGGCTCCACTAACGGCAGACGACAGCTTACACCTTGCAGAAACCTCCACTAACAGCGTGTCGACAGCATAACGCCTCCTCACCGCGAGGAGAGAGAGAGAGAGAGAGAGAGAGAGAGAGAGAGAAGGAGCAAATCCGAAGCTACCTCGCTACCTATTCGACTTAATAAAGGAGTGTCTCGGTAACCATTACCCCCACAGCCATGCAGAACAAATTACATTTAATGGGGTTTCTTTGCCCCCGCAGTCGTTTTCACCGTTCACTTCAAAATTTCAATTTAGTGCTTAATGCTAAGGTTTCCTTCAAAGTATTATAGAGCAATATTACACCAATTACGGCGTCTGCGAACATTAAATTAAATGCATTAGCACAATGTTGGAGAGGAGAAGAAGAAGAAGAAGAAGGAGGAGGAGGAGGAGGAGGAGGCAGCCGTTTGAAACAAGCCTCTGTTGCAAAGCGTCGCAGGCAAATGATCCGATATACGAGCGAATACGAGGCTCCACATCCAAACGCAATTACGTTTGTTGTCTTACAGTTTTTTATTATTGTTCTTTTTTTTAATACATATTCCGTATGGATTCTGTGAAGCTGACACCGTCTTCATTTGCTCCACGAATGCACGCTCGGTTTACCACGGTTTACCTCAGAGATTAGAGGTGGAACCTGCTCCGGCCCGGGCCTGTTTCTGCACGGGGACATGTTCTTAGTCGACTTTATTAAGAAACACAGAAGAGACGTAAGCCGTGTTTCTGTTGATGCCTTTAGATGCAGATTCTGAGGATGCCATAAACTCCCTAACCCTCTCTGGAAGATTTTTCTCCTTGACGCTGTCTCCAGGAAACTTTTCTTCTTCTTTTAGCCTGAGACTCGTGAGTTTGGTTCTTCTGGTTCTTCAACCACCATCAAAGCAGCAGAAGAAGACGTTTTCTAATCTTTTTTTTAAATTCCTGGATTGGAATTGTTAGAAATTAGTCTTGAAGCCAGACCGACTTCCACCACCTCCAACATTTTTGCAGCAGAAAGTTGGACTGGCAACTGATTCTGCTCCATCAAAGCCAATCAAAGCATTTGTCTTGAGCGTCTGCATCACTTAATGTCACATGCTTGGTATTTCTTTGTCTGTATTGGCTGAAATTGGAAATCCAGAGTCTAAAAACAAGTGTTAAAGTGGCGATGACATTTAATACCTGAAAGGTCAGAGGTCGGCTTCACTTTCACATCTTAACGTCTGCAGAAACACCTTCTGTAAGGGTTTATAGTCATTTCTCTTTGATGCCGTCTCCAGGAAACTTCTCTCTTCTTTGTTGTTGTTGTCTGGGTGCAGCCTTTTAGCCTGAGACTCGTGAATTTGGTTTTTCTGGTTCTTTAATCGCCATTAAACCTGCAGCAGAAGACGTTTTCTGATAATTTTAAAAATCCCTGGATCGGTCCCTGCACCAGTTGTTAGAAATTAGTCTTGAAGCCAGACCGACTTCCACCACCTCCAACATTTTTGCAGCAGAAAGTTGGACTGGAGTTTCTCCGTTGGGAACTGATTATGCTTCATCAAAGCCAATCAAAAGCGTCTGCATCACTTAATGTCACATGGCTTCACTTTCACATCCTAACGTTCTGTAGAAACATCTTCTGTAAAGGTTTGTAGTCATTTCTCCTTGATGCCGTCTCCAGGAAACTTCTTCTCTTCCTTCAAACACAGCGTTCAGTGTTTGGTTGCAGCCTTTTAGCCTGAGAGGACAGAGGACAGTCTCAGGGCTGCAAGAAACATGGCTGCACCTTCTGACGACCTCATGCAGCCAACGTGCTTGGCGACCGGCTGCAAACTTTCAAACGTTCATGCAATCCTGGTTAATGTTTGCATGATGGTGGCCTGCAGGCTTCTTCATCCAAACCTTCACAGGAAACAAGAGTTGTCTTCTTCCAGTACATCTGCGGCTTTGCAACCCTCCACTTGTTGCTGAGATGTTTGCTTCCTTGGTTTTGAACCTTTCTTTTAGCAGACGTGATGCAGTTGTCACGGATACACGTCGCTTCATCGCTGGTGAACAGTTTGGAAGGAGATGCATGTGAGAAAAAGAGGAACCAAGGAGTTCTCCACATGTGACCCGAACATCACAGCGGCGTAAAGACGAGGAACCGAAGGAGAAGGAGAAGACGGGGTAGGAAAAAAGAAAAACAGATGGCTGGACGAGGACCAAGAGAAGAAGGAGCGGTCACGTGACGGGCGGCGTGCCACGGAACTTCCTGCTCGCTCTCCCTTTCTGTCGCAGCAGTTGGTGTCACTACTCGCGCCGTCTGCGTGAATTCGAGGCCCCGGCTGAACAGATTGGCCAGTCGGCGAGGATCATTCGCAGGAAAACTCTGCTAATCTCCCACCGGCTGCCTCGCTGCCTCGCTGCCGCGCTCACATACACTGTCTCTCTTCTCCCGTCTTCCCTTCCGCGCAGACTTCTCCTCAAAACTGTGTCGAGGGAGGGCAGGGGATTTAGAAAACATGTCATCGCGAGCGCCGTTCCAGAACCGAGACGCCCGCCGCTCCGAGAGGGAAAGAGATACCTCCGTAAAATAATGACGCGGTGTGAGGAGACGGCGTCCTGAAATCCTCCAGAAAGATGTTTCTGCAACCTCCACCGCGTGTTTTTTTTTTGCTTATTATCCATTAAGCACATGTCACAACAGCTTAGAAATGACTCCCTCTCGCACAAAAAGCAGAAAACTCTATCAGGTTTATATATTTTACTGTAGAGACGCTGGTTTTAATTCACCCTGCAGAGCTGAGCTGCAGAATAAACATATGTGAAGTGTTACGCTGACTCTCAGGGCAGAGTCCCTCCATTAATAACCTGACGTCATCATTTATTTGTATATGTGGTTGAATTTCTTTCTTTAAATTCTGTGTTTTGGTTCCTGCGTCCAGCCTGGTGGGGCTTTTCATTTCTTTTCTTTGTTTCTTCTCTCGATCCAAGCATGAAAGTGACTGCCTCGATCTGCCCCTGCTTCCCCCTTTCCCTCCGGCGTCGGCTCAATCTCTCCGTCGCCGTGATGGACTCGTCGATGGGTCACGGCTCGCTTCCTCCTGGACGCTCGCCTCCACCGAGAGGAGGCTTAAGATGGTCAAATAAAAACGTAATACCCTTTTAGTTTTGCTCTAAAATCAGAAGTGTGCCTGCTGCTTTCTTGACCTTAATCCATCCTCCAGCATCTTAGGAAGCATGCTTTAGGACATTGTCCACCAGCGACCCATTAGCGACCGAGCGTGCAGCAAAGCAACCCTGCAACATGATGCTGCCACCCCCGTGCTTTAACACTGGGGTTCTTTTACCTTGCAGCTCGGGTTTTCAAAGATTTATAGTCAGCTGAGTGTATGGAAAGTTGCAGGTTGACTGCAAGATGAGGAATAAATAAAAATATCTTCCCTTCAGAGATTAACCGCAGTATTAAAACCGCGCGACGCCACCCGACTCCATAAACCTTGATGCGACGCTGCTGCGGCCCTGCTGTATTTTTTTAATAAGAGCTGCAGTAAAAACACGGGGCGCTTTGTGACCGTTTACGAGCAGCTCTCTGCTCAGAAAGAGCCCAGATTAGACGCCGTCTGTCTAATCTGACCCGAGTAGCCACCTGAAGTTCTTCCCAGACTTAACAACACGGGTTTAGATTTCCAGGAACGAGGCCGGGTTATCTACACATCTACGTGTTCAGTCTATCGTCACATTTTTGAAGCTGCTCCAACGAGTTCAGGGTCGATTATCTTCCTCTTCATGCAATCAGGTGTTTTGTGCATCATATTTGTTATTCCGTTTGCTGGGTTTAGTTGGAGATTGAGCTAAAATCCCTGCATTTCTGGCCCTGACGTACGTTTCTGCAGAGGTGCGTGAATCTCCTTTAAATACTAATATTAAGACATTTTCATTCTGTGACAGGTTTGTGCACAGTTACTCTCTAAGAAACCTCACCCCTGGCTCCGCCCACGTGGCCTCAGCTCTACCAATGAGATTAGACCTGCTCCCAGCCCCTCGGAGCGTCTCCTGCCTGCTGAGAAATATGTGTACAAGAAAAAAAAGAACCTCCACCGTGCGACAAAGCCACACTGGATTTATTAAAACCCACTCCAAGATGTACTCGTGCTTTATCCGGGCGGAGGAGCGCGGCGCCGTTTATACCTCTTGGCCCCGGCGGTGGAGGGGTCGGCCGAGGGGAGCAGCGCCCTGTGTACTTTTTAAATGTGTGAAATGTGGCGAGGAGAGGCGGCGGGGACCACCAGGTGCTGCCTCTCCACCTCGAGCCGGGCCGAGCAGCGCCTCTCCTCTCCAATAAGCCAAAGGGCTGAGATGGCACTCGCAGGCAGCCGAGCCAAAAAGACATTTCAAGTGTGCACTTCAAAGGGGCCTCGGATTATGTTCACGCACAGTCTATCCTGAGGGGCTCCTTTGAAGGGAAACTTACTGCAGAGCCACTGGTGGCCGTTCAGAGTGTGTTTGTTTGTTTGTCTAAACCCATTTCACTCACTGCTCCTGCCACCATGCTGCAGTATTTAGAGGAAGGAGGAGGAAGGAGGAAGGAGGAGGATTGAGGGGGTTCCTCCTGCAAAAAAGTTTCAGTTTAAACACAATTTAAAGAGTTTTATTCCAAAAAGTACACGATGCACTTCTTAAATACTTTTAGTTTTTGTTTTGTTGCAGAATATAAATTAGAAAATGTATTTATTTATTTATTTTGTCCATTTTCAGAACAAAAAGTCGTGCAAATCTCGCGCACGTTTCATCCGCTGGTTTCCACTCATGCAAATAGGTTTTAATCACGTTTTATTTCTGTGCTCGTGCAGTTTAGATGCAGGCCGACTACTTGAAGGAAGCGTAATGTGTTGCACTACTTCTGCAGCACGTGGAGGAAGCACACAAACAGGAAGTTGAATTAGTGAGACACAGGTGAAGACGATGAGGGAGGAGCAGACAATCAGAGAGGGGGGAGACAGTTGGATCAGCACAAACATTTATCTGTGTGAATTTTAAAGTCTAATGGGGTTATAACGTCTAGAAATCTATTTTTGGATAGTTGTCGATTGCATTGTTTGAAGCCTAAATAGTTAGACAGGTTTAGTTGCATAAAAGTGAGTCAAGTCATGATTTCTTTCTAATCTTGTGCACATTTTCAAACGCACTCTTCGTAGTTTCAACATCTCTTTTTGTTTAGGTCGTCCGTCGGTTTCCATTCATGCAAACAAGTTATTTTTCTCGTGCAGATTGACTTGAGTTTTGCTGCAGATTAAGGTTTAGCTGCATAAAAGTGAGTCAGATTAGGGGAGAAGACTGGAAGACTTCTGAATTATAAATCTTGTGCACGTTTCGCTTTTTCGTTTAGTTTGGGACACCTGTTTGTTTCTAGTCGTGCAAATAGGTTTTAAAGACGTTTTTATTCCTTGTGCTCGTGCAGATTGACTTGAGGAATGTGATGTGCTAATGAAGCAGCACGTGGAGGAAGTAGAATTAGACACAGGTGAAGACGATCAGAGAGGACACAAACTGAAAAGTCTCATTTTGTTTTTCAGGTCTGAATCTGGTGTCAAACTGCACCCTACATCTGTAGGACACCTGCAGCGGCGGATGCCAGGATGTAAACCACCACCAACCACCGCTGCTGCCGCATCTGAAAGTAAGTGATGTACGGGGGAGGATGGAGGAAGGAAGGGAGGGAGGGAGGGAGGGAGGGAGGGAGTGTCGTGGAAAAGGAAACAACAGCAAGGCGATTATCATAATTAAAGCCACATCAATTAAAGGGGTCAATCACTGCACGGCTGCCACCTTCCTCCACAGATGGTGAAATTTGTTTAGGGCTGCCTCCTCCTCCTCCCTGACACCGAGGAGCTGCTGAACACACAGAGCACGGCTCAGGCCCTCCATCCTCACACCTTAGCAACAGTTAAAGCTTTAACATTTAAACGAGAGGCTGGATTCAAATGTTCCTTGACCAAGTTTCCTTTTTCCCAGGGAGACGCCTGCAGCTGCTCGTCCCCCTGAGGTCTGGCTCGGAGAGAGTGATGAGACGAGGCGGCTTCGGTCGAGGTCGGTGCATTTTAATCGTGACCTTTGACGCTAACACGTGACCTTTGCTAGCCGTCGTTAGCCGCTAGCTCCACTGCTTCTGAATCGGCCGGCGAACGAAAGAACGAGGCCGAGCTGCGAACGAGGCCGAGCTGCGACTCTCGACTTCGCCGCTGACCCCGAGAGGTGGGCGGTGGCACAGAGGGAGGGAGGGAGGTGGAGGGGGGGGTCGGCCGGCCGCGGGGCCCCGACGGGGGGTCGGCTTCCGCCCAAGATGAGGAGTGACACCGGGGTTCAGGGGTTAATTTGTGTAATGGGCGAATTTGCATACAAATGAAAAATGACAGAATTTTTCTGTTCTCCACAACTTTCAATGTCATCCGCATCAAGCTGCCTCTATCTGCCTCACCCCTCCCTCCCTCCCTCCCTCTCTCTCTCTCTCTCCCTCTCCATCCCCCCCTTCACGACGTTTGAAGAATATTCATTACTTGTGAAGCTGGGGCACCTTGTTTGCTATTAATCTCCACCGCAGGTCAATGACTTAATTTGCTCAACTTTATCAGTGGTGCCATTCACTTCCTCTTTCTTCCTCCGCCCGTCCGCTCCCTTTGTAGCTTTCTCTAAAGTGCTCTCATTGCTTCTCTTCATAGAGACCAGCTAAGCTTTTTAAAGCACAACAAAGGCACAGTAACTCTGGTCTGTGAAAGAGTTTTGAAGACATAAATGAATTACTTGAGAGGGGGGAAATAAGCGCCGGCCCTCTAGATCGCTCCTTCTTCTCCTGCAAACAACAACTTCAGCAGAGATTTCCTCTCAAATCTCGTTTTTTTTTTTTTATTCCTTGATTGGATTGATTGTTTTTCTAATCCAGGGGAAATTACTTACAAAAAGAAAAGGGGAAGGGAAGGGATGAGGGGACTTTTGTGCAGACGTGAAAAACAGAAAGGGTGCACGTCGTACGTGATTGGTGCATGCAGTATTTGATGTTGCAGGCTCTTTCTGCATCTATGATCACCTGAGTTGAGCTGTGCATGCACCTGACCACATGTTCTGAGCTTATTAAGTATTCATTTCACTAGTCAAGCTATTAGAAGTCAAAAAATGAAGTGTACTCGCTGATTAATCTGCACGTTTTGTGTAAACGCGTCCTTAAAGTCCAAGGAGTCCAAATCGTAGGCTGCAGCACGGTGCAAAAAAAACAATTCGGTTTTAAATTATATTCAGTCTCAAAATGATGCATTATTATTTAATTTAAGGTTGCTAGCTGAAGCTAACGACGGCTAGCCAAGATGGCGATGACTAGAGACGCCGAACGGAGCTTCAAAACCGCTTTGCAGGAAACTCATGAGTGGGTTTGTCCTACTAAATTGCAGAGTTGTCTGATAAATAACTGTAGCTTTTTCAATAAATACGCCGCGTGTCGATCTAGAATTATATCCAAAGGGAACGCGAACGTCTCAAAAGTATCTCGGCGTGTTTTAACTTCCTCGTGCAGCCTTGGTTTCCACGTTTCTTTCCCGTTTGGTTCTGAACTCGACCAAACAGATTCCTCGTACACGTACCAAACAAACACTCTTGGATTTAAATCCTATACGGTTCAGCATTAAAGGAGCATCCATACATTTGTTTGTGTGGGATCTGGCTCGGCGCCGCTTATCCACTTCAAACAATGTTTGAGAGCGAACGCACGTGAATCCTCGGTGAAGGCTGAGCGTGCTCCAGGAGAGAGGAGGGCCGTGAGTTTGGTTTCTCCTGCAGGCGCTTATAAATTTCCAGCTTCATTATGAAACTCTTCTTCTTTCTCTTCTTCTTCTTCTTTCAGGAGAGAAAGTATAAAGCATAAAGTAAGAGAGTGTGAACCATTGTTTGGATCTTTATGCAAAAAAAACCTCCTTTGTGTTTCAAACTCTTGATCCCCATAGGCAAAGGAGAGGAGCGTATTGATCTGAGCTGAAAGGAGGCAGCCCTTTCATCACGCTTCCTTCTCACCTTAGACGGCTTTGAGAGGAGGAGGAGGAGGTGGAGGAGATGGTGGTGGTGGAGGGGGCTCCTCCTCCAGGATCCCAGCACCCTCGGCTGGCTACCGGCCAGAGATTAGGACGGCGATAACCCTAATAGGTAGCGAACGAAAGCAGAGGCTGTCTAATTAGCGCTGATCAAAGCCGAGGACTTTATCCCCAAAACAAACCTGCACATTTGAATGTGGCGAGGAGGTGGAAGGTGGAGAGAGGAGGGGAGGAGTTTTTGAACTTCCTGGAGAGCTGATCACGGTGATGATATGCACCGCCTCTTCTTTTTTTTCTTTCTACTTCTACTGCATGCAGATATGGAAAGCACAGGGAGAGGGGAGGCGTGGAGGTTACTGGAGGAGTTTGTACCGATGCACAATTTTCTGCAGTTTCAAGGTGGTGCATTCAACGTTTGTCTGCAAGATGACGACATGCATGAGATACGTTGATGTTCTTTAGGTTCTGCTACTAGTTCTGCAGAGTTTAGCGCTCTAAGTTTCATGCTCTGTCTGTTTCTGAATCATCTTCGGAGTCAGATGCTGCCAAGATGGCGACGGCCAGAGATGCAGCGTTTGCAGAGATGCATGCACAAAAGGTACAACCAGCAGATGCTGCAGCGCTGACCTTCTCCAGGAGATAGCTGGTCTACACCGTCGGTTCGATAAAACTCCTCCTGTATGTAAATGAGAACACTGGCGGGATTTTCCTGCTGCACAAATGATTAAGCAATCAAAGAACCTCCACTTATTATTCAGCTTTCACCTCCATTTGGTCGCGGCCGTCTGTACATCCTCATAAATTTCTTTTGAAGGCAACATCTGTCCCGAGAATCAAAGTCTCTCCTAATGGTTCCTTTTGAGACCCGAGTGCAGCTCTGACCGCGATGAAGTCATAACGTCGGAGGCTTCAAACGTGGGCCAGATCTGACGCTGCCGCCTGACTGCGCTTTGAGATAAGGATCGTACTAAAGGTTTTTCTGCAGCTCGCACACAAAAAAAAATAAAAAATAAAAGTCATATGTGAAAGCAATTAGCGTGATTGCAAAGAGGAAGGAGAAAAGTGCAAACGTGTCAGCGCTCGAGACATCAGAGGTGTCTCGCTTTTCACGGCGGAAACTCTTTAAGGAGACCAGACGCCTGGACGTGGACGTGGAAGCTCTGAAGAGTTAAAGTCGCCTCCCGTGAACTTTCTCGCTCCGCTGCTTGGTTTTCGTGAGTTTCCGTCCCACCCAGGATCAGCCAAACATGTGCCATCCCCTCGTTCATCACATCAGCATCTAATTTCTCAACCAGCGTCTCAGTGTTTTCCTCATTAGGTCACGTCTCTTTGAGGGCAGGCGCCGCCGAAGGACGAGGAGCAGGAGGAGGAGGAGGAGGAGGAGGAGGAGGAGGAGGCCGAAGTGCCGCAGCGAATGTGCTGAACCTCATCCCATTTACTGTCAGACGTCGGCCAGACGTTTGATGCAAATGTACAAATTTGCCACGACTGTGAATGTATTTGAAATTTGATCACATTTCATACCCCCGCGCACTCAGCCTCTGCCCCGAGAACTCCACACGCCATCCAGAATAAATAATAAATAAATAACACACACACAACGCCCTGAGTTTCCTCCTAATGAATTCCTGATAAAAGTTTATTTTCCATATTTTTTTTTCCTCTTGTATTAGACAGACACATCTCCAGCCTGTCCTCGGCCACAGAGATATATATATGGGCCGTGTCCTAATCTAAATGGAAGGAGCAAATTTGGTTTTGCATACATTTTCCCCCCAAAATATTAGACGGCGGTGCGTGGCCTCGGAGCTCGGGGAAGTTCAGACTTTTAAACACAAGAAACTAAACAAGTTTCCCCTTCTTTCTTTCTTTCTCTCTCTCTCTTGCGCTTTAATTTCTCGGCGCCTAAGACCTAGTCTACCTGCGATCCCCGACATGTGCATGAGCCCTCTTTCCTCTGGCGTTAAACATATGCTCCAGACATATGCTCCCTGCGACATATGCTCCGCTAAAGCTGCCGCTCGCTTTCTGTTTCCGTGCAAACCTTTCGTGCAAATTTGAACCTAGCATCCGGGAAATATCCAGCACCTTTTTACAGATAAATTTAAATGAACCCTGAATTAGGATCATACGAGAGGAAAATGAGGAATTTCACGCCCCGTAAGGCCAAATAGCATCCAGGAAAGTCATGTGTGTGTGAGTTGGAGGGAGGATTATTACCCATTGCCTCCGTGCATTAAGCCTCCCCTCATCCACTGCCAAAGGCCTGACCCAAATATGGCTGAAAGACAACATGTGACCTGCTTAGCGTTTCACCCCGGGCGCCGCTAGCTAGCTGCAGGGCGTGGTGGCGGTCCGGTGTAGACGAGGAGGAGGGGGTTGTGGCAGGGGAAGGTGGGGAGGGTTCATTCTATTAGTGGGAGAAAGCGCAGATGCCGGCAGATGGCTAACATATTGTCCGGAGCTGACCCGAGGAGTGCAGAGTAATTTCCGCAAAGTTCAGCGCTCTCAGGTCTGCAGCCGGGCTTCACGTCCAGGTTCCAACGTGACATCTCTGAGAAAGTTTGTGCACGTCGTTGGATTTTACTAATTTCATGCTGCAGATAGTTTCTTTCTTTATGTCTCTACTCGTGGATAACAAGCTCGTCAGGAATGAAAACAAGCTGCTCCTCTTATCACACCCTTTTTCTAATTACGCACGGCTCGGAAATAATTTCACTTTCTGAGCTGGTTGTTGCAAACTCCCGACTCTTTTCCCCAGTTTCATCGCCGTAGTTTCCAAGCGCGAGTATGTTTCTAGCAAATATGCAGAAAGAAAACATTTTAACAAGACAGGAGCAGAAGAATAGCTGCAGGATCGAATTGCTCTCAAAGAAATTGTCGATTTTTATTGGAAACCGGTTGAGTTTCTGCTTTAATAATAAAAAACCAGGAAGTATGAGCTGTGATGAAGAGCAGCGCCGCGGTTATGAAAGCCGTAATGCGCCGCTCGCTGTAAACTAACAACCGTGCAGCTCTGGGGTGAAGCTAGAAACGCTCAGGCCTTCTTTATGAGACCTATCTGCTGCAGCAGGAACATAATTAAGTGTGCAGCAGTTTCTAGTTTTTGCGTCGGCCTCTCGCTCCGTCTCTTGCACATGGATGCAAATGTGTCTCTCGGCTATGAAAAAGCTGTCTGTACTCATTTGTAGTCTCGGGCCCGGGGATAAATCAGATCACGGTGATGGCGGCTGCTTGCTCCCCCCGCCGCCCGCCCGCCTCCCTCGTCTCTCCCCAGCTCGTGGCTACCGGCCCAGCCGGGGCTCAGGTAGCGCTGGAGGGGGGTCCCCCCCCCACTCAGCCAGCAGCAGGCTGCAGATGCTCCTCCTGATTGGGCTGCGTGTCCCCCAAACGTCCCCAGTGCCAGGAGAGCAGACACATCACTGCTGGAGCGTCATTAAAACCAACAGAGAGGAATGTAAACCCCTGAACTCGCCGTGCACTGAGTCATGTGACGCCGTGCAGGAAACATGAGTAAATATAGCTCCATTACGGCTCCAGCAGGCCGCCGCCGACACGCAGACGGATTGTTTATGTTGCTGTAATACACTCCCACACCGCGTGGAATCGGCACGGACGACGACGAGGAGGCGACCTGCCTGCACCAGGCTGCAGACACGCGTGTAAACAAGCCTCATGTCCTGCTACGGATGAATGTACATTAACTCAGAGCGGCGGCGCTGAATGCACCCTCCCCTCCTCCTCTTCTTCTTTCTTTCTTTTTCCATTTCATGCTAATGATAATGACAATAATTCACAACGGAGTAAGAGAGGAGGCCTTGCACAACAACCGTGCTCCCGCTCTTAATATGATCAGTCGTGATGATTCTCTCCACGATAATGATTCATCAAACGATTCTGCGGCGGTCACAAAAGGGCTCCAGTCATTAATAAAAGAACAGAGTCAAAGCACCTTGGGGATCTCTCCTCTTCTTCTTCTTCTTCTCCTCTTTCTTCCCTGCGCCTGCGTTCGGACCTACTTATCATTAAAGCCGGCAAAAAAAAAAAAAAAAGAAGAAGCCGAGCGCTACATCTGAATGAAATCTCATTGTTGGGTTTTTTTTCTAGATGTGAATAAAATTCCATTTCAAATTAGGCCCCATTAGCATCACTAAGAGGGAGGAGGGAGGATTCGGGTGACCTTTCCTTTTTCTTCGGAAGTTTTTTCTTTTTCCATTCGCCTCCCTCGTTCAGCGGAGGTGAAGGGAAGGTCTTTGCTTCCTTTTCGATTCAGGACGGCGACTACAAACGGATATTTGAGCATCTTAGATGTGTTTTCAGACGAAGGATCATGTTATTCTAGGTGTAAAAACAAATCTAAGATGTAGGACTACTAGAAAACACAGTTAAATTGCATCATGGGAAACGTAGGATGCGCGTATTCGTTGTTAAACACGTGCAGCTCTTCTGTTTCGTTTGCATGACTTTAAAGCAGGAAGCTTCCGAAGGAGGAAGAGGAGGGAGGAGGGAGGGAGGGATGTGGGGATGTATAGACGTAGCGCTGCAGAAGGTCAAAGGTCAGACCAATAAACAAACAACGCATCGATTTCCTGCCGCTCCCCGTCGTTCCTGGGGAAACCTCCACCATCCGGTTACGCTCATCTCCACTTATGCTAAAGACGCTTCTCGTTGGCTCGCAGGGGGAAGCCCGTCCTCCCTCCCTCTTCCTCCCTCCCTCCTCCCTCCTCCTCTCCCCTGCCGCCTCCTCCCTGGTTAATAGCATCCCTCGGACATCTCCCGGGGACGGTGCATCTGAGGTGAACCGCTACCAGAGATTGGTAATCATTTTATTAGAGGAAGCCGGAGCCGGATTAATGGAGCAGCCTGTAGATCCCGTGCTCTCAGCTTGTTTATGTGGAGGGGAAATAAACACGGGGCCTCTTTCAGCGGGACACGGGCTGCAGAATTAACGTTTGCACTTGTTAGAAAGAGAAATCCACCGGCCACGGAAAGTGTTTAGGGATGTTTAAATATTGATGGGGTGGTGGATGTCGTTTCTAGAGCTTCGGTTCGGGCTGCAGGAAGACGTGCAAAGATAAAACACTTGAATGCATCGCAGGGACGATGAGGATCTAGATGTTTGGGTGTATTTGCAGATTAGTGGAGTCAAATCCGTGCAGGAGCAGATGCACTTTACGAAGAGGTGTCATGCAAGGATGCTAGCACTTAGCATCTTTAGCATCATTTAGGGAATCAGATATCTCAGGAAATTCTTGACATTTGGCTCAAACGTGGACTCAGACGTCTGATTTCCTGCAGACGTTAGCAGGGAAACGTCTTCTACGAGTCCATTTCAGCTTGTGTGTGTTTTTTCTCTGAAAGTACGTCTGAAAGCTGAAGCCTGGACGGCGTGAAAACATCAACGATTAATTTACAAAAGTAATAAAAGGTCCCGTCTGGCAGGAAATAACCTCACACCTTCGCTTTCTTCTTTAATTTCCCAATCAGAAAGCGCTGAGCTCTCTCCTCCTCCTCCTCCTCCTCCTCCTCTGGTATTTTCATCCTGCAGCCTCCTGCCACAAAAACTGAAGAAATGGAAAAGCCTTTTTTTTTTTTAATACATATATATATATATTTTTCATTCCTGTGTTTTTAATCCCCTTGCACCCTAATTGGCCTCTCTTTACTGTGAAGTGAGTTCAATCTGCAGGCAGATAAAACAAGTGTTGGGTGAGGGCGCAGGCACCGTGGCACTGTGTTCCCAAGCATGAAGTGAGCGGTTTTCAGCTAATATCCAAAAAACCTCTGCAATTAAAAGGCAGCACAGTCGTTAAAGTTGCTCCTTTTTTATTTATATATCTGTATAAAACTCCCCCCTCCCTCCCCTCTCTCCCCTCCCCTCCCTGTGGGAAAACTGCTTCACCTATTCTCTGCTGCTGGAGATGAGACGATGATCTGCAGACTCTGACTTCTCGCTAAGTCAAGTGCTTGATAGGTGACGGTCGGTGTGAATCAGGGGGTGATTCCTCACCGAGCGCCGGCCCACCCATCCCAGCACATTGCCTGCTCTTTGTGTAGGTACCAGGATTAACAAGGGCAGGTATTGATTCGGCGTTCCTTTCTTTCCTCCCGGTCCAAAACAGAAGCCCGGTCAATATCTGCAAGCTTTGATTTCTCCGCCGGCCGCCCCGTGTCTCTCTCGGCTGATGCTCTAATGTTATCGCCGTGGTGGAACAGGAAACATTTGATAGCCGCCTATAGCTTTGAGGGAGTGTCTTTTCATGAAGGGGGATTGAAGTCGTCCACCGGTTCTGCAGGAAATGATGATTCACGCAAGTTTGAGATGCTCTGACGCAGCGTTTTCAAGCATTTAGTGGTTGAACACAATTCCTTCTTTCACCTAAAACCCAAAGAAGAGCTCAGAACATTGGCTGATCACTGCTTCGTTCAAATGTTGAAGGATGCACGGGACATCCCTGCAGCCTGCTCCACAATCCACCTATGTGATTTTTTTGCTTTTTAAGATGCTCTGATCCAACATTTAGTGGTTGGAAACGAAGAAAACCTGAGGAAAGTCTTGAAATTTTGCACAAATGTGAATAAATCTTTGTGTCTGTGTTAATGTAGTGTGGAGAGGGTAGCTGGTACCTTGTGTTCTCTACTTGCAGAGATGTTCTGGTCATCCAACGCTGCCATAAACTCCCTAATGGTTCTTTAACCACCATTAAAGCTGCAGGAAGTTGAACTGGAGTCTCTCTGCCAGAAGCATTTGTCTTGAGCGTCTGCATTGCTTAATGATTGGTATTTCTTGGACTAAGTCTAAAAAAAAAAATGGTATTAAAGTCTAAAAATGATGTGGTGAAAGGTCAGAGGTCGTCTTCACTCTCTTATCTCCTCTAAAGGTTCCTCTAAACCAGTGTAGACTCTTTTCCGTGGCGTAGGGATCCGCGTCTTCAGTGAGTAAACTCGAGGGACAAACATGTGGAAGATAAAGTTTATCTCCTTCAAGTGGACTCTCCAGACGTTAGAGAAGAGAAGACATAATAATCATCTGCAATAAACAAAACGATTCAATTTAAGCTGCACTTCTTTACTGCGGGCCGCGTCTCTTAAAGCCTATTTGTTGCTTTCATGTTCGTTTAAAGTGGAGTTTAGATCTGGGAATATCTAACAGTAAAGTTGAGCTCCGGCTTGTCGTCCCGTCTCTGCTGCAGATTTATTTTATTTTCTTTTTTTTGTTTTGGCGCCGTAGCTCGCTCTCACTCGCTTATTCATTTGTTTGCCTGTTTACGTTGTATGTTTGCTTATTTATCCGTCTCCTCTTTATTTTTTAATGAGCCGGAAATCCACCGGAGAACGATGAAACTTTTAAACCGTGTACAGTAGCTGAGGAGGAGGAGGAGGAGGAGGGGGAAATATTTACATTGAAGCCGGCCACGATCTCAGAAGAGCCTCAAATGTAGGTTAGAGCTGCAAAGTTAATATGCAAATGTCCTTATCTGCCGGGACTCACAAACAAGCGTCACCCTGATTGATTTAATAAACTGCTTTTATCTTTCAAAGTGTTAATTAGGAGAGATGGGCCTCGCTTTGAGTCCCAGCTTTCTGTGGCACATTTGAGAGCTTTCAGACAAAAGAGAAACTTTCTGTCCCCTCTCTCTCCTCCTCTCTCTCTCTCTCCTCCCCCCCGCCTCGTCTCCCAAAACATCTCATCTGAACTTGTTGTTCTCTCAGACAGAC